>NC_139924.1:9193913-9221413 GCF_963514095.1 Eutrigla gurnardus | reverse complement strand
TTGATAAATGGATCCAGGCTGGCTCAGCATTCCTGGCCTAACAGCTGTGATGTCCCCCCAGCTGGTCGTGTGTGTGTGTGTCTCCTCTCATGACATCATGGGAGCGTCTAGCAGCTGTTTGTCCCCCGGGTCTCTGCTTGACGGGCTTCTTCCTCTTATTCATTCATGTTCTTTTTCTGAGTTGCTTGGCTTCATATCCGCACAGCATCACGTGACTCCTTTGTTCTCACGGCCGAAGTCGGGACAAGCCACCTATATGCAACCCCGTCCCGTGTGCTTATCCTCACAGTGGTCCAGTCATTGTATCCCTGCTGCTGCTCTAAAGACCGACTGACGAGCAGCATCGTGACGGTGATGCGACAGCGCTGAGTGCTGGTTCGTGGCCTGTAGAGACAAAACCTTTTGTTTTCTGCTAATACCAAGCAGTGTTTCACAGCCTCTGACCTCTGGGACGTCGGAGTTAACATGTCCAATAAAGTGTCCGTTCAGCTCCACAGCTATTCGTGTAATGTGAGTGGTGTTTTCCCCTATTCTGACCAGCATCATCTGGTCCAAAACACCTGATGATGTCCTTATAATGCTGGTCCTTGTTACTCCATGTTACCCCTTTCCAACAGGAAACATGGGCATCTTTTGGTCATGCATCAGCCTTGTTAGGCAGGTATAGTTTCGCCGCGCTCACCATCTTATGAGATGAACATTTTGTGATTCGTCCTCTGTGAGAAATTTCGTGGCAAACCATAGTTGTTGAGATTTAATCCACTGGAGACCGAAGTAGACCGTCCGTCATTTCCATCCAAAGAGCCAATAGAACGATCTGGCATCTGTTCCTCACTATTACATCATCCGTTCAGCTCATCAATGCCATTCACTTCTCAGCTCACCCCCCCGGGGGAGAGAGGGTGGGTGGGAAGCAGTGGGAGTGAGAAAGGATGTGAGTGAGAAAAAAGGACCCTTGTGTCTCATGATTACGCCCTCGAATTCCATCAGCTGTCCAACTGCTGCGTCGTTAGCTGTGATGTAGGGGAGGTGTGTGTGTGTGTCTCTCTCTGTGTGTGTGTGTGTGTGTGTCTCTCTCTCTGTGTGTGTGTGTGTGTGTGTGTCTCTCTCTGTGTGTGTGTGTGTGTGTGTCTCTCTCTCTCTCTCTGTGTGTGTCTGTGTGTGTGTGTGTGTGTGTGTGTGTGTGTGTGCACGCCAGTGAGTCAGGAGGATGTTTTGCTGACTTTCTGCTGAATAGACAAAGAGATGTTTGTATGAGTGTCCACTAGCAGATCATTTTGACCTTTATAATTAAGTGTGTGTGTGTGTGTGTGTGTGTGTGTGTGTGAGTGTGTTAGCACTGCTGTTGTGTGTATCAGCACAATGTAACTTTGTTCCTCTTCCCTTGTAGTCGTACACGTGTCCGCCCACCTGGTGAATGTTGTCAACTTCAGCATCAGCTACTCGGATGACTTTCCCGCTCTCAATCTGGCTCGCTACAGAGGAGAGGTGAGACACAGCGGCACTTCATACACTCGTACTCCATACAGCCGTCGCAGCGACTTGTCAAACTCCAAATCTTACTGTAACACAGGATTAAACAGCGAAATGCGGCTGTCGCCCAGCTACACAAGACAAACATGACCAAACAAAAACAGGAGTGCATTCCTTTTTTTTTTTTTAATCTGCATCAGGAGGAATGTTAACAACAGCAGCAAAAGCTTGAAACACGTCATCTCCTCACAGGCATTCATGGTGTTTCACTCAGTTGCATGAAAGCATCAGTCCTGCTACTCGCCCCTGCACATTCGCCGAGCACTGCATAAAATGGGCAATTATACATGTTTTGCATTTCTTTCCCAGGACCCCAAGCTGATCATTTTGACCACAAGTAAGAAGAAGTTCCTTTTCTTTTGTGTGTGTGTGTGTGTGTGTTTACTTGTGTAGCAGTAAAGCTGGTAAATGTGTTGCAGATTAGAGTGGCTTTGTGCCAAGTGGAGGGAAGGACATGCTGTGTTTAGTCCTCGATCTGTACGTTCTGCTGTTTTCAGCCGGTTGAATAAGTTATTATAGACGAATCAGAATTGCTTGCTTACAGTTGAATCGTTTTTAGAATGAAATGATGTATGACTATCATGGCGAGCTGACATGTGTGTCCCATGTATGTCGTCTCTGCTCTCTAATTGGCTGACTCTCTTCAGTCCCAGGAGTCACGGGCGTCCTGTTGGTTCTCATCCTCTTCCTGATGTTCACATCCTCCTCCTACTGCGTACGGTAGGTCAACCCAACCACCGTTTGTTCCTAAAGCCTAAACGCCACAACGTATGTGTGTACAGTGTCTCTGTGTGTCGTGTCTGTTCACCTTTGTCTCTCTGTGTGAGTCAGTGAGGGAGGAATACAAGGTGAAAACTATGAGGAGATGCTAATTGATGTCTGTTACAGAGCAAATCCTCACAAAATGTTCCACTCCACCGCTCTGTCATTACTCAGGTCATAGTGGGTCACGTACTCCCTGTGTGTGTGTGTGTGTGTGTAACTCATGCAGGTGTGTGAGACTTGAAGTGTGTGTGCTTGCTCTTCTTGGTAATTGAACAGAGGATAAGAGACTTTTCCAGACCACTAAAGGCTGCAGATAAGAGTCGCGGTAAGTGGCTGGAGCGGTGGCATGATGGCCAGCACACACCAGAGGGGTCACAATGATCCAGTCATATTAACACACAGTAACGCTCACAAGGTGAAGGACAGATTCTGTGAATTACAGCTGCATCAGCATGTGTAGCCATTAACACGCACCAACAACGTGGCTTTAATTCTAAAATAGGACAGTCATACAATGTGTTTTCATTGGAAACAAAATACAATACTTGATGATTTCCAGCTAAATCTCCTGGTTTGTTTATTTCACCACCAGTCTATGAAGAAGTGACGACCTAACTGGGATGAACACATACATTTTGATAGAGGAACAGTGTTGTCCCTGTACTGTAAGAAAACATGAAAGGAGAGATGACTACAGGGTGTGATGATGTTCATTGTTTGCAGTGTTTATTGGAGGGTGGGGGGGGGGGTCGTCGTTGTGTGTAATGACCCCTTTAATATGACCTCTGATGTCCTGCTTACTCAGGCTCTTAGCTGGGAGTCTGTGCGTCTGGTCCTAAACCAACTCTGACCTCGCTTTCTTCTTTTGCTGCCTCTGCTCTTTTCGTGTATCTCCTTCTCTTGTTTTCCTTGTATATCATGTGACCATACAAGTCAGAGTTTCTTTAGAAACCATCAAATGTGTTGTTATTTTTTTTCCCCAGTTTGTCCAACTATGAGATCTTCTGGTACACACACAACCTCTTCATTGTCTTCTACATCATCCTCATGGTGCACATGGTCGGGTAGGTCTCGGGGCACTACATCTGTGTGTGTGTGTGTGTGGGGGGGGGGGAGGTTTATCTCTGCACGAGTCTGCACTTTTGGTACAGTTTGTCTCCCTCCCAACCTCTTCCTCCAGAAGACGAGATAAGAGTTTGCTTCGGCACATATTGGAGGCATTTCTGAATTTCCAAAGGTTTTAAAGAAACCTTGCTGTTTATCATGACTTTCTTTATTCTGAAAATGTTGTTGTTATTGAGTAATTCAGCATCAAATACTCACCACAAACGTCATTTAATTTCTTGTTCTGACAAAAGTTAACCAGGGTGCAGGAATTCCTTTACTTCCCTCCACTGGTTGCTACAACATGCCTGCTGTCTCTTTGCAGTGTTGTGTTGCCTCATATTTAGTGTGGTGAGTTATATTAATGGACAGCCTGTAGCTATACTTTAAATGTCAAAAGCCTTGTTGCCTTTGTTGTTGATGGCCATTTCTTCGCTTGGTCACGCAAAATATAGTAATAACCGCATCTGAGACAAATCCTAAACGTTACACTAACACAACCAAACGAATCACCTTGAGTCTTTCTTTTTCCCCCTCAGGGGAGCTCTGAAGTATCAGACCAACATAGGGGCCCACCCACCCGGCTGCCTCGGAGCCAATCAGAGCAGTACAGAGCAGCAGGGCGAGGAGGTGGAGCAGGGTGAGGATGAAGAGGGGGGATGCAGAGAGGAGGCACACTTCCAGCCACACTACCCCCAGGTGTGTGTGTGTGTGTGTGTGTGCATTACGTCGATGTTGGCATTCCCATTTATTGACATAAAGGAATGGTGTGTGTCTGTGTTGTTCATGCGTGTTGAATATTTGGGAGGTGTTGCAGGGAGTTGGCCCTGTTTATTAGAGGTGCAGTGCTGTAAGGGAGGGGCAGGCTACATCAAGGCCTGTGTTTGTGTGTGTGTGTGTGTGTGTGTGTGTGTGTGTGTGTGTGTGTGTGTGTGTGTGTGTGTGTGTGTGTGTGTGTGTGTGTGTGTGTGTGTGTGTGATTATGTGTCTGCACGTGGTCGTTAAGCAACGAGCTGGTTCCATAAAATCCCACTTAAACCCGATTGTACTCTGCAGGGTTTACTGGGGTTGTGAGCAATTAGTCTTCCACAGGTAACTGCAAACAGGCGGAATAGAAACGCCACACGCCATCCTAGAAAGGTCTGTTAGATCAGAGCAGATGCGTCTGTTTTAATCTGACTCACAGGTATATTAAAATACATGACTAATACGCTGTCTATTTGGGTCTGTTTTCAAATATATAACACAGTAAAAATAGCCAATGAATGGTGTTTTTAAATGTATCTGCTGGCCGTGTTAGATCTGTGAACCCGTCCAAGCCTGATTAAGCTGTTTTCCAAATCTGTAGAAGTTGTGGCTACGGCCGTCGGGTTTTATTTGTAATTGTCGAGAGGTCAGAACATGGCGACATCAACAGGGCGACATCGGAACTGTCCTTTTCAAAGGCTTTCTTTACCTTTTTTATGGGCCGATCAACACAGTGATGTCTGTGATTCTCTTTGTCCAGACGTGGCTTTGGGTGTCCGGCCCGCTCTGTCTTTACTGCGCCGAGCGTTTCTACCGCTACGTCCGGAGCAGCGACCCCGTCACCATAGTGACAGTCATCAGGCACCCCTGTGATGTCATCGAGTTGCGCATGCTGAAGAAGAACTTCAAGGCGCGTCCTGGACAGGTGAGAAGATGTGACACGTCTTCATCCCAGTTGTGTTTTATGACTTTTATTCAATCACATGATGTTTTTGAGGAGAATATAAATTCCTCTCTGCTGTAACTAAATCTGGTTTCTCTTCCCCTTCTTTCTCTCAACACGTTTCGCCCACTAATCCTCTCCTTTGCCCCCCCCCTCTGTCGTCCTCCTGTCTCCCCCCGTCTCAGTTCATTGTTCTCAACTGTCCAGGTGTCTCTTCATTTGAGAACCATCCCTTCACGCTCACAACAGTAAGACTTAATGCAACACATTCCTCACCTGTGACACACACACACAGAAAACACACACACACACACATATGTTTTCACAGTTTCTTAAACTTTCTTTCACCTGGCAAAGAACACGCAGTTCTTTGTCTCTTACAACAACCCGCCCTCCTCTGCTGCCGGGTGGCGCTTGAGTGACAGCCGGCTCGTCCACTGAGATTCTGTTTCCCATTGTTCGTCGATGTTGTCCGATTTAATCCAGACTATGAGACCCAAGCAGAAGGCAAACAAACAACTTTGTGTTTAGTCAGCAACTCAGCGTACAGGAATGGACTCTCTCTCACACACACACACACACACACACACACACACACACACACACACACACACACACACACACACACACACATGCTCAGTACGTGCAGGCCTATGCCTGGTGTGTTATGGAGCTTTGAGGAGGAGGGCAGGGAATCATACTGACAGAGAGCAGACAGACCCCTGAGGCTAGTAACGCTGTCTGCCAACAGGAAGGCTGTGTGTGTGCGTGTGTGTGTGCGTGTGTGTGTGTGTGTGTGTGTGTGTGTGTGTGCGCATTGTTAAATTTAATGAAAAGACTTGTACCTATATGCTGTGGATGTGCACTGTGTGTGCATGCCTGTGTGTGTGTGTGTGTGTTAGTTGCATGTGAGTGTTTTCTTGGACTTTCAAACATCTGTGTGTGTGTGTGTGTGTGTGTGTGTGTGTGTGTGTATGTGTGTATGTGTGTGTGTGTGTGTGTGTGTGTGTGTGAGAGATTGTATTTTGTTGTGACTAACTGTCTGCTTTGTAACTTCTCGCAGTGTCCCACAGAGAACAAGGAAACATTTGGCGTCCATCTTCGAGTCGTGGGAGACTGGACTGGTGGGTGTACACACACACACACACACACACACACACAAGGACACATTGGGATGCTCACATAGGCTAACGTGTGCAGAAACACAGATAAAAAGGAAAGACAAATAGACACAGACAGTGAGTTTATTTCTTCTTTGGAAAACTGTATTTTGAGTGCACGCACACACACACACACACACACACACACACACACACACACACACACACACACACACACACACACACACACACACACACACACACACACACACAATAAAGATGTAATTACCAGCTTGTAGGACTTCAGCTAATATGTTGAAATGTATTAGATCATGTTTTTGACTTTCAAAAATCTTTTATTTTGCACTTTTTTGTGTTTTTGTGCATTCGGTATGCAACAGATTTAAAAGGGACTCACTTCCGGAGGAAGTCGTGGCCTTTGGCGACATGTGCAAGAACACGTACACACATTTCCGCTCGCTACTGTGCATATCCACATGCACATTTTCAGAACGCGTTTTCAGACCACAGGAAGGGAAGCGGGTTTGTTTGTGTTGGCCCCTTAATCTGCTCTGTCCACATGTTGTAATGAAACTTTGGAAAGCATTGCGTGGGAATGTATAGACACCTCTAAATGTGACAATGTCTGTACAGTCATTTACAATTTACATGAAATTATTAATGGCGCTATTCATTCCTAGAGAGTTAGATGAGTGGATAAAATAATGGGAAACGCCTCCTCCTCTCCTCTCCTCTCCTCTCCTCTCCTCTCCTCCTCTCCTCTCCTCCTCTCCTCCTCTTTTCTCCTCAGAGCGCTTCAGACAGCTGTTACTTCCTGAACCTAGGATGGACGTGGAGATCCTTCCCATGGTGCATCAGAGGAGATACCCCAAGTATGTTTCCGTGTGTGTGTCTGTGGGTTATGTGGCTGACATGATTTCTCATGAAGGCTCAGAATCACAGAAGGGTCAGAGGTTTTGACCCCCAGACCTCTGACCCTGCGCTCTTCCTGCTCTGTGAGAGAGAGAGAGAGAGAGAGAGAGAGAGAGAGAGAGAGAGGAAGAGAGAGAGAGGAAGAGAGAGAGAGAGAGAGAGAGAGAGAGAGCTTTGTGACAGTAAACCAGAGCTAAAAAACCCAACCCCCACTCCACGAGTGAAGTGGATCGAGGAGTACTACAATGTCCACTTATCAGTTGGGTTCTGGTTAATTTACATGTAATGGTGTCATCCATCTAGAGTATATTATGTATATTTTAGGATTATCAACATAAACAGTGACTATTAGAGACATCATGTTGTTTTCTTTTCCAAATGAGTACTACTTTTTTTGTCCACGGATAAAAAGTTGACAGTGATGCTGCGCACAGTGCTGGTCTCACTTGGCGCTGTGGTGGGTGTTGGGGTGTGTAGAGGCTGCTGTAGCATAGCAACCATATTCAGGGCTCAATATACAGAAATGTTTGGTTTTGACTTTGCTTGTTGTGTTGCCTTTGTGTGTGCGAGAAGGATGTATCTCTCTCTCTCTCTGTGTGTGTGTGTGTGTGTGTGTGTGTGTGTGAGAGAGAGAGAGAGAGAGAGAGACTTCGATGACACAAGTCTATGAGCAGCTGTTGGAGAGATGACGGGTGTGTGTGTGTGTGTGTGTGTGTGTGTGTGTGTGTTTGCACCCAGACTGTGGGATTTGCAGGATGTGCATCTGCTCATGTGTGGTGATACTGATGGAAAATTCTAAATATAAGTGTGTATATTTGTCCAGTTTCTTGGCCCATTATCCCTTGTATTTTTGTCCACCCTGTATGTTCAGGCTTTACGTGGACGGCCCATTTGGAAGTCCATCAGAGGAAGTCTTTAACTACGACGTCAGCGTTTGTGTCGCCGGTGGAATAGGAGTCACCCCGTTCGCCTGCGTGCTGCACGCTCTCCTGTGAGTTCTGGGGAAAAAAAACACACAAACTTCACATAATGAAAAATGATGAGCAATTGGATCAAGCATTAGCGTGTTTCTTCCCTTCTTCCCTGCGGTACACCCCCAGTGACGGCTGGACGGGTTTCAGGTTGCAGAGGTTGTACTTTGTGTGGGTCTGCAGGGAGCTCCAGTCCTTCTACTGGTTCGCTGAGCTGCTGTGTGCCCTTCATCACAAGGTCAGATCAACATCTGCATGCTGTAGCCTCCGTGTCTCATTCATCAGAAAAAGTTTGGCTAGTGTGTGTGTGTGTGTGTGTGTGTGTGTGTGTGTGGATTGATCAAATAAAACTACTATGCAGAACTCTCAGCAGGGAAGGGAATACATTTCATAAATGTCATAATTTGACAGACTTTTGTCAGATTCATTGTATTTAACGCCATCTTGTGGCCACAAATAGTTTGACCTCTCCTATTTTTGAAGAAACTTAAGAAATACATTTTGCTTTTTCTCCTGAATATCACTTTGTTGAATGCAAGTTCCCATGTCTGTGTTTGTTGTTTAGCTTTGGCAGGAAAACAGACCGGACTACTTCAATCTGAAGCTGTACGTCAGTCAGGCAGACAACCTGCAGGTGGGAGCCACACACACACACACACACACACACACACACACACACACACACACACACACACACACACACACACACACACACACACACACACACACACACACACACTGGCTTTTAATGTTCATTGTTTAATTTCATTATCTAATCCCTTCATTGATCCATTGTGTGTCTTTAATAATTTAACCCACTAGAGGGCAGTATATGACACAGAGAAGCTACTGCACATTCAAGTCAAGAACCTCATCTTGACTGAAACCTGATTTTTGATCATATTCTAAATAGCTGCTAATGTTTGCTCCCAGTATTCATGTCATAGAGGATCTATTAAAAATGTCACATGGATTTGAGGGGCAACCCAGTTTATTTGCACAAGCTTTATTGTACCGCACACACTCCACAGGCTTCCTTTTTAATGGTCATGTGACCGTATCAGTGGCATCTCCTCGTTAGTATAGTGGTGAGTATCCCCGCCTGTCACGCGGGAGACCGGGGTTCAATTCCCCGACGGGGAGAGGTTCACTTTTTCACATGTCGCTGCACCCTGAGGAGTCGTATTACCGGTAGTCTGACCAGCTGCTCATGGAGTAAAACAACTCTGTCTTCTGTCTCTACACAATACATGAAATAGTAATGGGATAAATAACTACTTTGCAACATACGGGAGCTCAGATAAATGCATTGTATCCAGTGGGAAACTAACATTATTTTGATTTGGAATAGCTCATGATAAGGTTCAGTATATGGGTAACTTACTTGGCTGATACAGTCCATTTTATTATCTCTACTTGATCCTGCTTTGTCAGCCCCTTAAGTGGCTGAAGATGGAGAATCTGTTGACAGGCTGGGATCTTTAAACCTATAGATGTCAGCCATCAGTCTGCTGCTGCAGTGGTCAGGTGTCTCTTGTAAAGGAGATATGAAATGTACCGTGAATGATAATGCTCCGTCATCCAGCTATTTGTTTAAAAACAACGAGTGATAATAATATGTCCGTTCTGTGTTAACGGCTTGTTTCCGGTGCTCTGAAATCCCCAAAGAAAGCAGTTATTGCAGGTTTGACAAACACAAGGCTTTGCTGTCTACCTCATTTTCCAGGGCTTGTCTGAGGAGAAGTACCGCCCACTCACCTCGAGGCTTCTGGTTGGTCGACCCAGGTGGAAGTTACTGTTTGATGAGATTGGGAAGACCAATAAGCAGTGAGTAGCTTGTAAATATCCAGAGTATGAATCCACTGTTACTAGATCCATCAACTCTTTCTCTCTCTCTCTGGTTATAGCAAGCGAGTCGGGGTTTTCTGCTGCGGACCAAAGGGGATCTCTAGGACTCTCCATAGACTCTGTAACTCAACCTCATCCCCTGGGACAGTCTTTGAATTCAACAAGGAGTCCTTCAGCTGATCCAACATCGTAGCTGGTTCTACACTTCAACCTCAAAAAACTGCAACTTTGCCATTTGAGATATATGAAAACCAAAAGAACTTGAATATATATATTTTATTATTTCATATGCATCCCTGCCCATAGTCACAAAAGGCCCAGCAAGATTTTAACCCACTTCCTGATCTGATCCAACCTCTGAGGAAGTCCAGCCCACTGCTCCGGTTCTCCACTCATGATGCTTTGTGTCTCTAAAGCTGCTGGTTTCATCTTTTCCCTGACTGGGTCTCTCTCTCACTAAGTTTTGTTGTGTCTAATGTGAGATAAAAAAAAAAAAAAAAAAACCTCAGACACAACCTGAAATTCCAGGACTACAAACACAACAACAAACGGGAATTTGTCTTTCAGTGCACCAGCGTTGAAACGGCACACAGGGACAAACTGTTTTTTTATCTAAACATTTAAGAAAAAGTTGACATAAATAGCGGGAGAGGTGGAACCACTCAGGCAACACGTTACTGTGGTAACCAACAACTAGTTTTAGCCAAATGACAGCCAAACACCAAACTGGCACAATGATGCTTCGGAGTCCTGCCCCAGAGTACACACACTTCCTGTGTCTGATCTGGGAGACAGTCACTAAGTATTTGATTGGTCTGCGAGGATGTCACTCATCAGAACCTGCAGTGATTGGCTACGATCAGAGGAAAGGCGTGGAACCAAAAAGGACATACAACGGACACTTGATGCAGTATTTTCTTTTCACTTTGTTCTGTTCATGTATGTGCATCAACGTTCTGTCTTTATACAAAGCAAACCTCCACTAAACCTCAGCCAGTATTCTTAGTTAGTTGTTTTTACAATTTATTTATTTGTTTCAAGTTGTTTTATGTGGAAAAAAACTTCTGCAGGGCTTTGGCAATTTCTCACCAAAGTAAGTGTCATTGTTTTTACATTTTATCTGCAGAAAGTCAAAGTAAAAACAATCTATTTGTGTCTTTGATATTTGTTGCATTCTATGTGTTAGAGTGAACTATTATTTAAAAGAAATGTGCCAAAACTGGAAACACCAGGTTTCTCTTACCGTATTTCTGATTTTGAAACGACTATTCTCTCTAATTGTGACAAGCAACCATTTATTTAGCATTTGAATTGTACGTTTAGTTTCAGGATTGTTTCCTCTTTCTAGGAACAAAGTCTGAAATAAAAGAGATTTTCTATTTATTAGATACTGATTACTTGCACACCATAAGTGGGGAAATATTCATATTGTTATTTATATTTAAGATCCTGGCATAATGTACATTATTATCACAAATATAATTTGTATATAAGTATATATACCCTTTTCTATCTTCTCTTCTGTGACTAGAGGTAAAGTTTGTTTTGACCAACACACACATTAAAAAAACACTGAAATAGATAAAAATGTAAATAGATTTATTATGGGAAATCAATAACAAACGATATGGTGTGCCAGGATTGATCTCACACAGCTGTACAGAATTGGTGTTACAGAGTAGTCTGATAGGAGGATGAGCCGTCCTCGGAGCTGCTGTGCAGTAATGGCTGTCCCTCCCCGTAGCTCGGCCTCCTCTTCCTCCTCTGGTTACGCTTCCACTTCCTTCTTGCGACGATTATCAGTGCGGCGGTGAGGGCTGCGATGGCCGCCCCGAGGATCCCGGCTCCCAGCAGCCATTGCCAGATCTCCTGGGCCTGCAGGAGGTAGGGATTCAGGAACTCTTGAACGAACCTCTGGCCTGTAATGGAGAAACCGCGTTAAGGATTTGGAATAAATGTACTTCTTCACACAGAATGCAAAAGAAAGTTGATAATGTTATGTATGTTGTTCAATATTCAATATTGTCATTTCTTTTAGCCACTGTCATTTGAGTTGAGTTCTGTGACATAGTTAATAGATTTAACCTTTACAAATTTGTTGAAAATGTATTTACTCTACTCAGACTAACACTTCTTTCATTAAAATGAATTGTTTATGGTAAAATATTCTTAAAATAATTTGATCACAGTAAAGCAGTTGTATTATCTTGACACACTTTATTGGGCTTGTTTGCCACCGTGTACTGACCGGGCTCCAACAGGTAGGCATACTCAAATCCTAGAGCCTTGTTGGACAGGAAGTAGTCCCCGTTTCTGTAGAGCGGCAGGAAGGGCACCATGTAGTAACCATCGTTGTGTCCAATGGGAGCGTTGGATCGTGGGTAGTTGGCCCGGAGAGGCTGGTGGGTTCTGAGCCAGCGCTCAAAGATGCTGGAGAAGGAAGGGAAAGGTGGGTGAAGATTGATATGATAGAGATCATAACAGGAATGGACTCTGTGTAACCGCGTGCTTAATTTCTTTTCCTGTGTGCCATCAGTAGACATCACACCTGTCAATGAAGGCGTGGTGCAGCAGGAAGATGGGGTCGTTGGCCGAACCCTGCACCGAGGACATGGAGCCGTTCATGAAGACATGCAAGGCATTGTGCATGGTGCTCTGGCCTGGCGCTGCCATACCGGACGTTGGACTGGCAAAACCTAAAGGAGGGAAGAAGAGTGAAAACAGGCAGACGAGAGAAGAGAGAGGTTTGCATGTGGGAGTGAGAGGAGTAGAGTGATGGGAAAGTAGGAAAGCCCCACATTTCTGCAATATTGTGGGCAAAAAAACCTCTTCAATTGCTCCTTTGTGCTCCTTTTTTTCTCCATATAGGGTCTTTATGATTGTGTCTATGAATGTTGAACTTAATCACCTCCTTTGCTGTCAAATTTATTCCACAACTAGGTTTTGTACATTGCATTAAATTCAATGTTTAAAGAATTATTAGCTGAAAAGAAATTATCCTAACTACCAGTGACATTTTAACAGTGTTACCTAGGTTGTGTTATGTTTAAGACACTTTTTATATACCTACAATAGATGACTGACAACAAGCAAGTGTGTGTGTGTGTGTGTGTGTGTGTCTGTCTGTCTGCCACTCCTACCTTCTATGACGTTTCTAAAGCTCATGTTGGAGGATCGGTCCATGGGACCCGTCTCGTACTGGGGGAGGTTCACGGTGAAATCCACGTCGGCTGTTGTGGGGAGTCTCGTCGTGCGGTTGGTATCATGGTTGCCAGGGTTACGCAACAGTGGACCCTCCCCGGTGCCGTTACACAGTGCCTCTCGGTTGTTGTACTCCTCCGGCTGGGTGCAGATCACCTACACACACACACACACACACACACACACACACACACACACACACACACACACACACACACACACACACACACACACACACACACACTTTAGTGACCCATCAACATGAAGTACAAGATACAAACTACTGCAAGATTTCTTATAAAAAAGTAAGATTTTCACTTTTTTTTATATTGACTTGATGCAGAAAATCTGCATTTCCAAACAAATCTCTAATTTCTTTGGATTAGGAGGCTAAACCAGCTTTGCAACAACAGACCTGCAGAGTGGAATGGAAATAGTACAAGCCTTTGTGTATGGGGAAAGGAATTTTCAGTCTTTTAATGATGGATAACAAAGATTTGCTCACAGTCTACAGATGGGTACAAATGCAGTTTGACTCTCAGAGAGAGAGACAATCAAAGGCCCTTACCTTCCATGAGGAGAAGACTGAACCAGGGCTGATGAGGTTTGGGTTGAGGGGGCTGCGTCCCCCCATCAGAGCGTCGGTGCAGACCTCACAGGACTGGGCGTCCCTCCAGTCCCAGTATGGGATGGTGAAGTTAAAATCTCCCGTCAGCTTCCGTATCTCATGCTCCCAGTAAAGCAGGTAGACTCGATGCCACGGCAGAAACGCCGCCGACTCGTGGGCAAAGTCGATGTCTGTCCAGACGTTCCCCGGCCCTCCCAGGAAAGCGTCCCGGGACACGTAGTAGTGCATCCAGACAAACAGGTCGTAGGTGTTGATGTCCTGGAACATGGGGTTCTCGCCGTTTTCACCCATCTCTGCTCTCGTCCCCGTGGGGATCACATAGTCCCGGCTGATGGTGTTCTTTGCCAGGTTCAGATAGGAGACAAACTTCTGTTGCTCAGCAGGCGGCATGGTCAGGATGTTCCTGCGCACCGACTCCCTGTACTCAGCGCAGTTTGAACCCCAGTAGCCGTACCTGCATTCGCCACAGTCGAAACCCCCGTAGTTTCCAGCACAACGACAAGTCCGGTTGAAGAACGCCAGAGGCCAACGCTCTCTGTCATCGATCCCACTGTGCGGGTACTGGGGCCCATGGGGCTCCTCCGAGACCACCACCTCTGTGCAAAAACCACGGCCGGACATGGCGCCGCAGACCGAGCCGTCGCCATCCCACACCGGGCAACACTCTTTGGTCCGCAGTCCCTCTGAGGTGGCACACGGGCGAGGGAATTGGCATAAAGAAGTCCCAACGAGCTGCAGCAGAACTACAGATACATACAAGCCCCTCATGGTGAAAGGTCAGAGAGGCTCCAGTCTTGGCCACAGCGGGGATGCAAACTCCTGCTGAAAAGGTGGACACAACAGAACCTGATGCTGACTGCGGCCGACAAGAGGAGACTCAGAACCAACACCAGCTACTTCTAGTTTGAAGGCTACAAGCAGAGATGTACAAGAAAACAACTTACTTTAACAGTTGCAGCTTGCAGGTCTTGAAAGTCGCCACCCTTCTGTTCTACCTTCCAACCTCCACCAAACCTCCTTCCTCCTCTCTCTGACACCCAGCCCCTACTCCCCTGTTCCCTCTCTACTCATTGAGCTGCTTTAGGGGCCGTCCTCTAACAAAGTGTGTGATCTCATTGTGATGTAAGGAACACACACGCACACACACTCTCATACACAAGAATGTGCACTCACAATATCACATGCTCAGGATAATATTCTTGATTCTTCTTACATTTTGTCTTGAGACCAGCTGACCTCTGCTCCACGATACCTCAGGCAGAAACTGATGTGTGAGTGTGTGTGTGTGTGTGTGTGTGTGTGTGTGTGTGCACCACCACCCCCTACCCCTGGCAAAGGCTGGGGCAGAATTTACGCATGATCAAGTGAGCAGTTGTGTGGTTGAAACAGAGTGAGGTTAGAAAAGAAGATGAGATTTTTGCACAGTATATTAAGGAGACTCGGTGACAGACAGGCCTGCAGGTTTTCAGTGAAGCCGATCTCTAGGTTTGTTTCTCCCGTCGGTTGAAGGAGCGTCGATCTGTGAATTTGGTGTTTCTGCTCCATTTGGCCTCGCCGGTGTGTTGCATGTCAAATCGGGTAACAAGGCGACAAATTGAATGACTGCTGTCTGAAGCCATCAATCAGGCTGAACTTTCAGTTTTTTGAAGTAAAGGCAAAACATTTCCAGTTGGATTCATGAAACGTCTTACAGCAGAGTTTGAGTATGACCGGCCAGGAATAAGGATAATGTTGAATTAGAATACTAATGTTTTGTGGAGACAAACCAACACTGCACCCGTTATAGTAAGTGTTTGAGCTCATCAGGGTCACAACCTTTCAAAGCGGAAATGGCATTTCTTCGGTATCGTGACGTATTTCCCAGTGAAACGGGATCAGCAGGCAGGATATAACGTCGGGAGGAATTTTAATGTTGAAAAGATTTGCGAGCAGAGTCGAAGTTTCAGATTTGATGTCAAACTTTAGATTTTGAGTTGAAAATACAAATATATATATTTTTTCAGAATATATTGTTGAATAGGTGCACAATATGACCAGGTATGTGATCTTAAAGGGTTAAATGCATCCAGCATCCATTTCAGCTTTAACATAACATGAAAAATCTGTTTCTTTCATTTCATTTAACCCTTTATTTAAACAGGTAGTCTTTATATAAACAGGTGGTCTCATCTTGACATTGAGTCTCATATCCAACCAGATTATATACAAAGTTTAAGAATTTAAATTTGAGAAGCCTAAAGTTAATAAATCAAGAGCACAGGCCGGATACTCTTATTGGACAAACAAAGGCAGTTTGTTCTGGTAAAATATTACGATCAATGGAATCACATGCTTTAAGATCATTTTAGATAATAGTTCATGAGAGGGATGAAATGTCAAAGATGTGCGTTTGTGGTGGCTAAGAAATTCTTACAGAGTCAAAATTACAGCATGAAAGATTGTATTATGTTTTCAAATTTTCACAATAAAACGTATTCTTTTATATCTGCAAAGGGTGATATGAGTCTAAGCAGAGCTATGAAACAAACAAAATAGGCATCAGGAGGAAGACTTGACAGAACGTGACATCATTTAATATTTAAAACTTCAATAAAACCTGCTTCTAGTTCCTGTGTTAACTTGACTTGATTTATGACTGCAATGCTCAACCGTGCTGATAAGCGTCAAACTCATTTCACAGCACATCAATAAGTGGTATTTTATTCATAATGTAAAAGTAAACGTAACTAATGTGTAACAACAAAATTACAGAATGCCCCCCCCCCCATGTGCTTTGGCTCCCTTGGTTCAGACTAGCCTACAGTGGGCCCCGGGGCACAAAGTCATTTAAGCAAACCTCAGAATCACAAGCCGGTCACATGCCGCCGTAACCAGGCACGGGGTGCAGCTTATCCTGCTGCAGGAACGCGGTGAACGCACATGGATGACCATCACAGGATAAACCTGTCTGCAGGGCTGCCCTGTGTGTGTGTGTGTCTGTGTGTGTGTGTGTGTGTGTGCTCTTTGAACTCACTGAGAACTTCATTAACTTCTTTATAACTCATCAGCAGCAGTTCACTCCAGTAACCCCAGAGTTCTCAGAATTCTCTTCTTCTTTTGTCCCAGCCAGCCACTAGGGGGCAGCACGAGCCGCGTATTGCCTGAAACAGGAATCATTAGTTTCCTCTTGATCAGAGACAGGAGAGAAGACACTGATGATCTGACCAGCTGGTGGTGTTCTTATGTGTGGCTTTTTTCCCTTGAGTTTTCATATTAAATCCACCCCTGATGGACGAATCTGCTCTCTACGTCAGGGAGAGACATCATCTCCACCTCAAGGAGATAATTCCTCTATTTGCTAGAAAATGTTACGGAAATTACAAACATTGCTTTTCAGTCCAATCTTGAAAATAGGTGGAACAAGTGCTCTATGAAACATCATCTCGTAGTGTGTGTGTGTGTGTGTGTGTGTGTGTGTGTGTGTGTTTGTGGCTCAGGATCAGTGTGACCTGTGACTCTACATCTATTTTTAATTGTCCATTAACTATTGAATTCATTTCTGGTTCCAGCTTCTCAATGTGAGTTTTTGTTTTCTGACAGTAAAGTGAATATCTTTTGGTTTTCAACTTGTGATCAGATAAGATGTCACCCATCACCACAGCCTCCGGAAATATTGTAATGAACACTTCTTTTGTTATTTCTATCTATAAAAGAAATAATCAATGTATTGAGAAAACAACCAGATCCATCAATAATAAAATAAATAATCCCTAGTTGCAAACCGCAGATGAATAGATGGATATTTTTAAGAGTGTCTCCCTTCTCACTGGTACTTTTGGATTCTTGTGATTTCATTGCTGCAGCATCAGTTTGTGTGCTGTCCCTGTTATCAGACGCCCTGCTAGTCGGAGACACTGTGACAGCTTGTCAACCTATGCTGACAGTTAACATCGACACTGAGGCAGTTTTTGGTTTGCATGCGCTCAGACGCTGGAACCGCCTGCCAGAGGATCTCATATCCTCTCTTTTTATGAAATGTATTGAATTTACATCTCTCCTCCGAAAATATGATGAATGAACAATGAATACGGAGTTATGTAACATTACATATCAACCTATCTGTTCCAGTGGGCTTCTCTTTTGAGTGAGATTATATAATTTGTTTCTGGCATTAATTTATAATTCCGTATAAATCTGCCAATGAGTTGATACTTTTTCACTTAGTTATAGTGAGTTTCAACTAGTTTACTTTTTTTTTTTTTTGCAGAGTCAGAGAGAGTTGCATAATGTTGAAGTGTCAGACAGCCACATGGAAATTGTCAACATTGAGATTATTTCAACCAATTAGGAAAGATTTTCAAAAAGTGTTTGAGTCCCATTAAAACAAATAAATGACAATAAAATCTTCACTTGTTCAATTAAGCCGGAATCACATAACGTGAGCGTGAATGTCGTCCTCGTCTCTCTGTTGCCATTTTTTCCCCTCTATTTGTCCTACTTAGAGTGGGAATATCACAGACAAGTGACAACCCTGTAAATCGGCTATGTGTCTATGGCAACCATGCATCCAGTGTTATATTGAAATACCATTGAATAATTGATTTGCAGAGTGTGACACTGACTCTGTTGTGCTTGTGATTTGCGGAGGAGTGTGGTGAAAAAGATAATTTTACCCTATGGATGTTTAGATGCGTGTGTGTCGCACGCCGGTCCGACACCAGCACGCCCGGGGTGCAGGAGGGTTTTTATAGGGTGTCCTTGTTGCGCCACTGTAATCTTATTTTCTTCTAAACGGGGGACCTGGTGCTTTGTGATGCACGCCACTATTTCCCACACACTCTGCTTAACAGCGTCAGTGCCAGATTATACATACAGTGTGATGACTGGATGAATTTCATCCATTATACCTTTCAATCCAATTCTCCGTTCAGCACGCTCGGTCGCATGTTCCAGTATTCATTTGCTTATTGGTTCAAAATGTACGAGTGCCCATCTAAGCAGTAATGAGTTGACTTTCTGTATGTGTGTGTGAGAGAGAATCAATTGGCTGCTTGTTGATGTTCTGTTATACTACAGCAGTGAAGGGTTGCCATGGAAATGTGACACCAGAACATCCTGGCATTTCATCCGTCCTAAACATCTGTTTGGGAAATCAAAGACACGATGTGACGTGACAGCAGACAGAAGCTTCCTGTGTATGAAAGTCTCTATGCATTGTTGACGTGTGAGTGATCAAGAAAGGATCAAGGATCCTTTTTGTATGTTCAAGTAGACACTCTGATAGGTGACCTATAACATCTATTTCTCTGATAGACATCTGTAACGTCTGGTCTGACCTCTAAGATTATAAAGTGTTTATTCAGGCTTAAAGCTGGGACACATTTGCAGATAAAGGATTATGAGAGGCTGGATCCTCCAAAGTCTGCCTCTTAACACCAATCGTGCCACACAATGCCAACCATGAAGCCGTCCTACTGTAACAGACAGTCGTGGAAGCTATGTATCTATAGTCCCTGCATGACATTTCTGCTGTGGATTATCTTGAGTAACATGATTTCTGGAAAGAGACATTGGTGTTGAGTTCATAATTTATTTTTTTTTGGCCAATTTGAGCACCACATAGCTGAGTGCCATATAGTCCCATTTGTTTGAGAGAAGACTGACATCTCTACAGCTGAGATGTCCCTTTGGGGTCTACTACCTGTTTCTACCAGTAGTCACGCCCGTGTGTGAGAATCTGTTTGTGCATACACGAGGGTGTGTTTGCCTGTTATCTGAGAGAGAGCGAGAGAGGTCAGGGTTAGTAAGGCTATCACTGCATCCGCTAAATCCACGTCCAGCCTGTGTGTGTGTGTGTGAGAAAGAGTGTGTGAATTTGTGTAGTCCTGTATGTGTGTGTGCCCGTGTGGTCTATGTCTATGCTCTTTTAATGGTCTGCTAATCCCAAATGCATTTGGCAGTCAAACTAATCCAAGCCTTGTCATAGCCAAGCTCTAAAACCCCTTCTACCCCCCCCCCCCCTCCCTCCCTCCCTCCCCTTGATCTCTCATTCTTCCTCTCGGGCCACTCTCATTCAGCAGGCCTGGATCTCCAGATGGTGTGGTGGAGGTAGGTGTGATATCGAGAGAGAGAGAGAGAGAGAGAGAGAGAAAGAGAGAGAGAGAGAATGATCTGTGACGCGAGTGTAGCATCCTTATTGGAGGCGGAGAGGGAGAGAGGGAGGGAGGGGACAGGGGGGTTCATTTGTTGCCATAGTGAAAAAGTAGATTACCCACCGACGGCATGATGCGCTGATGGACGCGGGAGGGATGCTGCGTTTCTCCGGGAGCATTCACCTGTCCTGCAAGCAACGGTATGTCACTTCTCTCGTTCTCCATTCGTGCAGTGACACGACCGAGCAAAGACAATTCCTTGTGTATTTATTTTGTTTTTCCTAAAGCTCACGCACGCATAAACCCACGAAAAACACGCTTTGTTGTTGTTGTTGTAATATTCCCGCGAGATAACGTGCACGTGGGCTACTCACTGACAGCTGATAGCGACATATATTTTTTAATCTCCTTTAATTCCTTTTTTTTGTCGACCGAAAGCTTTATGTGACGTCAGTGACACGATAGGCTACTGTATCACTAAAGTGGTTTTATTTGATCCTGCAAGGGAATACTGTTTAGCACATATGCTGCCACGACACATTTCCAGATTCCCCAGAGTTGAAAAAAAAGGCAAAACAATGAGAGCCTGTCAATTTATTATTGATTCATTTCCAATGAGTCAAATAAAATTATGAATGGCCTACAGTTAAATCAAAAGTTGCATGTCCTTAATAAATGCTACAAAACCAAGTATTTTCGACATGTAAGTGTCAGTACTAGGCTATATGACTGGAGACGTTTGCAGGGAAGCGGCATGTTTCCATTAGATTTATATTGATTTTCTTTTTTATCTTTAATGATTTGGTCTCCGAGGGTCTTTTAAGTGGACGCCAGGCGAAGCCGTAAGCCTGTAGCCTAGGGTTAATGGCTCTTTACCTCCTGTGACTGTTATGAAACTTCAAATGTCATCGATCTCCTCCACTGCGTCGTTATGCCAGCCCACCGTGTCACCTCTGATGTCTATTTGATCAGGGAGAGGATGCTGACGGTCTCCTTTAAGGCGCCTGGCAGATGCCGGTTGTTGTAATGGCAAGGTTGTCATCTTGCTGATGTGACTGATTGATGATGCTGCCTTCACGTGGTATCGGAATTATGGTAAATACGAGTGGGAGATCATTTTGATACCCGAGTTGGGGTGACCAGAACCTTTCAACATGGCGGAGAAGAGGACATATTCAGTAATGGATGGTCCTTCATTCTTTATTTTTAACAGTGCAACAAGTATTATGACAAAGGGACTAGGCTAGTCTGCGAGTGCGCTGCAAAGTTATTACATTATCTGACGTTAGGCTACCTGCGTTCATTCTGTGACATGTTTTTTTTTTTATTATCATAATGGATTCAAGAAGGATTCCCCCAGTACGTCCGCAATTTCCCCCCCAATTGTCCCGTTAACAAAACATTTGAACATTACGTTCTCGTGACTTCACCATGAATGATCTTCCGACTAGCACGTGAAGGCAGCATTAGACTTGAGCTAACGTCTGCGGGAAAATGTAAGCTAGCTTTAGTTGCCATGCGAGCGTATCTTTAACTAAAGTAACGTTTTTGCCTAAAACCCTAAAATTATGAGCGTAGCATATTTGTATTCATTTTGAAATCACAAAACTTTTGTCGTCCCATTGTATACGCTATTAAAGTCAAGCTCAAATGGCATTTTAAGAGTAGCTAGCTTCTGTATCGTGACGTATTTTTGAGCAGAGCAGCCGCTAGCTTGTCTAGTTTGACAAAGTTGTTTATTTTCTTCCTCTAGTCGGTTCTAACTTGTCACCTTGTCAGGTAGGTAGACTTAAGATGGAAGAAGAGGAGGGAGAGGTAAAATGAATGTTCAAATACAGAGCTGAAAGACCCGAGGGATGACAGTTAGTGGAAGTAGAGAGGGGACTGGAGGGGTACATTTATGCAGAGCTGGCGAGGGGAAATAAGGTGAGGTAATACGGCGAGGAGGGGGAGGTTGTAGCGGGGAGAGGAGGAGGAGCAGGGGGAAGGAAAGGGGGTGGGATGAAGGAGAGAGGTGTTTGGAGATGGGCTCAGGTGTGCGTGACTGGAAAACGGAGGGAGCTCGGAGGCTGCACAGCTATCTGTGGCATTGGTGGGCGACACATTATCGGCAGCGTCTCCTCTGTGCAAGTAACTTGCAACATAACGACCAAGCGGGACGGCGCCGGTGACGCCAGAGACCAACAGATTCCCATAAGGTAATGTTCACAGACCGATTTTAAACGGAAATATAACGTACTCAATATTCTGCTCAGTGAGTTTTTTTTTGTCGCACCCATTGTTATCCTTGATTTCATAAGGTTATATTCCGTGACGTTGTAACGTAGTTAAAAAAACAACAACAAAAAACAGCCAGTTGCATTGGTGTAGACTGCAGGAGATACAGTCATGCCAATGAGACAGAGAGGTTTTCATCTGTGCATGCTGTGGCCGTGTTCATTTCAGAGGGTGTCTCTGTCATGCTTTGCACCATTCGCACATATATTTATATATATAAATATATATGCGTGTGTGTGTGTGTGTGTGTGTGTGTGTGTTTGGTTCGGTGCAAATGATGGGACTCTGATCTCCCATTGCGGTGCACGGATGCAGAGCTGCGCCAGTCATCGCTGTTGTCTTTCTCCTTGGAGAGAGGCAGTTTGACCAGACGCTGGACGTGGTTGTCACTTGATTGATTTTAATATCACGTCGCTCAATTGGATTGCTTTACAAGGACGCTATATATAGGAACATCAACCACATTGACACATGTTTTTTTATGTACAATGGGGTCGCTGAAAAACCGACGATTGAGAAGGACACGCTGGAGCACCTTTCATTTGTATTTTAAATGATTACTGTGTAGGTATATGTGTATATGGGTGTGCGTATATGTGTATATATGCATGTATTTTTACTTATTATTATTTCCCCCCCCTGTTATTGTAGGACATTGTATCCCTATATACACTTGCACTTGATAAATAAAAGTTATATATATAAAAAAGAGAAGGACACGCTGAAACATATAGAAGGATGAAGTGATTTAAGGTCAGAGCTGGTTTGGGAGACCAAAGCAGGCGTCGCTGTGTCACACCTTGTCTGTGCTGCTGCAGCAGGTAAAGTCGTTACTGTGCTGGCACTCCCTGACGACACGTAGCCTACATGCATGCATTATTGAGACTGAATATTACTCTCATCATGTTTAACCAACAGTTCTCAACGGCATGTTTTATGTCAGCTGTGTGATGTAGGTATTGGCTTTATCATTATGCTGAGATTCTTGTGTTGCTTGGCATCTTCCTGCCCTTTATCCTCCCATAAGGTCATTTAATATCGCAGCTTATTTCTATATTGAGACTTTGTTAATCGGATCTTTTTGGCTGTTGCAGTCGGGGAAGATTCAAACCTGAATGATTTAGCCTTCGTGATGTCTGTGCCAGGAACAGCTCCTAGTGGTGAAACAAGACAGCAGCTGGCGACGAAAATGAACCCTTTAAACTTTTTGTTTTAGAACATGCTGAAACACCTTTTTCCTTGAGGCGAGTGGCATATGGAGACGCATTACATGCCCACTCAGCAAAAGCGTCCCCAAAATATTGTGCTCCCTTAAATTGTGTATAACAGAAAAAGCAGTATGACCCATTTTCGTTGCCAGAGATTAATTTGAGAAACAATATATATGTTATTGATTAATGGTGCGTATTTGCTCTGTGTTACTGTTGAATGTCCATGCCTCGTAAGTTTTGGTGAAGAAGGTGATATGTCTTGTATTCACAGAAACACTTGGATATACTCTATTAGGTAGAGACGTGTATAGCCTGTTGTAGATTTCATGCTCGTATTTCTCCACTTAACCTGTCACAATGTGCAGCGAGATAAGTTTTAATGGTCAAATGCTGCTCATATGATGAAAAGAGCAACGGCAGTCTATTTTGAAACCTTCCAGACGATGCTCTATCATTTATCACAAACCCTGTGCGTCATGCAGGACAGGATAAAGAAAAAAAATGTGTTTGCATAAAAAAAGGGATTATTTTACATGTTTAATTGTTTTTGTCTCTGATTAATACTCCACATTAAAGAGTGTGTCAGCACTAGCAGGACTAATGCATCTCAGTGAATTAAAGCAAGACGGAGAGGGAGGGTTTGCCTCTGCCTAGGTCGTCTGTTTATGTCTGCGTAAAAGTTGATTTGGAAGGTTTTATAATGCCCTTGTGCGCATTTTGGATAGAACTGGGGATATAAATGCTTAATGGCGTGTGCGAGATGTTTGTTAAGAGAATGAGGATTTGGATTGCTTTTCCGTTCGGCTACAGTTAGGCCAGAGAGAGAGGGAGAGAGAGAGAGAGGAGGGGGTGTGTGACAGAGAGACACAGCATGTATGTGACTGAGTGTGTGAGTGAGGCATACTGGAGGATTGAAAAAGAAACAGTGGCTTGTCGGCTCGGGAGAGAGAACCGTGTGATAATTTTGGTGAGTTGTATTGTGTCTGTGAATTAGCGGTGTCATTTTTTTAAGCGAGGAGTTTTTAAAAAAAAATCGAATTTTCACATTAATATGACAATAGATCTGGAGAATAGGAGACAGACACCATTGCGTCATTCATAGAGACAGTGTGTGTGTGTGTGTGTGAGAGAGGGAGAGTTTGATTTTTTTCATTTTTGGAGCAGCAGTTAGCCCTGTTGCCTCCCTGACACTGTCGTGTTAATTACGTTCATTGAGGCTCTCTGTCCCTTGATGCCTCTTTTTTTATCACTCTCTCCTTCCTCCGTTTCCTTTCTTATCTCCCTCTCTGGCTCTATCTCTTTTCCTCTGCCTCTTTCTCCGTGGGCTTCACCTTTCTCTTTCTTCCCCCCTCTTTTCTTCTTTCCTCTCCTCTCCCCATCCTCCCATCTTCTGTCTTTTCTCCTAATGCGCTCCGTTTCCTTCCCTTCTTCTCTGCCCCTTTCTTCCTCTATTTCTATGTTTCACTCCACTCCCCCATCTCTCGCTCCACCCTTTCCCCACTCAGCTAACCACCAACATCCCTGTGACGACCTTGATACTGTTTTGCATAAGCAATGGATGCCATGCTCTGCTGTATAAACTGTCCCAGCTCCCCTGCTGTTTACGGTCAATTAAAATGCAACATTGCAGTGAAGAAAAGTATTTGAGGTTAAGCAAATGATCAGGCTTGCTCATTAATGCAGAGGGTTGGCTACAGGGAGGGAACTGATGTCCCCCCTATTTGGCTAACTGTTCAACACATATGCTTGGTGTATTTCTTGTAGTTATAGGTATGTGTTTGTTTGAATCATACACTTGGAGGTTGATGACATTTTGCAAAGTGAATTCCTCAGTTTTTTCCTGAAATTCTTTTTTTTCAGTCTCAAAAACAATTTATAGTGTAATGATGACATCAATGGAAGAGCGCTGAATTTGTTGAAACCCCAACAATGAGTGTTATAGTATCAAAGTAATAACCTACCAAATTGGATTTGGTGTCAAGGGGCAGACACTTGAGAAATAACAATGGTATGCTGATTAGGTATTTTTGTGCTCATCATGGCTCATTTCAACAGTGGCGTTAATCTTTAAGGACAAAATATTGCCAGTGGTTTTATGTGACTTTGTGGCTGTCAGAGTTTTACGATTGAGGGCTGCATAAAACTTGTCATACAACCAAAGTTTCCTCACAGCAGCTGGGAGATGCTGTTTCAATATTGCAGTTGTGTTATTGATATCATGTTGACACAGTGGTGATGATGGTGACTGCACAGTCATAGTGATTTAGAGCTGCGCACCAGGAAGCACAGGGCAAGGCCATAAAGCTGGGCCAGAGTCTGTAAAGCCTTGGTACATAAATCAAGTCTGGTCTGGACGATTCCCTCATATTAAGCTATATTAAGAACCAACAGTAACAGCTCACTGTGTTGGAAGCTGTAATTGCCGATGCATTGGTCATCGTGTTGATTCTCATTTGTACAGTGTGCATCCCCATTTCAATTAAACATCAAGTTTGCTGAGATTGACATTTACTGTGAAAGGGGTGCACACAAACACAGTGTAAAGTGAAAGATGAAGCTCAGGCTTTCTAATTCTGTTAGCTGAAAAGATGAGGAAATTAAGTCTGGACCTTTTTTTAATATAAATGTGTTTGGATTTCATCTTAAACTTGACTGATAATTCTGATTAACCCAAACTACCCGTGTTTAACAAAAATGGGTGTGCTGATCTGACAACATTATCTGAGCTTTTATGACTTGTCATTCAACATCATACATTAAAAGTTCTTACATTATTTCCCCATTTTCCCTGCAGCGCAGAAAAGATAAATTAAACTTATCTAAAAACATACAAGGTATACATTGATGGGATTGACACCCGTATCAAACTGGGAGCTAATGTATATGTGAAAAATGTTGAAGGTCTGTAAAGATAAAAGATTGTGTCTGCAGACTGTGATTATTGAGAACTAAATAGATCAAACTATTAAACTAACAACTCTAACAAAGTATTTTCTGCTCACAGGTATATGTGAACATGTCTGTCTGTCACCTGTTACTGTGGAGGCTGATTCTACCTCATAACTGGGGGAGCCTGACGTTTCTGCAGCTAATGACACTGAGCCAAGATTTTCTTTTGAATTTCCCAGGTTGCACTGCTGCACCTGTCTCAGCTGTTGCAGTGATGGTCCCACCTTGAAACCCGAAGTAGAGAATGACAAGTCAGAAGGAAGGAATACACTGAAATCATCCATTCTCCAAAACTCCTCTGCCACGAGCTCTCGTCATGGCCGGGAGAATTGTTTCTCGGACAAATAGTTCCCTGTGACGGCTCCACGCAACACATTTGAAATCTGCTTCTCCTTTCGTTACCTCATCGGATCAAGATGATGCTTTGGCTGCTGGTGGTTCTGTCCATTTGGGTGGCATCTGATCAAGCTGACTCAGCCCAGTCCGAACGGCGAGTTGTAGCACACATATCTGGTGACATAATTATCGGAGCGTTGTTCTCCGTCCATCATCAGCCTCCTGCTGACAAGGTAACCTTGTGTTTCTGTGCCTGTGCATGTCTGTAGGATAGTTTGTGTGTCGCAGTTGTGGGAAATTAAGTTTGTCTGACTGTACATATTGTGTAATGTGTAATCCTGCCTGTATTCGAAAGAAGTACTTTGAAAATGTGACAGAAGTTAAGACAAAAAAATGGATAAAATGTGTGTGAGATTATTTTTGCCATCTTTTGCATGGAGAGTAATAATGTTGCTCTGCTTATTAGGACACAAAGAACACATTCAATTGGTAGAATAAGTGAGTCCATGAACCTTCAACCTCCATTAGCTTTCCGGGAACCTGTTGCCACCCACTGACATTTAAGCCTTTCCATCTCATTATGAATAATTGCAAATGGGAAAAGGCATGGCAGCAATGAGAATATAAAATACATTTTAGCAGCATCGTGGCACCCATGTGATGAAGCCTAAGTTTGAAAACGGTCTTGGTGTTCTTCCACTCTGCTAAGGAATGAAAATGCGCTGCATAATTAACAGTTCAGCTTGACTCGATTTCTTCTTTCACCCTGTCTGCACAGGTACACGAGCGCAAGTGTGGCGCGGTGCGAGAGCAGTACGGCATC
>NC_139924.1:8846413-9188913 GCF_963514095.1 Eutrigla gurnardus | reverse complement strand
GTCTGTATCTTGGCGAGAAAGGGAGGGGGTAGAAATGTCTAGAGGAGGAGCAGTGGACTCGCAGCTTTGCATTCGATTGCGTGTTGTAATATATTGCAATATATGTCATGAATAAAGCGTTGAGGAGGAGAGATCAAAGGAGAACTGAGTAGAGGCGCATACATGAGGAGTACACAGTGAGAACGGGTTTTTGTTTTTCTGTTCCATTTTTTATCTTTCATGTTTTTTTTTAAATGTTTACTTGAAGCTGTTTTGTTATTTTGTGTTGAAATGGTCGATTTAGATTTAGGGATTACAGAGGCACAGCTTTGTCTAGGAGACCAGCAAGATGTAAAAGGGACAAAAGCACAAAGGGGGATAAAGAAAACCGAGAGGTTGTGACTGTGCAATGTCGGTGCTGGATGTCCCAGCTTTATTTTTTTTGGTAGAGGTGATGAAACAAATGGTAATTTTATAGTGCCTATTGCATTTTATGATTCATTATAGTCCAACCCTCAGAGTGTGTAAAAATTCACCCGTTCACAAAGTCTTAAGATTGAACAGTTTTTAGAGTTTGTGGATGCTATGTCAACCAATTGAGACAATTCCAATGTTCAATTGCTAATGTTTTTTATCATAAGCATCTTTGTTTTTGTTTTTTTGTGTTTTCTTATGTAGTTTTACAACTCAAACACATATACAGTGTATTCTTCTTCTATTGCTATTTGATTTTAGTTGTGTCTGCATGTATTGTATAAACCTCAGCACCATTGAAAATGAGGGCTCTCCCACAATTGTTTTTTTATTTTCACTCTGCTTTGCACTTAACAGTCCATTTCAAAGATGATTAATCCATTTGATGATGAGTGACATAAATGACATTGTGACATGCTTGACATACAAGGTCAAAATTCTTCAAATCAAGAGACAAATTGGTCTGCACGCCTTAATGTGTATGTGTGGATAAGGATTTCAATGCTTGCTGGAAAAGTACACTGTAAAATCAGGTGAATTTGGGCGCCATTTGTTAGGAAGATAAGACAGACTGACTTCAATTCTGTTTGTAGTCTACAGTGTATCTAATCCAGATGAATGTGCGTGGGTGAATTTTTTTTTATTGGGGTGGGATGGGAGTGTAAGCGTATTTGTGTGAGAGCGTGCTAGTAATGTAAAGTAGCAAGGAGTACATGTGTGTTTGAGACAGAGAGAGAGAGAGAGAGAGAGAGAGATGTCTCACACATAAATCCCTTTCGAGACCAGAGTGAAGTAGGTTACAAGCTTTATCGATTTTGATGATGGTAACAGTATTAATGTGTGCGTTTGTGCACGAGTGTGTGTGTGTGTGTGTGTGTGTGTGTGTGTGTGTGTGCAGGGGAAGTATGGTCTGTACCATCTGTCTGCTATTCCTCTCACTGAGACACTAATTACAGGACTTTACACTTCGCTCCAACACACTCATCGTTGGCTTGGCTACACACACACACACACACACACACACGCACGCACACACACTTTGATGCAGTAGCGGTCAGGGATTGCTGGACCTCATATACTTTCTGTGTACATTTCCTCTCCCACTCTTTCTTCGTTCTATCTCTGTGTGCTCTCCTTTCCTGACATGATTTCCCTTATGTCTATCCTTCCATTTGATCACTGTTTCCCCCTTCCTCTTCTTTTTACTCATAAACGTATGTAGAGAACAGATCATTGATATCTAAGTATACTACATTCTCTTGCTGATAACATACATCACTCAGGAAAAAGGATTCCCCCCTTACATTAGCAGCTTTAACAATCTAATTGAGTGAGAAAACAAATGCTGGTGGAAAAATATTTCTCCAATCAACACAGAGAAGGGCAAAAAGATAAAAGGGAGAGGAAGAGACATTGAAGAGGGAAATCCTATCATCTTTTTTGTCAGTGTGTACAACCACTCATTAGCATAAATTCCAGGTCACCCACTTTCTCTGGCAAAGAAAAGGGTGCCACAGTGGGGAGATGGTTTCTCTGACATAAATTTGAGCTTTCATGAGTAGAGCAGTAGCAGGCCAGTTACTGCAGTGGGCAAGTTTTTGAAAATGAGATTGGATCAACTGTCATCTTTTCCACCAAAAAGATGTTGTGTATAAGGTAGAACTAGACGATGTGTGATAGTTTGCTCAAGTTAATCGTAACTTGAATTGAATCAATAATGTTCATTGTCATTATGTACGCCTTCATATGTATGCATGCAAGTATTTATCTCAGACTAAATCAAGTGAGAAGCAGGGTCACTTTGATCACTTTAATGCTAGTTTAGGACACATTGACTACATGTTGCTCCTTGATCCATCTATCTAACCATCTATCATCCGATGAAACTCAATTTATTAGATAACCCTCACCCTTCCCCTTCGTTTCTTTTTTTCTTCTTCAGGCAACTATGGTGAAAGTGGGATGGAAGCTTTCAAGGACATGGCAGCGAAGGAGGGCATCTGTATTGCCCACTCTGGTAAGATACTCATGCCAAGACAACCACAGATACTAAGCAATATTAATACCAAACATTATGGAAATGTCTATTCAAGTGAAAAACTGTATTGAATTTCAATGTGTGTGTATAGTTTCACACAAACGGCAAAAGGCAGCACTTGCATCTAATTACCTTTTTCATCTTGTCAAACAAGGACACCATGGTGTCAGCAGTTAAATTGAATTTACCTTACAGCTTCCAGCTTACAGACATTTACTAAACAAGAAGACATGCATTGTATTTAAACATAAAGATCGGCCTACTTTTTTTTTTTGCATTACCTTGAAGATTAATTTCACTCTGTGGGTGTCAGGTGGTTGACACTTGAGCACAGTGATAGAGAGAAACCCCAAAAGAAAATCACACTTCACAAGACATGAAGCGACAGAGATCCAAATGTATCACTTTCATAACAAAGCGTGTTTATATTTCTCTGGCGTGGTTTTCCCAGGCAAAATCTGGAGCAATGCCGGAGAGCAGAGCTTTGATCGGCTGCTGGAGAGACTGAGGGGCCACCTGCCCAAGGCCAGGGTGGTGGCGTGTTTCTGTGAAGGCATGACTGTCCGCAACATCCTCATGGCCATGAGACGCCAGGGGCTGGTAGGAGAGTTCCTGCTCATCGGCAGGTCAGTGGAGCTGCAAAGTTCTGATCACTGTATTATGTTGAGCAGTGGTATAGCCATACATAAGGGATAAACACTACAGGGTTCCCCCAAGGACATTTTCTGTATGATGGAGATGTGTCAATGGGTGCTTGATTTGATCAGTAAAAACATCAATTCTCTATGTTCCATGTTATGTAGCCAGGCAGCTATATTCACACTGTGTGATCCACTGGGGATTTCAGCCACTGGATGTTTTGGAGGGCAGATGGAGAGGCAAAGCTGTGGCCCTGCGCTCTTCTCTAACATAACCTTGTTATGAGAGCCATGAAGGATTAGATAGAGTTATCAACATTAATATAAGAATAACCCATGTGGTAAATATCCACTTCAAATTCATTTCAGCCAAGTGACTGATGAGCTGAATTGATCACTGCAATTAGCTGATTTATATTTTTCTCCTTTTGTAATCAGTTTGGTTTCTTTATTTCATAAATGTGCATTCATTACTATTGATGTTAGTGGATGAGGTCATTAATCCAGTGGACGGTGCCCTGCCTCTGTTACAGAAGGGTGAAGGAAACAGTGCTGTATACTGTAGTAGCCATTCAAACTGTAGGGCAAGAGACATTGTTGCCCCTAACACGTTCACCAGAACACACATGGACTGTTTGAATTTCGGTGGCGGTTTTCACTTAGATGGATCCTGTTTTTAAAAAATGTGCTGTTTATATCTGCATCTGTGCATAAACATGTATGTATGTGTGTGTATATGGACATTTCGTCGTAGCCCCTTTGTTGCCATGACAACTGTGTATGTGATGTACATATGATGAATAATAATGTTAACACCCATGCCAGCCAATATGCAGAGAAAATATATTTTTTAACATTATCATGTATTTCCCATTATAATGCCACAAATGCAATTCTATTCAATTCTATATTCTACTCTTCCTGTAGTGATCTGCACAACTAAATCGTAGCCAGCATCATATTTGTTGTCATCGCCACCATGATGCTCATTACCATCACGTCATCTTGCTCATCATCATCATCGCCTTCATCCGCATCCATCATCGTCGTCATCCTGCTGAGAGGGAGGTAAAGTATTAAACTAAGATACTCTGTGTATCCTGTTGATTGGGTTGGTCATGCAATGATAGATTCAGGTGGAATGATGGAGAGAAACCAAGTCATGTCATAACATTGATATTCTGCGTTGAGTTGTGTTTAAGTTGTGACTTTTTACAATACAGACAGTTTGATGGATCGTGTTAGTTCAGCACATCTGTTTTGAATGGTGGCCCACAGCTGTAACACCAAGGCGTTCCCCTCCTTTTTCAATTACTGGGATTAGGTTTTGGTCAGTGGTTAGCAGTAGAAATATAATGGAAGCTCCTAAAAATAATAATTCTCAGTAGGGCAGACTTTTTTTGTGCATTCGGAAATAGAATGCAATTTTTTTAAATTAAAGCTGCTATAGGCTTTTTTTAATGATACACAATCTAACAACCAGAGCTTCAGAAACACCTGGCCCCATGGGCTTCACATGCACACACTCTGCCCTACGCTTCACTTGACATATGCAAATGAGAGTAGATGGGGAAAAAAAACAACTTGTAAAACGTCTGTTGCAAGCTTTGATCGTTGCTGTAGTACTGTGTGAAAATGGCAAAGGCTGGGTTAAAGTGCATTCCACGTGTTTATGTATAACATTTGTTGTAAGATTAGCTGGCTCCTTCAGCGTATGAGTGGAAGAGAGAGATGGAGATCAGAGCATAGAGGAAAATAGCCAAGTGGGAGAAATGTACAGTGTAGTTACAGTTTGTGTGATTTGACAATATAACTGAGTTAAGTCATGATGACTTTATTACATGTTTTCATGTTTTTGTTTCACCCTATCCGGTTCCATAGGAAAAAATACCATTTCCAGTGCTATTTAACGACATAACTACGTCAAAGACGCTTGAGCAACACTTCCAATGACAAACTGGCCATGCAAGGTGGTTTTTAATCGCTGTATTGTACAGAGAAAAAGAGAGACTCATTGCAATAAACCCAATTTGTGGTTTTGGCGAGTTGGAAACTGTTCAGGGTGCTTGTCGCCCGGTTTGTCATTGTTACCATCACTAAATGGTTATTCAGAGCACCTGCATTAAGGAGAGCTACAGACTTACATTCCACTCTTTTGTTGAAGCTCATTGCTTTCAGGTCAAAAAGAAGCAGCTGCTGTAGCATGTGGCTGTCTAACTTCTCCCCAGTAAAATAAGCAGTGGCAACGACCGCATGTCATCCTGAACTGGACACTCCCAATTAGGAAGAAAAGAAAAAAAATGATGAAAAGATATTTTTGGCACACCACATTGGCTCTGAAATTCAGCACAGCGATTTGCGGTTTATTCCACGTTCACAACAACAACAACCAAATAAAATTTGATATTAAATCTTAGAAGTTATCCTGGAATTATAGTTGAAATCATCTGTTAAAATTAAAATGAATCGCCTTATTACTTCCAAAACTGTTCTTGAATTATGCAACACCATCTTGAAAACGAGTTGAACAGTCTCCCACATTTCATAGGCAATGGTCACTGAAAAAACATTTAAATCAACTAAAACTCTCCAACCATTTGGCTTTCCACAAGAACAATGTTTTATAACGCTGAATATAAAACCTTAAAGCTTGTTTTATTTTATTTTTGCAGTACAGTATATAATTTAGTCCTCCGTCTCTGGCCAGTCTGTCTTGATTAGGATGGTTAATTGAATATCAGCCTTCGTTAGCTTCAGTATCATAAACGGACTGTAGTTGTAAATTGGAGACGGTCACGGGTGGATGCGCTGCTCACTGGAGGTCTGTGGAAGGAACTTCTGATTAGCCCAGTTGGGCAGACACCCGTTTAACACCAGGATAATTACATTACCACAAGAGCACACAGAAGATTATTCAGTTACCTAGGGCAGATAAGCACGGTCATTAATAGAATAGACGACTACAAGATCTCTAGATTGCATTTTCACTATTGAGACGGACTGTGTGCTGGATGCTGTACATTCATTTAAGATGAATGTTTGGATTCTCCCTGAATCCTGAAAAGCCACAGATCAGAGGCGAATCAGCATTGGCTCAGCATTTGCAACACAAACCAAAGTTTTTGTTGCACCTAGAGGAAACAGGCTATAAAAAGTAAATTGGAAACAGGCTATTTTAAGAACAGGTGGGCCAATAACAACAATCATGACGCATTGTATTACGTCACTTCTTGCATGTGTTTTCAGGAGAAAATGTAGTTCGGAGACCAGTCAATACTCCTCCTGGTAGAAGATCTTGTAGTGTGTGTGAGCCTGTGTCACTTTAGTCAGTCATGTGGAGTGAAAACCCCAATGACTTCTAGACTCCTGACTACAAGACAGGAAGCTGTGTAGTGTGAATAGTACAGCAATCTGACAACTCTGAAAGTCATGTAGTGTGAAGCCAAGATTGTGCAGTGAAGGCCTTGGAAGGGCATTAAGAATACTGCCATTGATTGTTATTTACATTATTGCCCTTTCATTGTTGTCAATTGTGAAAAGACTGTTTCACCTTTTCTGGTTTTAGGGTTTTATGTTCTTCTAGAGATAATTGTAATAAACCAACATCAGCTCCTGAGGCTATCTACCACATCCCTAGAAAATACACGCACACACACACACACACACACACACACACACACACACACACACACACACACACACACACACACACACACACACACCATCTGTATTTGGAGCCTAAATGTATTGATTGCTTCAGTCCTATAATTCCTCATAGTGCCAGCAGGCTACAGACCCATTAATGAAAAGCTGGGCCGAGATAAATATCTAGTCCCATGGGACACACACACACACACACACACACACACACACACACACACACACACACACACACACACACACACACAGACACACACACACACACACACACTTACACATCTATACCTACACATGCACACAGGCACAAATTCACATGCCCTCATGTCAATAGATTTTCTCTAAATCAACTAAATAAGCTCTTATCTGTCTTCAAATGAAACATCCTCTCCTTTGTCAAATTCAAATGAGGTCTTGTAAAACTGCCATATTTTGCAGTCATACTTAAGAACCATCCCTCGAAATACATATTTTATTAGTGCAAACTGTTTTTTAGTTGAATGATGCCTGTTTGGAACGGCCCTCTGGCAAATATGGACAAATGTCTGACTTGTTAGTCTCAAAAAGCTTCACAAATCCTTATTCCTATAAATGACATATAATAGAATGATTGCCGATCGGGTGTGTGTGTGTTTGTACACTGTACCAGACAAAGCTACAGTATGCGCTACCGCATGGAGTTATTGTATAGATGTATGGCTCATTAGGTCAGGCAGCAGGACTTTAAGATGGTATTTCCCTTCGTGTATACACACCAGCTCACACAAAAGGCACTGTCCATCCTCACAATGTCCATCCAGACATGCAGTGATAACAGCTATGACTTATCTTATGGTTGACTTCACAGCATCTCTGTATTTTATGGTTAGTCATTTCAGTTTTTTCCTCCCAAGCACCGTCTGCCTTTTACCTGTTATTGTATGTTCGCTCCACCAGTGCTATTTATAAATGGCTGCATTTTTTCATTTGCAGCTGTTTTTGCAGCAACAGACTTTTCATTCTCTGGGCTGCGTATCTCCTCGATGAGGAGACCCAAGTTGAACATTGGTTAAAATTACAAAATGATGCCACAACATAATAGATTAAAGCCAATGCATGTAAATTTCAACTTTACTGCCCAAGCACTGTAGTTCTATTTCCATGGCAGCCAGTATGCAACCATTGCTGGATTCTCTGCGTTTTCATAAGAGGCAAGATATTCAGACCGTGCTGAACAAAAGGCTATCCTGTTCAATGAATTGAAAGAGAAAAGTTTGAATTAAAAGTAAAAAAAGCACACATTCTCTTGAGATCATCCAGCGCAAGTCTGCACCCCTTCTGCCTGCTGTTGCCATGGAAATATCCTCTACCATATTTGGATGAATCTAGCATAGCAGCTGGGGTGATTTGTGGCGCATGCGCATGTGTTTATGTGAATGGCTATGTGCATGTGTGGGTGCATCTCCATATGTGTGTGTGTTACTGTCGGGAAATGTGTACCAGTTTTTCTTTTCTAAAATAAAGCAATCCATATTGAGAGTGATACTAACTGCATCCAGCACTGTGAGAAGAGGAGCTTATTGATCATGCTAATGGCCAATTCACTGAAATTCATTTCAGTGAAAACACTTCTGTGCTGACCCCTATGTCCTCTTCTCTCTTGTTTTGCCACATTTCCAATGTTTGTCAGACTCTCTCTCATTATTAATAATCTTTTTCCTTATCCGTCGAGTTCCTTTTTTTGTTTCCTCTCAGTTGAGACTTGATCTCATCGTCTCTCTGTCACTGTGTCCCTCTCTGAATCCAGCTGCTGGAGTTTTTTTTTTTGTGAAGTGTGAGTGTGATGTATGCGAGCTGAGACACTGAACTGATCATTTAACAGAGGTCGGATCCCTGCAGTATCCCACTTCACACCACAGCGGTCTCTTATCGCCGTGCTTCCTCGTGGTTTTAAATTGAGAGAAATTTGAACGAGAGAGGTTAAACGACATCTTGTGGCACTGAGACGTCTCGAAGCTGCCCGCCTTTTAAAATAGATTTTTAGTGGATTGTACACCGGTGTGGCCGTGAAAGGAGATCAAAGACGTGGTGAAGGCAGAGCAGGCAAACAGAGCAAGGAGGGGGAAGGAAAGATGCAGAAAGGCAAGGAATGGGAAAGAAGGGAGAAGATGTTCACACTTGAGGGCAGAGCAGAGAAGACGTGGTGTGTGTGTGCATGTGTGTGTGTGTGTGTGTGTGTGTGTGTGTGTGTGTTTCATTTACATATCATGGTAATACAACTTTTTGTGTCAGACATGAAAAGCAAATTGTTCACAGTAGGAGTATCACCGCATCACCGCTGGGTTTGGGATGTATCTGCCCTTGCATACACACCCATTTACACAGGCACACATTGACACACAGAGGAGCTGATACACACACACACACACACACACACACACATGCACACACAAACAAGGTCTATTCCTGACTGGGATTTACTTTGGAGTATGGAGCTGTTTAATGTTTGCTAATATCATGTTAATTTACCCTTGATTAAAACAGGAGCTGTTTCATGTCATTTAATTGGTGGAATGAAACCAATGCAATAAAAGACAGCTGGTAATTAAACACAGGGGAATATGGAGAATGATGGATGGAGATGGAGAGGCTTAAGCTAAATTTGTTTTTAATGTGTATTGGCAGGGGTGTGGATGTGCGTGTGTATGTGTGTGTGTGTATTTTGAATTGACAGTGTGTTGATTTTGTGCATCTTTAATATGTAAATGTGAGACACTGTGCGTGTACGCAGGGGTGTGTGTGTGATTGAGTGACTTCCTGTGTAAGGGTTTTGAGTGAGTGATCTCCCCATGGTGCGGTCTCATCGGTAAAGGTTGTAAGATCAATAGATGGTGTGTGGCTTTATGGCTTCTCTCTGGAGGTCCATTGCGGGAGACATTTCAACACTCGCACACTGTTGATACTGTTTCTGAAATGTGAGCGAACATGGAAACGTGTTTGAACTGGGTTTAAAAATGTAACTCTAATCTTGTTCCCAATAGGCTGAACAGGGGCATCTAGCTTTGGGAATGAATGAATCTGTTCTGGAAATGTTTAGAAAATACTGCAGCCGAAGTCTTGATGTAATTTCGGGGATGACCACTAGTTCACTATCTTCTGTAGCTCAAGCAATCACTCATTGGATTAAAAACATCTAGACAGTTTGGTCCTCTCTTTGGTGCTGTTATTACAGACATGTCTGCCCCTTGACTGTGATATGGACTTATGATATGGAGCTCATCTGTTAAGCTGTGACACGATGTGAACTTGACACGGGCAGTTTTTAATATTAAGTCAACGCCAACCACGGCCAAGAAACCTTAACCTGAAAATGATTTAATATTAAATAAAACACTCCGTTATTTGACAAATATGCACATTTTTAGCGACGTGTCTGAACCATTTGCTTCCACTGGAGTTGACATGTGTTGTTGTCATTGTTATTGACAGTCTTTTGTGCATCGAGCCCTTTAGTCTGGGAACTTTTGAGGCAAAGTTGCTTGGATCTCTTTCTTACTTGGTGTCATACATGTCAACCACATAAAAAAACCCAGCAAGTTTAAGGTGAAACTCTACCTTGACTTTCATTTTCCGCTGTCAGTTTGGGTGAAGTCCTCTAAGACAGCCGATCAAAAGGCTACTGAACTGAAACTGTTCAATATCAGAGAATTCTTTATTCAATCTCCTTTCCTTTCTCCTGCTTCTCCTGTCTTTTTGACACTTCACTCTCCTTTTGTGTATTCTTTCCTCCCAAAAAAACACAAAAGCATTGTTTACTTTCTAGACTCTATGTTTAACTTGTCTGCTCATGAATGTTTATTGACGTGGGAAGACTTACAGCGATAACCAGGACAACAGCTTATCAGTTTTTGTTTATGATGTAGTTTGATCCAGGTAACAAGCTAACAGCCATGCACATTTAAAAACACATTCAAATACAAAATGTACAACAATAAGTTGCTAGTTTTGTGTTCAGGGATCTTATCATATGATCGTATTTAGGCCATCAGGATGAGAGCCTGCAGAGCTGCTTGAAGACACTGGTGTAAATAATTATTTAATTTGAGGTACAGTGCTGATGTATTCACTCCATACGTGATTAGAATATAAATGAGAAAGACAATAAGGCAGCCGGTCAACATTTAGTAAAGCTCTGGTGCGGTTTAATCCCTGGTGCGGTTCGTTGTGGCTAATTAACTTGAATGGAAGAGGACTGACTGACTGATGTCATCTCTGTGAACATACAGAATAAGTCCACAAAATAGTGACGTTTATAAAGACATTTGAGATGGAAAAGTGATTTGTGCGATTTAAAACAACTTTGACAACAATATTTCAATGTCTTTCATTAGGATTTTAGCTGTGCATTATTTTTAATGGAATGTTGAAGCCACTGAAACAGCATTACATCACAACAACTTGTGGTAGTCTAATGATGCATTGATCCTGTTCCAGTGGTACATGGTAAATTGGGGGTAGGTTATTTCAAGCCAGGGAATTTAAACTCCACTAACACTTACAATGGTTATAATTGACAAATAACCCACCAGTTTTCTCTCTATTTGCCCTCTAAAAAAAATCTGTCTTCCCACTCGTCATGAGTCATGATTACGTTTCTGCAAAATATAAATATTACTAATTTAAATCATATACTTGAGAACAGTTGATGTTTTTTTTTCTTATCAAGGAACACTGAGTATTCACACTTCCTGTGAGGTGTTGTTTACTTGTTTTTTCCTTCCTTGGAGGATTCGGTGAAGCCAGAGCTTAAAGGACATATTAAAATTCACACTGAAGTGACATTTTAATGTTGTTGCTTACATGGTCCAATGTACAGCATTGATGTTAGCAATATATAGGCTGATTGTAGCAATCCTTTCTGGTTAGTCAAAAAAAAAGTCATCCTTTTGAGTGCTTTAACACGCGAGTGGTTTGGATTTAAAAAAAAAAATCAAATCATTAAGCAGTTCTGTTGCTGCACATCCCCTTCATCTTTATTTCTGTTCCCACTGAAAGGACTGATTCATGACTGCTAGTGATTGCTCTGCAGGAGGAGGATTCAAGAACAAAAGAAGAATATGCAGGCATTTCTAATGGATATTCCAAAGTCTCTTGACAGGGAATTAAGAGGTTTTCCATATGTAGCTTGCCTGACCTGCACACACACACACACACACACACACACACACACACACACACACACACACACACGCTTAGCCAACAAGATGTAGACACACATTCCCCACTATATCCCTACTATACACACAAACATACCTGTATTCAGTTGGCTTACATGCAAAACATGCCTGTGTCCACACACACATACACTTGGCACACAGGCATGGGCTGACACAAACACACCTACAAACACATTCATCCTCTTATTGCTCCCCCAGGGAATAGCCTTATCCTCTTTCAGCACTCCAATGGGAAAAGTGCTGGGAATTACAGAGGGTAGGAGGGGGAGACAGACAGGAAGACATGAGGCAGAGAGACAATGATGGGGAAAAATGTATATCTGTCCTGAATTTGCATGTTCATGAAACAAATTGTGTTGTGTGTTTGGTGAGTCCGTCGTGAGCTCTCAGTTCGTCATTTTGCTGCTCAATTTCTGAGATTTACACTGTGGGATTAAACTGAGTGTTACGTCAGCGTAGTGGCTCAGCATACTCACACACGCATACCAAAATAATCCTTTTTATAGTCGCTGTTATAGTAATCCCCACAGGAACCTAAAGGGTTCCCCTTTGTTTAATTTTTGAGATATGCTACCGTTCTGAATATTCATTTAACTGTACTTTCTCGTGCACTGCTATTCATTTAAACATAAATTAAGGATTTTCATCAGGACACAAATAACCTCTGATGTCAAAACTATTCATTCCGTTCAACTCATTACATTTCCACTCATGGCTTTTATTCGTCTCCCTACTTTAGTTAAATATTCGCCGGCACCTTTTGAGCCTCTTTCTCTCTTCTTTGAAATACAATTGCTTGTCGTCCATCACACGTTTGAAATCTGTAAAGAGTTGCCCTGTCATCTCCTGAAGTGCCCCGGACAGGAAATGAATTGGCCCCTAATTTAGCTTTGTGTCTGAATCAGGCAAAGGTAATTAAGAGAAACAGGACGGTTGATGCCTCTGAGAAACGGCAGACCCCTAGTGCAACAAAAAACGTGGATACGGAAAAATTAAAGCTGCCGAGTGTTTTTCTCAGATACCCTATTTTTGAAATATTTGTTCTGCTGTTGTATTAACAGCACAGGAAAATGGGATCAATGGTAGAAATAGGATTATATGACACAGGCTGAGAGGAAGAATGCAACTAATCCTCAGTATTTCATTAACTGTTCTCCTTTGTCTTATTATACAGTGTTTAAGAAGTCAGCTCTTCTTGGTGTGCTGAGTAAAGATGCTTCTGTTCGCTCTTCACATCAGCGAGTTTGTTCAGATGCCTAATGTGTTAAAGGGTTACAGCAATAAATGGGTCATCAAATTAAATGAAATGTCAACTGAAATTGGGTTGCTTTGGTTGACTCTTCCTAATATATTTAGGAAATGGACCTACTTACACTGCCTCCTGACGATTCATTATCCAGTTCCAAATCAACAGAGAAAACAAAGATGTTGGCATACATGAAGTTCATCCATTATAATCTCTGCCCATACAAATACATAAACTATTATGTTGTATTAAACTAGCTTGTGTACCAAAGTATGAAAAATGAAATCTGTGTGAAAGCATCCACAGTCACGTTAACCCAGAGACACATTGTTGGATCGTGCACAAAGCAAACTAAACGCATAATTTTACCTTTTTACAATAGATATGATTGAAGAGACGATCTATAATTGACATGTAATTACGTCGGCCTACTTTTTCAATCCACTTCACTTTCAATCCATGGTCTCAGACCAACAATGACATGAAATCTCAGAAACAAGAAAGAAGGAGAAGGGGAAAAGAAGTCCATGGCCTGCCAATTCAAATCCCATGGAGAAAGCTGTTAACTAAATGCGACTAAATGGATGTGTTGTCAGTGACTTTATCTCTGGATTGGGTGCTCGATCTTCCTATCAGAAGCATTTATCCGATCTCTACTTTCCTGGAATGCCTCTGGTGTCCGCTTTTAGATTGCAGATGTCGTCTCAATTCTGTGCAGGCCATTAAATCTCTATATTTAACAACTGTACAACATCCAAATATCTATTTCAACGCATTTCGTCAACTGGGTGACACCTAAAGTTACCCGGCAAACAGATACACCAAACCCCATCGCCCATTTGTCTCCGTCTCCCTCACTTTCCCTCTCTTCCGGTGAGCTCAGCGAGACGGTTGTGATGTGTGCCGCATCACAGCCCCCGCACAGCTTGTTACCATAGCAACACGGGAGACAGAGAGCAAGGAAATTATTGAAAGTCAGAGAGAGAGAGAGAGAGAGAGAGAGTGATAGAGAGAGACTTAAAAGTTTGTGAGAGATCAGCATGTTTATTTGTTTACTCAGATCCTTTTACTTTGGCTCATTAAGGTTTATTTCCTGTTTGGAGGATATTTCAATACAGATAGAGGCATTCACATGCATGGCAACGCATCTATGTAGCAGGTGAATACTCATAGACGCTTGTACATTTATTTGACAGAAATACGTTCTTACAACTGCTTCAGACTCATCGGGCAATCCTAACCATTTCTGTGATAAAACATCTTTAACCAGCGCCGAGATTAAACCAGATAAGAATACAGTGTAACATATCGATATTTACTTTGTATTAAATGAATCATCTGTATTGCCGTGGCTCGCTGTGGACTAATAAGTAAAAAACCTTCTCAATACATACTACCTCACCAGCACAAGGAGTGCAAAAGAACCTGCTCTTGCTCAAGGCTCGCTGCAAGGCCGAGGGAGTATCAATAAAAACAAACAAACCATTGCCTCCAGAGAAGAGCTAGAACAATGTTTTGCTCCTGCTAAAACAAAAGTCAATTCCGTAGCCACTCGTTCCAAAGTGAAAAAGACTATGACCATTGTAGCATGAAGCCTTTATGTGGGAACTATCTAATCCATGGCGGACATTCATGGGTTTAAACAAATCCTTAGGCATGCACAAGCTCCGGGGACACAGTGTGACCACAGATATAGGCTGCCACAGAAGAAACACTGCTACTCAGAGACCATTGTACGCTGACATTGTTCATCAGGACACTCAGAGGGCAAGCAGCGTTTTTTTTACTCTCCTGCTCAGAATATAAACAATGTCTGTGGATTACATCATCGCCTGCCATCAGAGTGAAAACATCTCTCTAATGATACCCTTGTCTATCCATGTGTATCTACACTGTGTACACGGATGTATTATTATGCACATATCCCCTCTTACAGCTATATGTGTTATTTTCCATTTGACTATTATAAATCACCAGGTTAATCGGTATCGTCGTGGTGTTTTATACGGCTTGTCAATGGCAAACTCCCACCTAGCCAACGGATGAGAAACAAGTAGAGAATGAGAGAGGGAGGAGAGAAAAAGAGAGCGCTGGTTGAGACATGTGGTACCAATGTCATTAAAGTCCAAATAACATGCAGCTAATATACTGTAGACCCATCTAATACTCTCTCTCTCGCTCGCTATCTCTCTCTCTCTCTCTCTCCCCCCCTCCCTCCCCATCCCCCCTCTTGCTTTGCACACACACACACACACACACACACACACACACACACACACACACACACACACACACTCACGATTCTGTGGGCGATAAGCTGGATGTCTCGTTACCGAGCATTAGCTGCACCTCTTCTTGCTAATCCCTGCTGTCAAACAGACAAGCTGGTGGTTTTATGTGTGTGTGTGTGCTTGTGTGCTCGTGTGTGTGTGTGTGTTAGTGTGTGCTTGTGTGCTCGTGTGTGTGTGTGTGTGTGTGTGCGTGCATGCAGCCCCAACCAGTATAATTATTGCCATCGTGTAAAGGAGGGAATAGCTCTGACTGCTGCTTCCAAGACACCGGCCCATCATTAGATTACACGAGATTGTCCATTAATGGTCGTGTGTGTGTGTGTGCGTGTGTGTGCGTACGTGCGTGTGTGTAGAGAAGAGTGTGTGCTGTGATTTGTTCGAATATATATACTTGGCATTAGAGACTGTTTTGTATGTTGGCATGTGAATCGACTGAAAATGAACTTAATGTTACATTTTTTATTCTACTGAAGTAACATTCTAGTTTTTATAGTTGAATTATTACAGTCAATATATAGTGTGTTGCAATATGTGTGTTTTTTCAAGTGTCGTTATATATTGGGATCAGTCTGGTAATCATTCCTTGTGTCCCGTCTTGTGACAAATTACACCGTCGCTATACACATAGCTAGTGGATATTATATTATAGACTTGATCCTAACATCTCCTTTAAAGTGTTGATTCATTTGGTTGGTTAGAAATAGAAATGGCTTTACCAAATAATGACACAACTTAACTTCAAACTCACCTTACAGTCTGGCCCCAGGCCTCCGTTCAATGACTCTCAGTTCAATTGACTATCGCACAATCATCTTATGGTGTATTTGCTGAGAGGAAAAGAAAACGATGGAGGGAGGGTTGGAAAAAGCACAGAAGGAGGGGATCAGGCTGCGAGAGACCAAAAGGCCACTGCGGTGATAAAGATGAGGCAGAAATAAGAGGCTGGGAGAGATGGGGAGTAATGTTGCATCGGTGGTGTATTACCTCAGCAGGTGATATTACAATGTCCGCTGTGCTCAATATGAGAGATGACACTTTTATGTGTGAAGCAATAAAAGTGATGAGGCCGGACCAGGAGGAATATACAACCTGTGTCTCCCTCTAACTCTTCCCCACATTATTCCACCATCTGTTTTTCTCTCCACTGCGCTACAGAGTTGTTCTGATACAGACACACGATCCGAAATACCTCGGAAGGGGGTATGAAGGAAATTAGATATTAGAAAGAGAATTATGACTTTTAGCTTTTGTTTTTAACGCACTGGTATCGGATTGTTATTCGGTATTGGTTGATGTGCAAGTTCAGGTATCGGAATCGGTATCAGGAAGATAAAAAGATGGAACATCTCTACCTCTCTACTCAATTCTTTACCTTAAACATTACTGCTCTCTTTATTCTCTCGACCTCGCCACAAAATTCACAGTTTCAAAACGCCGTCGTTTCCTATTTGATCTTCCCCTCTCCCTCTCTGTCAGTCACTTTATCTCTCAACCCCCTGGAGATCATATCTGTGTCACTTTATCCTCACTCGCTGTCTCTCTCAATCCTGCCTTATCTCTATGGATTTACTTGTCTTTAACCTCTCCACTCCTGCTGGGGATTTTTTTTTCTCATGCTGCAGTTTCTTTCTTTTTGTAAATATATATATATATATATATAAACCATTTCTTGCCCCCTTACTGCTCAGTTTCCCTTTCTTTTGAAATATTGGGATATACAAAATCATACAAAGTCATTTTTTTTGGCACACCAATGTCTGTGTGTATGTTTCCGTGTTGTTTTTATGTGTCTATCTCTGTGTGTGTGTGTGTGTGTGTGTGTGTGTGTGTGTGTGTGTTACTCTCAGAGTTGACTGCGTCCAGACAAAGACCCCAGCTGGAGGGAAATAATGTCTGTTATCTGCTCCCATCTATTTCTATTCCCTTCTACACTCCTATTTCATTCTCTACCCCTCCATCTCGAGTCATTTTCACTCTTTACTCCTCCTAATTTTACTGCTTTCCGTCTTGTGTTTATATTTCCTTAGTACCTCCATTGGCAGAGAGAAGAGAGGCAATTATATTGTAAGACAACTGAAAAAAAACAAATTGTGTTTTGTTCTCATTCAACATGCATAAAAGTCGGTTAGAATTTACATTTTAAATTTGAGCTGGATGTCAACTCATAGTCACTATGAAGACTGTCTGCCAATATTAAAATGGAAATGCAAGGTCCACTTCACAGGAAGTGTTAGTGCACTCTACAACACAATCCTTTTTCTGAGCATTATATATTCATTTTTGTGGCAGAGGGGTGTTGGCAATGACATTTTTGTGTGATAATTCATTCACTTTTTTTTTTAATGTGAGCTTTTCTTAGGATTTCTGTTTTCAGCGTCAACAAAGAAATGAATTTAAAGGCTGTAAGGAAGTGCAAACTTAGTATTTGAATGTGAGTTCAATGCCATGCCTTTTGCACATGAGAGGGATAAAATATTTCCAATTATGTTTTAGTAGGTAGAGCACGGTAGGGTTTATGCTTCAGTTTCCCCTGGGGACAAAGTGATAAAAATATATGCACTCATAGTACAGGACATATCTTAACAAATGTCTTCGGAAGGGAATGGAATATGCTGCAGCCGTTTCTTCATTCCTCTTTCTGCTCCATCTTTGTCAAAGCCATGGCTAATTTATACTGCTGCTTTACCTCCGTACATTTATCTACTCCACACTTCCATCGATTGAAACTGAATTTGTCCATTAATGATGACAAATTGAAGCAGATATTTTTCAATGTGCTGCTTCTGCCACTGCGCTTGACCGTATCACGGTGTTGCAATGTTTTTGCAACAGCAAAACAATCGTCCCCCCATTGCTTTTGGGATATTTTCCAAAAGGACATTTTCTCAATGACAACCAGTGATGGAGTGAGTTTGAACAGGCCCTGAAGGTCAATGCACATTGCTGAAGTTAGCATGCTAAAAAATGAAACTGCCACATGGAAAAGAAATATTGCTGGAATGGATTTTACCTGTCAATTTTTCTCAATTAGGAAAGAGCTTTTTTTGTTGGTTACCATACTTCTTCCTTTTTATCCTTCTCTCTCAAAGTGACCTTTCTTCAGTCAGTGAGATTCAAATGGGTCGTCGGACCATTGCTTGTAGCTTTTTGCATACAATAAGAAGGGGGACCACAGTGATCTCAAATCGGCTCAACAAATGGTCTGCTTTGTTTTTCATCTCTTCTCTTCGTCCCCTCTCTGTATCCCTGATTGGAACTCACCGCCAGTCCCTGTTGAATATTTTTGTCTGTATCTTTTTTGCATCTCTGTGTCTCCTCTCTCCTCTGCCTTGACAGTTTTGTTTTTGTCCCCCTGTCACATATCAAATCAGCATCTGTTGTCTGAAGCCCAGGGGAAATCAGCAAAGTTAACAAAATCTGAAATACACCCTGCATGCCTAAACTAGCCGTGTGTGTGTGTGTGTGTGTGTGTGTGTGTGTTGTGTGTTGTGTGTTGTGTGTGTGTGTGTGTGTGTGTGTTGTGTGTTGTGTGTTGTGTGTTGTGTGTTGTGTGTGTGTGTGTGTGTGTGTGTGTGTGTGTGTGTGTGTGTGTGTGTGTGTGAGAATGTGTGCGCATGTGTGCGTATGGCGTCAGAATCGTTTCATATTACTTGCGCAACTATCAACTGAACGCGTCACACCCGCGTGCTTTGACGCCTGTGCAGCACACAGCGCCTGACGTGTAATGTAGTTTCCTCATTGACTTATAATGGTCACGCGTTCACGCGCACGTTCACGCGTGATGGCTGCTGCACGCCTGTGATCACATTACGCGGAGTAACTACGCGTAACATTCATGCGTTTTTTAGCGAACGCACGCATTAACGCTCGCATGAAGATAATTGGACATTTTTGTCAGGCGCTCACATGTACGCGGAAACGACGTGCGCAGACTCTGTCACGCGTAACAAGAAGCGGCGTACATATGAAGCAGCGTGCGCACGTCTGTCTGTCACTGTTTGACAAATGTTGTTACGCGTTCACACGCACGTGCGGTCGCCGATTCTGATGCTGCACGGCCGGAATTGATCTGCTGTGCGCAACTACTCCGCGTAACTTGAGCGTGTAATGTAGTTGCCTCCCCTGGTTGACTGAAATGAACAGGCCAACTACATTACGCGTTCAAGTTACGCGGAGTAGTTGCGCACAGCAGATCAATTCCCGCCGCGCAGCATCAGAATCTGCGACCGCACGTGCGTGTGAACGCGTAACAACATTTGTCAAACAGTGAGAGACAGACGTGCGCACGCTGCTTCATATGTACGCAGCTTCTTGTTACGCGTGACATACAACCTGCGCACGACAACGCACGCACGCACGCACGCATAACAAATAACCATGCGTTCACACACACGCTGCTGCGCATCTTTCTAAGTGTTTTGACATCGATTTACCTTCATAGTGTGTGTGTGTGTGTGTGTGTGTGTGTGTGTGTGTGTGTGTGTGTGTGTGTGTGTGTTTGTCTATCTGTGTGACTTATCCTCACAGACAGCTGAGGAAGTGAGGGCATTTCTATGGTTAGTGCAGTTTGTTGATCTTCAGGTTAAAAAAAAAATCCCTTTTGAGTTTGAGGTCGACGATGACACTGAAGCACTGGTGATGATCTCCCAATGTAATCATGGGTCTGTGAATGATTGAGTAGTAGTCAAGTGGGAACCACGTGTTGAGAACTGCAGTCCTTTGAATGGCCATTTGAGGTTGGTTCCAAAAGCGAGTCAATTTCCTTAGATCCTCTTTGTTAAAATGCTTTACAGCAGAAATTAGCATGTTTACATTTTGGTGTAAAACAGTTTTGCTCTCTATAGCCAAATGCTCCATTATTAACCTCTGAATTGGGGGGGTTTTGCACTCTGAGGGGTGACCCACTTTGACCTTTACAGCTCTTAAGAAACCCAAGGGTTGATGTCAAATGATTAGGTCCATGTTTGATACAGTCTATGGTAATAATATTTAATTAATTAAAGTTAAATATTAAAATAAAGTGAAATATGGTCAGCAAGCGGTCGATTAAGAAAAAGACACAGAGTGCAAGTTATGTAATAGAATAGAACAAGAAAACGGTGTAGAAAAGGAGGGAATCAGCCAGAGAGATTCGTATGAAGAGAGATTTATGAAGTGGTAGAAATGCGAACAGGGGGGGGGGGGGGGGGGTATCAAGCTGTGGGGAGGAAAGAGAAACCGCAAAAAAGATGAGAGTTGATAGACTGTCAGAAAAAAAATAGAGACAGGGTAATGAAGTGTGGCATCGATAAATGAGTAAAAGTGAACCTGCTGCCAAGGTAAGCAGGCGTGGGCTGTTCTGCTGCGTGTGTGTGTGTTATTGGATGACGGGCGTATAAAGTGGTCCAATCACTCACATAATTACACAGTTGGGTACACACATGGACACAGGCCTAGCATCCATGTCTCTCCCTGTAACACACACGGACACACACACACGCACGGACACACACACACACACACACACACACACACACACACACACACACACACACACACACACACACACACACACACACACACACACAGAGTTTAGAGCAACTGTGTCTATGTGTGAGACAGTTCTGACATTTGGCTTAATGAGTTTTGCAGTAGTCATGGTGAACTTTGACCTCCGTTTGGCTGAGACGGTTTGTAGATGAGGTGTCATGGCTGAGGAGGACTAGCTGATAGGTTTCCTTTCAAATTACGGTTTGTCAAAAGAAATGTCAGGTCTCATACTATTCCTAAGCCTCACTCTAAAACCTGGATAGATTAATGCATTTTTCTGCACCTCGTTAGGCCACTCATATGGCTTGTCTACGCGTTAAACAGACAATGAAAAATAGAATATGTGCCTTAAGCTTGGGGTGTGCCAAAGAGACTGAAGATCCCATTATCTGATGCCAATATTGGGCTCCTTCATCACACTGCGGAGGCCTCTCCCCTTTCACAAATGCAAAAGCCATGAATCATAGAGCGACTACAATATGCACTATTGCTTTAAAACATGCAACTTTGTGAGCCGTCTCAGTTTAGAAGTGTTCTTTTTTTTTACTCCATGGGATTAGCAAAAACCACACCCCATCAGTGTTTTGCTCGCATTATCCCATTAATATAGTCTGCTGCAGATTACCTTCTGTGCTGACTCAAATTGACAGCTTTTGCTGTGTTTTAATGCTTGGGGAACCTACAGCTACGTTGACTTAAATGTGGGATTATGAATAGCAGCAAATTTACACCATCCTTTGGACCATTTGTTTGTTGTTTTTCTGGGTTTGAATTTTAATGGCGGGCTTGTGCACGTCAATATACAGCTGTTGCACCTCTGACACTTAAGCTTTGGATATTCGCCGACATGCAGAGCATCTTACATTTTTTTTCTTCGATTTTTTTCCGGCTCTGTCAGATTGTGACCGTCTGTGTTCCCTTTCCCCACTTGTGTTGTCTGTCCAGCTAATGAATGTTGTCAGGTTTGGTTGGTGGACTGTGTGTGTTTGTGTGTGTTTGTGTGTGTGCGCAGTATGTTTGGTTGTAAGCAGCAGATGCTCATTTAGAATCCCTGCCAGGTTGCTATGGCTTCATTTGTGTCTATTTACAATGCAAAGCTCACACTTCGATACTGACCTTTAACATGTTCACCTTTTTGTCTTCGGTTATCACAGTAGAAAATTCCTTTACTTACTACGTAGTCATTGGAAACTGTTATAGATTTTGCCATTCTCGGATGTTTTATAAACTCCTTTAACTCTTGACAGCTTAATTCAAGATTTCCACATTTTCATATTGCATCCTTGTTCAGTGTGATAATAGCTGGTCAAAGATGCAGTCGTTTAGTGCTTTTATTACAGTATTCCTATCACCAAATCCCTGGCTGACCTTTGCTGGATTTCAAAGAGTTGAAAACTTCTGGCTCGAGATGAATTTCACAACCAAGTGAAAATTAATAATAACTCACAAATGAGTTCCAGTTTCCATTTATACGTTGAATGAACAGAATGAAAAGTCAATTGCCCCTGGCCTCAACATGTAGAATTGGTTTGTAAAAGTTCTGCTTAAGATAGTGTGTTGGCCTACAACACTGGCATACTGTACTGTTATGCAAATAGCATTTTCATTATTAGAAGACACAGGCGGTCTCATATTAATTGAATAGTGAACAGAAAAGTGCGTGTGTTCGTGTTAGAGAGAGAGGGAGTGTGAGAGAGTGTGTTTGTGTGTGTGTGTGTGTGTTTGCGTATGCATACACTTAAAATCCAGTGTGCTCTAATGAGACACAAAGTACAGACAGCAGGTTGAGCGTGGGCTGGAAACCATGGCAACGGCCTTGGGCTCTTAGACATGTGGAGAGAGAGAGACGGAACCAGGATATCATTAAGAGCAGCTATATTGATCAAGAATAGGGTGAGCCTATACACACACACACACCCTTACCCTTGCCACCCTTAGACAAACACACATCTAAAGCCCTCTTGTCACGGCAACATCGCCCACACAGTTATGTAATGTAAATGAGTAAACATCTGTGTGTATTGTAGTGTGTTTGTTGCGTTTTGTTGAAAGTCCATATAGCACACAAGACCCTTGCTTATTGAAATTTAGGAGAATCTTCAAGAAATATACCTGCAGGTGGTGGTTAATGCAGGAGTATTTGTGAGTGTGTTTGTGTGGCGGTTGCTCGCCTTGATTATCATTTCGGCTTCTGAGACTCCAGGTGTGACCTGCTGGGAAGCTTGCCAAATAGGTGACAAGTGAGAGAAAAAAGGGGCGAAAGTAAAAAGAAAACCGAAAAGACCCGACAATGATACGAGAACAAAGATGAGGACATTTTGGCAAATAGATGCAGTGGAATATGAGTTGGTGGATGGGGAAGAAGAGGAGGGTAGAAAGATGGAGCAAAGGGGAACATGCTGATTAATGATCCGAGACTGTTTACCTGTGAATCCGTTTCCACTGCCTCACTTGTCCATTTTCTTTGATTTTGTCTCTTTTCTCAATTTCTTTATTTCTCCCTTTGTCTCATAATGTCAGTGTACCGGTGTGTTACACATAGACTGGGGACAAAACATCACGTGAATTCCCCATTGCTATTAATTTTCCCTCAAGTGAGCTCCCAATTGGTCCATTGTGAAGACAGCATCCTCTGCAAGGCATCAGACCCCAAAACAGTCAGTGGTTTGAGAAGAAGTGTTGGAAAGCCTGCTGTCGACAGAACCGCCGCTCACCCCCCGTCATCTCTTTACTACCGTACCCATCGCACACCTGCGCACATTTATTGGGATGGTTGCAGGCATGTTTTATCATGTAGTGGATAGCCACCGTGATTTATGACCATTGCGTAGAGGTGGAGGGTGACGAGGAGAACGCCAGAAAGAAAGGTGGGAGACAGAGGGACACAAATGGTGGCTGATGGAGAAGACGGTTCACGCACACACAAACGCTTTGGGTCTCCAATCCGAATGAGGCTGGAAGGCCTGCTGTAGGAGAAAATGAGTTTTGTTCTCTGGAGGCTGAGAGAGAGACAGAGAGAGAGACAGAGAGAGAGAGAGAGAGAGAGAGAGAGAGAGAGAGAGAGAGAGAGAGAGAGAGAGAGAGAGAGAGAGAGAGAGAGAATGAGAATTTCCACTGGAAGAACTGAGGATCATTTTCCTGCTTGAGGCCATGTTGGCAGGAGTTGTGAAAGGAAGAGAGAAGATTTGTCATTCGCGTCCACTCCTCTCTCTTTTTCCCTTCTTCTCTTTATCTCTCACACAAACACACACTCACTGTGCCATCTGTGCTTCCTTGAGGAGCAGTAAACCCAAATCCCCCTCCCCCCCACCCTAAAAAATGCAAACTACCGCGATATGTCTCCCCACAGTTTGTCAGTGTGTGGATTGTGTGGTAGTTATATTCGTCTTGCTGGCTTCTGGTGGGGCACGGCTGTTGAGCCGCAGCCAAAATACTCCGTTTGACCTAGATCATCTCGGCACCCGGGCTGGTGCATGTGTGTCTGCTCGTAGTGTTGATGCCTATTTGTCAGCGATATGATTGAGTTTACGACATTGCCCATAATGATGTAAGATCTCCCTCCCACATGTCCTCTCCACTAATCGTTCTGTTTGTGCCTCCCTCACTGTTTTTCTCCCCAATTTGCTATTTCTGCTTCAGTCTCTCGTTCTTCTTCCGAGTCTTTCTGTTGCTCATTCTCTTTGTTTGTCCCTTCCTCCCGAGGAAACTGGAGCACTCGCCAACTAAATGTCCTCAGCTGTCTGTGTGTGTGTGTGTGTGTGTGTGTGTGTGTGTGTGTGTGAGAGAGAGAGAGAGAGAGAGAGAGAGAGGGTGAAATAAAGTTTATTCGTTATAATGACATATTGTTGCCCTCGCGCTTCACCTCTCAACCCAAAAAATGTATTTAATCTAATAACAGGCATGTCAGCTGTTCACTGCATTCCCCCCCCCTCCACACACACACACACACACACACACACACACACACAGTTGTGTATTATAATTCCAGGGCTCTAGAGACTGACCCACTCAGCGTCTCAGCATATTATAATGTTCATGTACTTTCACACTCAGCTAATCAGGTTGATTATTTCAACTACCAGTACTAATTCCTATAGGGGCTGGCCCTAAAAGGTCCACACTCAGCACACCTGCAAGAAGGGCTTTTTGGATACAAGCTACTTACTGGGAGGCATAGTCGAGCAGTACAAACTGTTATTTAGTCAGCTCTATTATTACAACCTTCTGTTATGATAGTAGAATAACAAATCATGAAGACAGTTTGCCCAAATAGTTCCATCTCAGTCTTCTCCCAACCTTAAAAGACACCATCTAAATTGGCTGAGCATAATAAGCAGAAATATTTGGGAATGACCGAATGATTCCAGCAGATATTCAGAGGAATCAATGCAAATCCATATTTGGAAACGGTGGAGCTGAAGTATTTTCATTCATGAGTTTGCTAAACCTTTCTACTTGTCCTTGTGTTTCTGTGTGTGCAGTGACGGATGGGCGGACCGGTATGATGTAACAGATGGCTTTGTCCGGGAAGCGGCGGGCGGCATAACCATCAAACTCCAGTCGGCCGATGTGAAGTGGTTTGACGAGTACTACCTTAAACTTCGTCCTGAAAACAACCTAAGGAACCCCTGGTTTCCCGAGTTCTGGCAGCATCGTTTCCACTGCCGACTCAAAGGTCACCCACAGGAGAGCCCCAAATACAACCGCACCTGTAGCAGTGAGTACAGACCACGAATAAACATACCGTGAGGATAAGACCTGATATTTACTTACTGTGAACACCTGAGTAGTGAGTATATACATAGAAAACAACAGCTGTATGTACTTCTGTTTTGACTAGGACCATCTGGGGAACAGAGAAAGAGATTGGGAACATTGTTTCAGTTCAACATCACAGGCTACAGTAACATCTACATATTTATTGACAGGCTTTCATTCTGGCCACTATTAATGCAAATAACATACAAACAGTGTGGCTGAACACACACACACGTAATATGGATACACACAGCTTTCTGGTTCATATGGAGATATGCCTTGTGGCTGTGAGTGCATCCCTCCCTTTATTTCTTTGTATCCGTCCCTCCCCTGTCTTTCTCTCTCTGTTTCAATCCCTCCATTCATAGGCAAAACAGTGTGTGTGAGCTGCATCAAAGGGAGTCATGTCTCATGTATTCTAATGAAATGGGACGGGAAACACAAATGAACGAGACACAGAAAGAGGCTGACAGAAATGAGACGCGGAGATGGGAAGTGGTCGATGAGAAGAGAGTGGGGCTTTGATGTCAGGAAAAGAAGCACACATTGGTTCATAAAACTAGATAGTTTTCTTTCATATACCTGCCTTTTTCTTTTCTTCCTTCCCCACCAAACCAATCCTCCCTCCCTCCCCCAACACACCCCACCTCTGCAGAGCGAGACTCACTTCGGCAGCAGTATGCACAGGACACTAAGATGGGGTTCGTCATTAATGCCATCTACTCGATGGCATATGGCCTGCATAACATGCAACGGGCTCTCTGCCCAGGCTATCAGGTAGGTGCTGCTCTGATGGATGAATGGATGGTCATACTAGGACAAAGCAAGGAGATAGAGGGAGATGAAGGGGAGGAGAGGGTTCTGCTTCTTGCACGTCAGGGTGCAAGACGGGAAGCTGAATGATCAGATATACTATTACACATTTGGTTTTAACGAATGTGCCAGTTTAGATCCATCAGTGATTTTAGCTCATGTTAGTTGTAGCTTATTGGGAATTCAAATTTGATCCTTGACAACTGGAATGTAATATGTCAGAGGGGCTTGCACGTTTCAATTTTCATGAAACTTGGAGCATCCCTGCTGTTGTTTTGGTTGCTTAAAGTGTATCTTTGTATTATGTTACTCCAGCTGACTGTACAGTAATCATGCTTTGAATATACCTGAGTTAAAACTCAAAGTACAGGAATGTTTTTACTGTTTTTATGCCGTTACATTCAGTTCTTTGGATATATCGTGCGTGGCCACTGACTGCCATTTCCAAAGTAACTTACATGAAACTATTTGTTATGCTGTGGGTCACGACATTTGTGTTGGATTTGAAATGATTGTTTATGTATTTTAAGGGCCTGTGTGATGCCATGCGACCTATAGATGGTGCCACATTGTTAGACTTCTTGATGAAAACCAACTTCACGGGCGTGTCGGGGGAGGGAATCCTGTTTGATGTGAACGGAGACTCTCCTGGCAGGTACACACTGTAACTTAACAAAGCTGTCATGGGTTTATTTTTTGTGTTGTTGCCTTTTGGTTTAATGGTGGGATGTATACTGTATCTCTACTTTTCATCCACAGGTATGAAATCATGAACTTCAAAAAGATGGGGAAGGACTACTACGACTACATTAATGTTGGCAGTTGGGACAACAGAGGCTTGAAGATAGATGATGATGAAATCTGGCCTAACAAAGATGGCGTGATCAAATCCGTCTGCAGTGAACCCTGTGCCAAAGGACAGATTAAGGTAAAATGACTCATAAAAATAAAAATAAATAAGGTATTCACTTTACAGTTGGTAAACATTATAAAGGTCTTGGGGAAGGTTATGAATCCAACACCCTTCCTTGGCGTGTTAAACGTACATTACAAATCTTCACCTCTGGAATGGATTATTCATATTTTTGCAAAAATGAATTAAAATGTCTCGTAGGCCAGTTATACCTAATTAATGTGGGTCCATTCGGCATCATCATTCTGTGGCTTGTGCACATGATTTGATTCCCTCCCCTCCAGGTGATCCGTAAAGGTGAGGTGAGCTGCTGCTGGACGTGCACTCCCTGTAAAGAAAATGAGTTTGTGTTTGACGAGTACACCTGCCGAGCCTGTGAACTGGGCTCTTGGCCTACTGATGACCTCACAGGTCAGTCTCTGGATGTTTGTGTGTTTGTAAATGCATGCCTATGGCTAACATAAGCGCAAGCTCAAAAATGTCCACTTTGCCTAGAAAAATCTTGAATAACTCACACAGAGCTACAGGACTTGCTCATGCTCCTGCATAAAAATCCTGGATTATCAGTGCAGTATTTATGAAGCCACTAGAAGGAAACCATGCGATGAATATGTGATTATATGATTGAGCAAGTTTGTGTTAAGGGTCATAAGATTAAGGATGTTTAGTGGAATGAGATGGGTGTGCTTTCCCTTATACAGTGTGCCATTACAGCATATTATTAGACAGCCTGCACGAGTTACGTTGACTGAGAGACGATTTCTCCATTTCACTCTCTTCTCCTCCTTCCTTTCCCCTTCCCTTCCTTCCCCTCTGCTCCCTCATCCCTTTAATTTGTTACCAACATGGTCACCAATGTTTTAATTATTCTGCATCAAGAGCAACTTTCAATGCAAATGCACTTCAGCCGCGATGAAAATGTATTTCCCCACCGTTGCGTTCGAAGCGTTTGAATTTTTGCCTTGTTATGCTTTCAGCTGCTCATTATACTGCTTTCTAGCTCCTCACTGAGCTCAATGATTAAAACATGAATCGAGCCACGCTGGAAATTCAGATTGAGCTCCACTGCCAGAGAGAGAGTGGAGCATCCTTAAACCAAAACGGGCAGCAAACGGATGAGAAAACCGTCGGAGAAAATTGGCAGCAAAAGAACGAGGGAGATATTGAATTGAAAGAGTGATCGGGGCTAGCAGTGTATTATTTTGTGTGTGTTTGTCTGTGCACGCCCATGCGTGTGAGTGCATGTATGCGACTCATTTCATCAACAATAAGAGCTGTGTGTCCCCCAGCGGTGCTGTATGGAACAGTAATAATGAGGTGTAAACAAACTGCTTGCCCTGTTCCTCCAGCAGACATTTTGATCTCGCTCCCTCAGGCCAAAAGAAAGAGAGATGAAGAGAGAGAGATATAGAGGCAGGGGGGAATAGAGGAGATAGAGCAAGGTCTCAGCTGGCAGGGACAGAGTTACAGTGGGTGTGAAAACCATAAAATAAGCAATAGGAAAGTTTTGGCGACTGCAATAGAGTGAACACAAGAAAAAAAGAGAGTAGAAACGTGACTTAGAAACATAAAGAGAAGGAATAAGTGAGTCTGAGAGAGAGAGAGAGCAGAAAAGGGGAGGATTAGCTCTGGGATTTTCGCCTCTCCACTGATCGGTAAAGTTCCACAGTTGGAGTCTGAGTGTGTTTGAAGGAGTTTGCCTCAAAACTTTTTATTGACTGAACCCTCTAAACGGCCCCCCTTCATGCATCACTTTGACTTTGAGGTCAGACGCAACATGATTTCCTGCAGGTTCAGTGAACTAATTAAGTATTAAAATGCCGAGGTATCCGATGCTCTGAAGAAACCCACGAGGGAACTGTCTGATTTTCGGCCCCAACATTCATGTGGGCAAGATTAATTGGAGCTAAATTCTTAGCAAGTGCCTTCGTTTCCTCCCACCTTACATTTTCACAGGTGGGTGGTCGTCATCCCTCATTGTTGGACCATTACAGTAGTCCTTGTCTCTTAAAGAGGTGCTTTACTTAAAGGAATACTTCACCCGTGGAAACGTGAATCTTTATTGAAAGTGGGCAGACAGTGACTTTTTGGCGCATGTAGATGGAAGACAACAACTCCCACAATGCACAGCTCCGCAGGCCACTCCCACTGATCTGTCCCCCCTTGCCAGTCCCCTGCCGGTTTGAGGTTATTATGTATGGTTAATGTTCTCTTTTTAAATAAGGCAATATGATGGATTTTTCTGTTCAACTACACTCCATTCTGTTCAATACCCCACACTGTTTAAATGTGTGCTCCCAACATAATACAAATAAAATGGCCCACAAATCCCAGTTGGGATGTATTTGTTGTGCTGGTTGCCTGGCTGCTGGCGCCTATAATTAACCCCACCTGTGTGTATTGATTGTGTAATTGCCAGAATACATGCAGAAGAAGGGTGTTGAGCCCGAAACATCCATATGGCAATATTAAACTGGAGTCCTGTCCTAGTCTTTCCTTTTTTATCATCTACATTAGTCGTCCAGCACCCAGTCTTCAAGGTCTAATCGTGATTTGAGCATGTGGCGTCTTCATTTTTATCCAGTTTTAACTGAAATGGCCTTTTAGTGATATGAGCCCGTAGGTGCACCACATCGACTGCAGAGTGCTTCTGCCTAACTTAGTTTCTGTCTGTTTGTTTCCGTCCCCTTGGCTCTGCAGCCATTAAGCCGTTGTTTACGCCCTAAGACCTAACCACTTGAACACTGATTTGATTAACTTTATTGACCATGTTAAAGACAAAGTCATTAAATTACTTCAGTCTTTTTAATGACTCTTCCTCTCTCTGCGATTAGCAGGACTGTACAAACAGGTGTGTGTGTGTGTGTGTGTGTGTGTGTGTGTGTGTGTGTGTGTGTGTGTGTGTGTGTGTGTGTGTGTGTGTGTGTGTGTGTGTGTGTGTGTGTGTGTGTGTGTGTGTGTGTGTGTGTGTGTGTGTGTGTGTCAAGTTTTAGAAAGAATGGCCATGCTTCCCTGCTGCTACAATATGTCTAGACCATCCAGCCAGATAATTTCAGCAAACGTTAAGACTGTTCATAATTAGAACTGTCCCTTTAATTAATGACACGTTATCTCCTTGCCTAGGAGGAAGACAGAGATGGAGGGAGGGAGAGAATTACGGAGAAATGTGGGAGCGATGAAGATGAAGAAAGATAAGGGAGATATTAGGGGGAAAGAGAGGGACAGAGTGATGGATGAGGCATTAAAAAAGAAAAAGAGAGTGACAGGAAACTGATACAAAGATCAAATTAAAGGAGGACAAGAAGAACGGGAGATATGGAGACACAGATGAGGGATAAAAAAGTGTGGACAACAGAGAAGTCTACATTTCAAGGTCAAAAGGTATGCAGCAATAACGAAGGAGGCAGGCTGAATAATGGGTACGATATCAGTGTTTTGATAATGGATAGATTACACTTTATTTGCACTAATTACTAGTGCGTTAAGCAACAAGATTCAGATTTTCCCATCTCAACAGTTGCAGTTTGTTGCTCACCCGAACAAGCGTTGCACACCGATGTTCAATATGTGTCAGATGTGGGTCAAGTTAGGGATAATGTACAGTCAGCTGCTCATTACTGCGAAATGAACCCCCACATCAAGGTCTTGACTCCATCTGAAGGGTTCATATAGCAATAAATACCGGCTCGCTGTACATTATCCTGCTCATTATACAACTGAAGAAATCAATAATTTGACACAAAATATTGATGTTGAAAATTATTAAATTGCTTCCATGAAAAAAGAGCACCCTACCTGTGTACAGAGTTCAGACCTGCATCCATAGCAATCCATCTCTTATTCATAGCTGTGGTCTGCTGTGAAGAAATTACAGACTGTATGCTGTAATTGACCAATCAGGATTGGGTATTCAGGAACGCAGTGCAATAAAGCTGAATATAGAAGGGTATAAGAAACAAAAGAAAAATGCAAGACAGAGAAGGTAAAGAATAAAAATACAAGTAAATGTTTGGAAAAGTATGTCAGTCTTACCTAAAACTAATTCTGTATTATCTAGTAAATGGGCCTCACACTTACTTCTTTCCATCCCCAGGCTGTGACCCAATCCCAGTGGAGTACCTGCGGTGGGGCGACCCGGAACCCATTGCTGCTGTGGTCTTTGCCTGCCTTGGACTAATGTTCACATTCTTTGTTACTGCAGTCTTCATCAGGTAATGAATGTCTCGTCTGTATCAGAGGATATAAATGCAAACTGACTAGACAGACTACTTTGCACTGTCTACTCTTTCCTTAGTCGCTGCTTTCCTGGGTGTGTGTTTTAGATTCTTCCATATATCCCGTAATTGCTGCATGTCTGTATGTGTTCACTCATGTATTTCTGCACATAATTGCTGACCTGAATGTGTTCAGGTTTCGGGACACCCCAGTGGTGAAATCTTCCAGTAGGGAGCTGTGCTACATCATACTGGCAGGGATCTGTCTGGGGTACCTGTGTACCTTCAGCCTCATAACCAAACCCCACGTCATCCACTGCTACCTCCAGCGACTGGGAATAGGCCTGTCACCTGCCATGAGCTACTCTGCGCTTGTCACCAAGGTAATGATCGAGGGTGCAGCAGAAGACTTTGAATACCCCTGTCATTACATTTATGTCAACCTGTCTTGGTCATCAATGTAGGGAATAGCTACATCTGTGGAAGCAGGAGTGTAGACCTTTTCAGAAAGTCAACAGAGAGAAAAATGTTCCCTGATACTGCAGATTGCTATGCCTTCCTTCATGGTTAGAGTGAGGGGATACGGGTACCAAAACACCTGAGGCAGTACACAAGCCTTTCATACCTCTGTCCCGTGGGGTTGTGGGAATGAGGGCTCAGGGAACAGGGATGTAGGATTGAACGATGGCAGAGAACTGCAACAGCCTTCCCATGAGATATTACCTTGAGCGTATTGCTCTAGATTGTGACTCCTGTGTGCAATGTTTCTTCAAATGTTAATATGTCTGCATGAGGACAGCGGGCAGTAGGGTAGAAATACAGCGAGCAGATGGCCAGAATATAGATGCAGTATTGTTCAGTATATATTTTATTAAAAGGTCCTGATGGTGTTCGTCCCCAGACAAACCGCATCGCTCGGATCCTGGCCGGCAGCAAGAAGAAGATCTGCACAAAGAAACCTCGCTTCATGTCTGCCTGTGCTCAGCTCATCATTGCCTTCCTCCTCATACTACTGCAGCTGGGCATCATTGTGGCTCTCTTCCTCATGGAGCCACCTGAGGTAAGCCGTGTGTGTGTGTAAGGTGTGTGTGTGTGTGTGTGTGCAAGGTGTCTGTGTCCCTGTCTGTTTTTCATTGGCTTGTTGAAAGACTTAATAATACGTTCACAAATGGCTGATTAATTCAATTTTTTTTCCAATCAGGATTTTGGTTTCCAACTATTTAATGAAAAACAAGATCATTGAGATTATTATTGGGCTGCATTCCATTTTGCAATGATGCTCTTGTTTTGTGTTATGTTATGAATCCAGCGCATCCATCCGTCCTTTAAAGATGTCACCTATTTTCACTGAGGTTTTGACAGGAATATGTTGAATATGGTTTACCAAGATGATGAAAATACGTAAGGAGTTTTCACTAGGTTGTGTGTGTACCACAACACATTTGCTCAAAGTATTGATCTAATTTATTTTTGTATTTTATAATTATATAATATATTTTATATATAATGTTTTTCTCTCATAAATGTAATTTATATATTTTTTTTCAGTTTTAAAGTTCAAGAAAAGCCACTGTTAAAAAGACAATTAAAAAATGCATGATGTTTACAAAGTCAATGAGTTATTGTATTATTAATAATTAATAATCGTGACCTCAATATTGAACAGCAGCCCTAGGCTTTCAGAAAAATTAGAGAGCGAAACATTAAGTAGAATCAAGAGAGGAAGAAATTTGATTTCTCTATTAAATCACTAATATTTTGAAGACCATTTGAACCAAACCGTAGCAGATTAATTAGGAGATCAACAGGTATCTTTTTGGTTATAAAAAGCAGTGAAACAGTCCCTGCTCTCTGGCATTTTTGTACTTATAGCAGACTTAATACATTGAACATCTTAAGTTGGCAGTGTAATGGAAATGCTTTATCAAGCTTTTTGTCATTGCCCTGTTTCCTCCTCTGTCTCTATAGGTGATCCATGACTACCCCAGCATCCGCCAGGTCAACCTCATTTGCAACACCACTAACATAGGTGTGGTTGCCCCGTTGGGATACAATGGCCTGCTCATCCTCAGCTGCACCTTCTATGCCTTCAAGGTACAGGCTGAATTGTTTGTATTTATTGTACACTACTACCTTAAAACCAAAAGATTATTTTCTGTGATATAGTATTGATTAAACAATGTCAATATTGAAGTCACAAAAGCGTCAGTAAGTAGGTGCTTAAAATCCACAGCGCCAAGGACACAGGATGATGGAGACACATGTTCTTGTTTGTAGGGGCATATGTACGAACTACATGTGTGTTCAGTTCATGTCTTACTCCATCTTGTATGAGAATAGACACACAGACATAAGAAAAGCAATGATTGAACCAATGTTTGTGTTCTGCTCTACCACTCTCAACAGCAGTAAATTAAATTCTATTGAACCAAACATATAAAGTCAATGTTTGATTATCAGTGGCCTGCAGCCATCTATTTTCTGCAGTGTGTATCAGCAGAACGGAGGAGACAGACAGTAGTGGAAGTACACTACTCGTCAAGCAAAATAAAAGATTTGTGAACTTTTCCTATTTTAAGGCAACAACATTGAAAAAATGTCTAAAAATGTAATTACACTTTCTCCCTGAATCTCTCTCTCTATCTCTCTCTCTCTTCAAGACTCGCAACGTCCCAGCTAATTTCAATGAGGCTAAGTACATTGCTTTTACCATGTACACCACCTGTATTATCTGGCTGGCCTTCGTACCCATCTACTTTGGCTCCAACTACAAAATTATCACCATGTGCTTCAGTGTCAGCCTCAGTGCCACCGTGGCGCTGTGCTGCATGTTCGTACCCAAGGTAAGGCTGAAGCTAAAATCCACAGTTTCTTCATTTCACTCGGTCACTGCTTTGTGTCTGATTGCATGTTAGGTTTCCAAACTTCAAATGCACTGTGGTTGTAATTGTTTGTTATTGACAGTAATGTAATGGTAACGCACGAGTAGCACGCCCAGTTAACACCCTGTTTTTGGAAGAGTGTACAACTTCGGTTTATGAATAAATGATTAGAGAAGAAAAGATTTTCTCCAAATGCCCATACTGAAATGAAAAGGCTCATTTAAAGTACGATCACGTATCATGTTCTCTCCTTCTTCTACAGTAATAGCTAGATATACTGTGGTACCTCAAGGAGAAAGTTTGTGCTTCAACAGCAGATTGAAATCAATACAAACAATTGGCTACCGCTTGTTTTGAGAATGATCTTTTTATTAGTTTTACATAAATAGCCCTCATCACACCTCTGAAAATTATGCCGGTATTTGCTGTTTCTGTACATTATTAAATTCAGTGGTCTTCGTTTAGAGCTGTTTTGCAGTATTTGAATTGCATATCCCGTTTTATTTCCGAACAGGTGTACATCATCCTTGCCAAACCAGAGCGAAACGTGCGCAGTGCCTTTACCACTAGCACAGTGGTGCGCATGCACGTGGGCGACGGCAAATCGTCCTCAGCCGCCAGCCGGTCTTCTAGTCTGGTTAACCTGTGGAAACGCAGAGGTTCTACTGGAGAGACTCTGAGGTACGTGTGTGTGTGTGTGTGTGTGTGTGTGTGTGTGTGTGTGTGTGTGCGTGCGTGCGTGTGCAAGCTTGCGTACACTTGAGGCTCATTGGCCAGGTTAATGCCAGGTTAGTCCTCAGTTACAGTCCAAGGCACCATTTCTGTAATGGCCCCACTCTCGAGACTATTTATGGTGTGTGTGCTGGAGCTCTTGGAGAGATTGATTCTCTGAGCTCTCCTGAGTCTGCTTGACTGTTCCTTTGACCCTAACATGAACTGCAGACAATTGCCTAATGGAGACATGGCGAAAAAAAAGTGAGAGAAGTGAGCTGAGGAAGGGAGGTAAGGAGAAAAATGGAAAGAGAAATGTGAATACAGAGGGAAGATAGGGGGCGATGGACAGAGAGATTCAAAGCAGGAGTCATGGTGAGGAAACAAGGAAAATGCTCAAGGAATAGTACGGAAAGGTGAGACTTAATAGCTTTCGCGCCCGCCTTCAGGCCATCCACGAGCCATCTACTCTGACAGGAAACCGATCAAAGGACACAAAAGGAGTGACGCACAGCCACTTGCCCAGAATGAAAAGGGGGGAGAAAGACAAGAACACATTTTCATTTGTCAGCACGTTACTCCAGCTCACCCCGCTTGGCAAGCAAGATTTCAATCGCGCTCTTATGAGAAATGTCAGGAGTGCTTCCATCTTGGTTCCTTTTCTATTCCTCCCTTTCCCTCTCCATCTCTTTTGGTCCTATCTTCCCCTGTGGGTGGTGGTAATTGGCAGGGCTGTCTATCTCCTCAGTGCAGGGCTGGAAGCCGTTGCCTTCGAGATGCTGTCATAGTGCAGTCTGAAAAGACAGATAGATACATGAAACCACCAGACCGGGGGGAGGGGCGGGAGAGACGCAATATAAAAGAAAAACTGAAAAGAAGAAATATTGACTGATGTTCGTACCAAATGTTTGAAGAGTGCATGGTATACCGTCACCAGACATTACAGACCTGGATGTGACGTAAGATCAATCCAGCACTCCTTTAGTATGTGCAACATGTGTTTCTGCAAGTGGCAGGTCCGGCACACCTTGCTCCAAAGCTTTCTGTCAGAGACTCCTCCTATGGGATCAAATTATCTCAGCACCGTGTAGGTACATGGCAGCATGTGCAGCATATGCATGTGTGTGTGTGTGTGTCACAGTCTACATATGCATGTGTGTGGGTGGCTGTGTCACAGTCTACATATGCATGTGTGTGGGTGGCTGTGTCCCCGGGGAGATTTGGAGTTCTTTTCACCCCCCCTCAGCCACAGTGGTGTGAGCTTTAATCAGAAGTTCCACTATAGATTAATCACACTAATTAACCTGACAAAAGGATGAGAGGAAGAAAAGGGGGGAGGGGGGGGGGGGGGGGGGGGGGGGGGTTAGGGGGACAGTGCGGTGACTGATGTGAAGCAGAGAAAAGTGGAGAAAATTGTAAGATAGGGGGGAAACAGAGAGAGGAAGAGAGAAACTGACAAAGACAAATGAAGAACATACTGTGTGGGGAAAAAAATAGAACAGGAAATTAATTGTAATGGAATTACTCTGTGGTTGAGTCAAAGCTCCAGTTGTTTATATCTATTAAATTACACGACTCGTGGAGGATAATAAATAGGAACTAATATAGAGCAATGACAGTTTATGTTATGTATCATATGTTTTTTACCCTTATCTAATTGTACCACCAACTGTGTTTTGACTCCTAATGCTAATTGATTACTAACGGTCGCGTTTAGGTTTGCTATCAAGATCAACCTGAACTGATAAAGAATAACACAATAATTTAACATTTAGTCATCACTTTGCTGTAGTGAGAAATATCACATCTACATTTGGGGTGTCATAGGATGTGATACAAAAACAAGTCCTGAGTAGATTATTAAAGAGAAAACACTGTATATTTTATCTGAAAGGAAGGGTAAATAATGTTCAGTGAGTTTATCATACCCACATTCAGCTGCCAGTCATATGAATTGTAGGGAATATTTGGAATATAGACATGACGTCAAATTAAAGTCTGGACATTTTCTATTATCTAACAGAAAAGTAGTTTGTTTAAAAAACTGACAAAAACATGAACCGAAGGTGGTAAAACAACCTCTCCAAACTATAAACAACCCCCTCTTTCTTTTCTCTCTTTCCCTTCCACTCCCTTCATGCTCTCCAGCTCCAACGGTAAATCAGTGTCTTGGGCGCAGACGGAGCGCAGCGGCTCACGTGGCAACCACCTGTGGCAACGGCTGTCCTTCCACATCAAGAGGAAGGAGAACAATCAGACGGCCGTCATCAAGCCCTTCTCCAAAACGTCGGAGGAGCGCTACTGTGGAGGGGGGGACCTGCCCCCACATCTCCCTCTGCCCTCTCTCCCCTCCATGTCCTCCCTGTCCATTCACCCCGACTCTGGCACGGACAAGACCCTGTATGAGCTCTCGGAAGCGGAGGAGCGCTACTCCATCACGTACCGGCCGCAGACGCCGTCGCCAATCAGCACGGTCAGCCAGAGGCTGGGGGCAGGTGTAGGGGAGGAGCCCGCCATGGCTGGTATACCAAACTACCCCAGCAGCATTTGCAGTGGCGGCAGCGGTGCCAGCGGTGCCAGCGGGAGCAGCTGCGGCCCTGCCAGCAGCGGCTCTCTGGTGGTGGGGAGCGATGGGCGTTTGGTCATTGTGGATGATCACCCAGTGAAGGGCCAGAGTTCACTGATGGATCAGATCAGCTGCGTGGTTAACCGCTTCACTGCCAACATCACCGAGCTGAACAGCATGATGCTGTCCCCCTCCCCGACGCACACGAACAAACACACGCCTCCTTCTCCTCACCCCGCCGACCCGTACCTGTTACCCCGTGAAGTCCAGATGGTGCCGACCGTCACTACCTACGCCGACGTCCAGCCCCTCCCACCTGTCGAGTCCAGCATGGGGGCCCGGAGTGGGTGTCTTGCCCACCCTATTCCTCTTTCACCTTACCCGTTGCCGCCCCCTCATGCCCAGACCTCCCCCTCCCTCTCCCCCTCCATGCGAGGAGGCCTGATCACCTGCCTCACCAGCTCCCCTCTGAGGAGGGGAGAGTTGGAAGAGGAGCTTATTGCTTTGACTCCGCCGTCGCCTTTCCGCGACTCCCTGGCGTCTAGTAGTGGCTCACCCGTCTCGGAGACAGGTCTGTGTCTCCCCCCGGTCCCCTCCCATCCTCCCCCCTCCCCCCCTTCGCCAAGGTACAGCAGACTGACACTCAGAAACTACAGCCAGAGTTCATCCTCACTGTGAGGCAGAGATGACACTTAAAGAAAACGAAGAAGTGAAGAGAAGCGCTCAGAAACAACACGGTGGATGTGAGTGAAGGAGGATGGGAGGATGGAAATCCATTCCGAACCCTTCGTGGAGTAAAAACCTGAAGTGAAGGAGTCACGGAGGGCTGGTTGGTGACGACACCAAGCTGTGATAGTCTGCTGTGTTTGTGTTTACATGTTGCAGTGAGATGCAAGTATAAGAAGCTTGCCCACGCTGTATTTTCCTAGTGCAGTTTCTCTCAAGTGGGGCGTACAGAACTGCACAGAGGGCCACTATGACTTGGCAGTGGTTTGTCGCAAATCGTTCTCGAAGGTCTAGAGCTACGTATCACTGAGAGTTGGGTAGTGGCCTTAAGGTAACATGGCTGTCAACTAATTAGAGATTGTGTGTGCGTGTGTGTGTGTGTGTGCATGAGTATGTTTTTGCTGTATCTTAGTTAATGTGATGTAATGGCAACATAACATTGAAGAGTATTGTTGTTCTCTATGGACAACAGAGGCTATCAAGGGCACACACACACACACACATATATATACACACACGTAGGAGTGAGCACACACAAACAACAAATAAATAAATAAATACAATGTAAGGGAAGAACACTGTAAATATATGAGCGGTTATGGATTTTTCTTTGGTGATAAAATCCAACATGCTTCTGACTAAAGTGCATTGTGTTAACATACCGGACTGTATGTGACTCCGAAGAGCATCTTTTCTTTCCTTCCGCTCTCCAATCTGTCCCCTCTACATAGCTTTCTTTTCTCCCGTCCCACTACGTCTCGCTGCTTTCTTTCATCATGTCAGTATTTCAGTATTTTCTACTCTTCCAGTTTGTTTTTCTTCAGAAGTTTGAATGTATATTTTCTACATGATTCCTGAAGCAGTTGGGACCAAACCTTTTGTACCTCGCTGTCTGTGATGAGGGAGAGGGAGAAGGAGAGAGGGGGGGGGGGGGATGTCAAGACCAGGCCTTGTTTTACTACGAGCATCCTAGTCATTAAATCTTGTTCAGGGGTGTTTGACATTTGACCAAGCATAAACTAAGACTCAGCTGAATCCCAGGCATGGCATTTTCTCTGTGTTACTCTGTTCTTTGAATGGGAATCACCTCTTTATGTTAGTGGCCACTGATTGATACATTCAAGTTTCTACCAGGGTCATCTGTCGCACAGGCCTTTTTTTTATCTTCTCCACTCATTTCAGACAAAGAGGGGCAGAACAACAAAAGAAGTTCATATTGAACTGACACACAGGAGACTGGCAATATTGATCTTCTTGTCTCGCGCTCAGAAAGGGAGCAAATCAGTCAATTGCTGAAATGTCAATTTGTTGCCTTGTTGTTGAACTAAGGTCTGGCCTCGTGGGACTAATCCCAAATGTCATTCTTCCTGGATTGGAAAAAATGTTGTGGTTGAACGCAGTCAAAGCGGTAATCACATATTCTATCAAACATATTTAGCAATACTAGTTTAAACATCATTACCAATTGCAAATTTTGAATTCGGTCATTACTGTCTGTGTAGATGGGTAAACAAACCTGATAAAAAACTGAAAATTGGATTTGTAAGCTTAATGCCTTTAAATGTGTATTGTACTTGCCGACATTGAATTTGTGAGTATCCAGAGTAGTCCTGGGATATGAATTGTGCCGATGAATGGATTCTCTAAGATGCTTGTGAGAAATGGGGCCCTGGCTTTGTGACAGCTCCCTCCACAGAGGAAAAACCCTCAGCAAAGTCAAGACAGAAGGTTGTGATACACAACAAAAACCATTTGTAGACATTTTATACGAGGATTGTTATCGACAACAAAGAGGTGGATTCGTTTATCCGACTTAAGTCAAGATAATTGGACTGATGATCAAAAGAAAAATCAGTACTTCATTATGTTTCCTTTGTATTATTGTTCTTCATGATCTCTCTGTTTTCTGCTTACTGATGCAGATGCAGTCCATGGTCTGATTTCTCCTCGTGAGTATATAGTATCTCTGCTCTACAGTAGCCAGCAAGAACAAACTCAGACAAAAGGGATTCTGTAAATAATAAGGGCATGCACAGGCAGTTTGGTTTTGTTTCCAATGAAAGTACATTTATTTACATATCAACAAATGTGAACAAAAAAGAAAAAAAAAGAGATGTTTTTGAACTATGTTATAACATCATACAGTACCAATATGTGTTACGACTACAAAAACTGTGTTGCTACTTTGAATGTGAGTGACCATTCCTATTCAAATGTCTTGTAATTCTACAATATAATAATAATTAATATGAATATGATTATTGTGCCAAAGGGGTTAGGGAGGGTCTGGCTTACTAGTTGTGGGTAAATAAGTGGTTTCATAAAAAAAAAGAAGAAAAAAAGTAAATGTAAAACTGTTTCTATTGTTTTGAATATTTTCTATATAAATATTCCACATTTTCCAGTGTAAAAGCAATATTATCCATACGTTTACAAGGTGCACATCTGAAGGGTTTCTGAAATCATGAACATTGTTTTAGATTGTAGCTCTTTTTCACCCTGCTATAATCACTGATTGACAATTCAGCAAGGAAGATGGCACTTTTCTCCATGTAATGAGAGGAACACATTTGACTCATTTCTAGTAACAAAGAAGGTGCGATTCCCTATTTTTTGAGTGTTATCTTCTCACTTTGGGCCTGTAGTTCCATGGTTTTTCCCACTGTGTCCGCAGTGTGTTCAGTGTCTGATCTAAACTTTTGGTTAGTTGGAGTCCAGTCTGCTGATGACACAGCTGCTGTGTGAGATAGTTAAGAAGATGACTTGTGTGTGCCATAGTTGCAACTCTTTTGAAAGAGTTTTAAAGAAATGTGCCAGTTAATTAAGATGGTCTGGGCTCCTCAAAGGAGCTACAGTATGTTGCTACAACTCAAAACTATAAATGTCTTCTTGAATACCAAATGGAGAAAAAGACAAAGCAGAGTACGCAGAGTCAACATCTGAGAGGGTACCAAAACAGAAAATAGCATGAAACGAGAACCGCCGGTCATAATTGTTGACCTAATTGTTTCCTGTCTGCGCATCATTACCTCTGCATCTACTCGCCTAATTTTAATAACCGGGGGCCCCGACCTGTTGTCAGAAAACAACGCAGCGCTGTTGCGGCGATGGAATCGGAGGAGGAGTTGTTTTGTGTTGCTGCCGTCACTGAGCGCATTTAAAACATGCTGAGAGTGTAACAGGGAGCTTGGGCTGTGTGTTATCAGCCCCCATGGGTGAGGCTCCACAGTCGTGTGCTACCTCTGCGGGATCGGTGCCGTCTTATTCTCTTTAAGGGCTCAGTTCTCTGACGTCATCTTATATCACCATCGGGTTGTCATTAAAAAGAGATAAAGGTTTGGGGGCGGGTTGTATTGCAGGTATTGACATAAACTCACAGGGAGATAGAGATGAATCTGTCACATAGCATTTTGACAAAAATTCAATTTCAGGCCCTGTTGCATTCGAATCCAATCTCTTTAGCTTTCTGGGGGATTTTTTTTTTACACCCTGTGAACTTCCTGACATGTTTCATGACAAATGGGTCGTAATTGTCCCTGCATGGAAATGAAAGAAGGACTTTTTTGCTTTCTGTGCTAATACCATCGCATCGCATTTTACCTCAAGGGTAAAAAAAAAAGAGAAAAGCTACCACTCATATTAAGCTGGGGAGATCTCAGTTATAGTCATATTCTAGCCAAAACACGGTGGTGATGACGATGAGTACAATCTTATGCTCACCAGGAAGATGATCTCCTGATGATGTCCACCCGAATGCCATTATTTTGTAAATGCACTCTAAAGAATTGGATTGATAATCCCTGCGCTCAAAAATACTTTTAATCCAGACATGCTCATCTGCTGATCAGGGAGGGAAAAAAGACACAAGGTCATTTGTTATATACTTTGTGAATGAAAATCTAAAACCAGTCGTAGCTCAGAGCCAGATGTACGTTATCATGGGGCTGCTTCACTTGTTTCCGCCAGGTTTGAACTGCATTTTTTCTTTAGCAAGCCTTAGTTTCAGGGTGGAATATGTCATTTATCTTCGGGTTATGGAAATAAGTATGCGTCGGCAGATTGGTGATGTAGCGATGAGAGATGCTGTGGTGATGAAGCGGTCTCTCCCACTGCCCTGTGTGTCTACGTTTACTGTGTAAACGTCGGGGCAGGCTGGGTGAAGTTTGTTTCATCAGTCCACTGACACAAGCCCTCTTGTAATCGTTATACATGACGCGGCATGATGAACAAATCACTTCTTACCTTTTTAAGAGGTAGGGAGAAATGAGTGAGATGCTTATGTGAAAGAACAAATGTGCTGCTGTAAACGACACTCTGGGAGGGGCCGACTAGGGCCGGGGATTGAAGTTCATGCATACTTTGAAGCTGAGATCAACCAGCCTTCCCTTTATTTACCAAGCAGTAAGTCCCTTCACAATCATATTCATTCTTGCACACTAATCAAAAGAAATCGACGACTATAGCGATAAAATCCTAATAATCCACATCCCTTTGATTTAGAGCTTCATGCTATAAAGAAATGTTTTTTTTTCAGAGTGAGGAATATTTTGTGATGGCAAAAGAAAACCCCCAGTAAAGCCAGGAAACTTTGATTCAGAAAGCGATATGGATGATTGTGAAATGTTACACCGCCCTGCTGTTGAGATTGTCTTCTGGGGCTGACGGCTAGTTGTCTTAAAAATCACCAACAGTATTTTTGTATGTTTGTCCGAAGCTGTTGATTTGAATGTTGCTTTTTATAAATGATTAAAGGGACATGTGTGTTTTAATACGTGGTTGTTTCCTCAGCCAATAGAGTCAAATGATTTAAGGAAGTCGGTGTCGGTTATATAGTAGAGAGAAGGTTGTTTGATAAGACATTCGGTTTGTGTTTATATTGATTAGAAGTAAAGGAGGAGTTTGTGTATGTATTTATTTGGCTTCAGAATTTTTGAGAAATAACTTATAAAGCAGTGTGTGTGTGTGTGTGTGCGTCTCTAGGCCATTATAGTTTTGCATACAGAGCAGGCAGAATTTACAGTATTGTGTATTGGTGGTTTGTGAGATATATTTAATTATAGGCAGATGTTTCTATTTATAAGAGAATTAAACCAAACGGAGCTGTGATATTACACCATGTAACACAGAGGTATCCTTGCAGGGCGCGATGGGGGAAACACTGATGTGGGTGATTTATTTGAAAAGTCAAAGAAGCTGCGTACTTTTTGTATTCTTCATAGATCATCCTGTTCGGGTTACTGCTGTGGACACAAACAAAGATCCTCATTTCCACCCCCTGCTTTAAATTCTGAGGAGATTCTATTTTCAGTAGAGCGTCAGAGATATCAATAAGGAGATGAATGTTTCCTAGAAGTGATGTTTACATTCCCACTGCTTACTTGAGGTAAACAAGATGATAATGTTTCATTACCGACTTCAGTTCGTGTGACATTTTAGGAGCTTGTAATCAAACGTGCATGTTTTGTGTTTTCCAGGAACACCGAGGTGAACGATCTTAGCTGAGAACAAATTTCCCTTATTCTCTGCAGCTCATCTGCATATCAATTAGAGCGCTGTGTTGTGTTTCAATCTATTTGCAACGCAGGTTTATCGAAACCGTAATTCAAGCGAGCTCACTGGAGCCTCTAGTCCGGGCTTCATTCCGATAAAAAAGAAAACAGTGATGGGTTACCGTAAACACAATTAAAGGGAAATGCAATTAGCCGGATTCCCTATAATGAGTATGTAGAATGCAATACTTTTTTTGTCTACATTAATTTAAATGTATTCAAGCGCTCCAGGCAGAAAATCACTATTGCTTTAATGAAATTTCTGATTGATGTATACTCGTTATTTATTTAGAAATAACCACAAAGTCGTGTTTGAATTGCAGCGTATCCCCACTCCAGTGCTCTTTTTATCCTGGCATTGTTAACACAAGCTCCTCCACTCGATGCCAACTTCCTCTTGTCTTTTTTATTTCAAGTGCTTCTGCAGATTTAGCTCGGGGTGGATAAACACTACAGAATGTGATTAAACTGGAGTTGCGTCTACACGACCTTCTGCAGTGAAAAGTTCCAATTCAAGATGCTATATAAGCTGTTTAACATTTAGTAATTGTAATAAAGCTCAAATTCATTATCTGCTAAAGGAAGGCGTGTAGTGCATATCCACCCTCCGGGACATTTGATAGCAAATCACTTTGAATGAACATTACTTTTTTTAAGCTTTGTTTGTTTTTGTTGCTGTTTTCCCCTCTCTGATGTTCAGAACTGTAGAATGTAATTGGATGCTTTGTATTGGTGTTATAATGGAAAACGGTTTTATATTTGGCTATTTGATTGTCTATTTAATATTTTCACTCAGCTTTGTGAACTGTGAGAATATACTGTATGGTTTCTAGGTGTTTGGAAAATACAGTATGTTTCTAAGGGGGGTTGATGATGGGGTGACGCCCGCTTCTGGCAGAATTTACGTTCGATCGCGGCCTTTAACCATAAATTAGCTTTAGATTAGCCTCGGCCATTACAAAGGGACATGTTTTCACTCCGACGACGGTTTGATGCCGAAATTAATTGCTTCAGATCATGCTGGGATCCAAACTGGATACCACATTTGTTTTGACACCGGGCCTCATTTGCAGGCTTTTTAGAGGCTCCCAACAGACCTGGCAGCGAGAACAAGAGCGGCGCTGGCCAGAGTTCTTCTCATCTCCCAATTAATGAATCTTTATCTCCTCGCTCCAAATTGGCCCTCGGCGCCGCCTGTGAAGGCATCTCTCTGGGCTCGTCTGTGACCATTGGGAACCGTCGAGAGAATGCAGAGTGGGCAGTGTTAGCGAGACGCTTTTGTTTAGGACACCTGAAAATTTGTAGTAGGGAGCATTTTAGACTAAACATAGAATAAGCAATAAATAGCACATTTATCATTGTACGATTAAAGTATTCGCCAATGATTCCCCTTAACCTTCAACTCTGGAACAATTGTAGGTTCAGCATGTTAGCATTGCCAGGCTGGGAGTGCAGATGCATCATTGGGATCTGAGAAGAACCAAAAGCATCCACATACCAGGATGTAACTCTGTGATTCTGTAACCGTGTTGGCTAAGGGAAGACAAAGAAACGCCGCGCTACCACAGCACTTCGGCATTTTTCAACGTTTTCCATAGTTTGACTCATTGCAGCCGAACGCCCACGCGCTGAGCACCAAGAAAGAGCGAGAGTAGCCTTCTTTAAATGGAAAAAAGGTCACAGGGCATTCATTAACTCTGACTTTCTTGCTTTTTATGATATATGGTTCTCTTCATGTTTTTTCTCTTTTCTTTTTCTTACTGTCGGCGTGACCACCATGCAGCAGTGCTGTGGAGTCAGACAGGAGATGGGATTATGGTGGGGGGGGTATACAGACAAGGACAGGGTTTTTCTTTTTGATTATTTTTTTTTATTTTTGCCGTTGATAAATCATTGTGTAAGTGTACTTAAAAGTACCTTTGAATCATTATTGAAATCATTATTAAAAAAACTATAATTGACCTACTTGTGTTTTTCAGTCTTTTTAGTCAATCGTTATAAGAAAATAACAAAAAAATGTATAGCAACCTTGTGAAGATGCAGTATACAGAACCACCAGTCAAATCATCTTTGATCCTGGGACAAAACATCTGGCCAGGTAATCTATACACATCATAACTAAACCACACTGTATATAAATATATGTACCAAACAGGATTGTTGAATAGGAATTAATTAAAAGAGTCAATGCAACATGAATACTGCAATTCATACTGCATTCATCATATTTATTAGTTATTAGAGATGCACAGATTTTGACTGTCAAATTATTTATCAATAATTATTATCACATCATCATGTGTGTGTGTGTGTGTGTGTGTGTGTGTGTGTGTGTGTATATATATATATATATATTTATAGAGAGAGAGAGAGAGAGGTCATACATTCCCTGTGCCCCATTGGCTTTAATTTCATTCTGCACCTGTTTTATTGACCAGGATAAATGAACTCAGCAGACTGTGAGTCTCCGGCCTGCACGTCCAGTCAGTGGGAGCTGCGCTGCTCGACCGCACCATGACAGCTCCTGTGATAATCGCTTCCTCCTCCTCCCATCTTCTTCCGTATAGCAGTGACACAGCAGCCAGCATGACTATAAACGACCCCAAAAGCATTTCATTTAACTGAAGCCATGCAGGTCGAAGACAATGAAATTACCCTGCCCTTTTTCTTTTATTGTGTCTCCCCATCTCCTCGTTGTCCCCCTCTTTTATTTCCCTCTGTCACCAACCTTTTCTTTCTCTTTCTCTCACTCTCAGTTCGGAAAAATGGCTCTGTCCAAAATGAAATCTTCAAATTGTTGCAAATGACCCGCAATTCAAGTAAATGGAAAGGATGAGGCAACGAGTAAACGGCTGGAATACAAAAAAACAAAAGAGGAAAAAATCCAAGGCGAGAAGGTAGAATTTATTTATTTTTATTACAATTTAGGCAATGCATGTTCACACATATTCATCAGCCCCACTCAGTCATTGATGGGTTTATTCAAGTATTGCATCAATACTTAATTCGGTCATCTCCTGTGGGATGCTCACGTGTGTGTGTGTGTGTGTGTGTTATTCTCTCGAGGAATACGTATTGATTTAATGCTCAATGATAACCAGAGTCGCCTCTGTGTCTATAAATACCCAGTTTCAATGTTTTAATTGCGACAACCTCTAAACATTTCATAGGTAGCATCATTAATTACTAAAATAAAGTGCATCTAAAGTAAAAGCACTTTTACCCTTTCTGTACTGCTGTTCCCAGTTCACACTGACAAGTTAATTAGGTTGTGTATCGTTAAACTAACTTCTTGGGAACTAATCAATAATATTGACGCTGCACTTAAAACAAGAGAGGAAATCAGTGAAAGACTATAAACGATCCTGGTAGAAATAAAAAATCCGCTTTGCAATATTCCCTTGTCGTGGAAAGATGTTAAAACATTCCAATAACAGTAAAAGATCAATTTTGATTAACTTATTTCAGTATTGAACATTTTACTACAATCAATGATTTGCATAAATGAAATGCTTCAGCTGGCATGTTTTCAAAATGTGTTAAACTCTCATTGTGCCTGATTCTAAAATAAACATTAAGACCCAGAGGTTTAAATTCTGATGCATTAAAACACATCTGTCAGATATGATATTACACCAGAGCCCCTAAATCAATAAAATCAGAAAATCAGTGAGTCCTTCCTATTGCTACATTTGTAGCAGGATATTTTGCATGGCGTTAAAAAAAATAAATAAAAGAAAACAACCATGTAGTCGAGTGAGTAAACCTCATACAGCAGCATACATGCAGTCACTGTAATCATCAGTGTTATTTCTTCCTGTGTTCATGGCGTGTTGTGGGCTCAGCCTGGTCGGTGGGCCCTATATAAAGTGTGTGTGTGGGCAAGGTGTCGTGGCAGCATGTGGTTAACAGTGAGAGTCAGACGGTGCATGCATGTGCGTGCACTTATATATATATATTTGCTGTGCATATATATATAGCAATCATGTGTGGGCACGTACATCCTGTATGTACGAAGAAGGTGAAAGCGTTTCATTCCACAGCACCGGCGCTGTGCTGTGTAGGTGTTTGCGTATGGCTGAGGTAACTCACCGTGAAGTCACTCCAGAGGAGCTAATTTATATGTGAAGGATGTAACATTAACACCAAGGGCCCGAGTGACCAACCCCACTCTGTGATGAAGTGGCTCCACCCACACTTCCCGACTTCAATGTGGGCAACAGAGCACAATAAAAAGGGAACGGAAACATGATTGAACGGCTAAAAAAAAGACATGATTAGTTGTCATGCAACTTTATGCAAAAGTACTGAATATTCTGTAGTTTAAGCCTTTCAGCTGTTTTGCCGTCTTTTGTTACTGTCTCATCGATGTGTTTGTGACAATTTTTCGATGAGGAGGAATTGTTGGAGGCTGTGATATATATATATATATATTTTTTTATTTTTTTTTAATTTTTTTTACATTTTTATGACATTTTATCGACCAAATGGAAAATCAATGAATCAAGGAAAATAATTGAATAGGCGTGTAAACAGGACATGCTGTGACGACACAAGTCTGAATTGTGGAGAGGAGAGAAACCAAAAGGGCATGACAGAAGAAGAGAGCATGTGATGGAGAGAGAGAGAGAGAGAGAGAGAGAGAGAGAGAGAGAGAGAGAGAGAGAGAGAGAGAGAGAGAGAGAGAGAGACGTGCAGGCAGTGAAGAAATCTGCGGGTGCCAATAACGCAGAACTGAAAGTCACTTGAGTTTTAATTTCCTGCCAGTGGAAGCGAGAACAATATCAAGATTTAAACACGAGTTTCAATGAGTCACTCTTAGAGGGAGCTCAGTGGGCTCAGGCTGTTAACATTCATAACATCATCCCTCCGTCTCCCTGCTCCTCTATTTTGTGTTATCGCAGAGGCACACACAGTCACGTAAAGGCAACGGCATACACATAGTGCCCACACTAATGCACACACACACACACACACACACACACACACACACACACACACACACACACACACACACACACACACACACACACACACACACACACACACACAGTGTAATAGCACTAATGAAACTGCATGACTAATACCTCTTCAGTCCCTTCTTCAGATGAGTGCTTATTATGGTCTGTCAAGGAGATGAGTCAGTCTATGTCATGGTTACTATGGTGATCAAAGCCTCCGGCACTTTTCTTAAGTGCCCGCTGGCAAAAATACAGCTCTTTAACCCCTTTAACTACGACCTATCAGGATGCAGTGACATACACGCTCACACACACACACACACGCTCACACACACTCCCTGATGTCCCTCAGGAAACACGTTAAAAGCAAATTCCTGCACAGAGATCATTAGAATAACATTAGATTATAAAGTAGCAAAAAAAATGGAACAAAGAAAAGCGTACAAACAAGATGCCATTGTCCTATTGACACCAACTAATGGAGACAGTCACTTTCCAGGCTCAATCTGTTCATACACTCAGCCTCAGGTCACCTCTGTGTGAGCCGCTCCATGTGCAGGGCAATTTGCACCGCCGCCAGCAACCGACGCAATGTCATTAGTCTTTCTGGCTCATCACACAAAGCATCGCATGTGGATGTTTGGTCCATGGCTTTGTTACCAATACAGATGTTTTTAACCAAACTTTTAAAAACTAAACTGTGGAGTCAAACAACTTGATTTTCACAAACCCTGCCATGCCTGTGTGCCATCATAAAACAGCCGATTATGAAGTGGTGTGAATAGCTAAAATAACAAATAATATTGTCATTAGTGAAAGGTGTGTTGTCGCTGTAATTTAATTGACCAAACAGCAGTTATACAGTTACATTTGGGGGGAAAGGGCTCTGCTGTTTGAGGGAGCCCTCAAAGATTCTGAGGATTATGGTTTAGAGAGCTAATCCCACTTCGTAAACACATACATCTAAAGTAAAATCAACTATACCAAATATAGGCGACAGTAAGGAGGAGGTTGGGTGGTCGAGAATGCTGTGGCAGCGTTGGCATGAGCGTACGCATCAGGGGTCTCATTTATAAAACTTGCGTATTCACGAAACGGGGCTGGAAACGTGTGTACGCCACTTTTCACGCAAAGGTTGTGATCTATAAAAAACAAATTGATGGGAAAGTCTGCGTACCTGTAAGCAAACTGAGCCATGCGTACGCATAGACGGAGTGGGGAACTGAATCGGATTGTAGAAAGTAAATATGGGAAGAACTATTATAGTTTTGATGACGCTGTGTTTTTTGCTTTTTTTCTGGCCCGTCACCATGATTCACCGCACCGAGAAATATTGCATGCCGGCTCATGAATATACGGATCAGCATGCATGAGGTGCTTTGCGTTGGCCATTATGGTTAAAATGGGCGTGTACAGGGTGGGACAAGAGGTGGATTCAGGTTCGCACACTTGTAGGTGATCTGAGATTTATAAAAGGAACATTGCGTACAGAGGTGTGTGTTCGCACAATTTTATAAATCAGATTTTTTTTTTTTTTGGCTTTTGGGCGAACGTAGTAAGGATCCTACCACAGTTTTATAAATGATACCCCAGAGTAACAGTGATAAATCAAGATTATTAAAAAAAAAGGCTACATACTACTTATTTTTTTATGCTATGACAAATGCATGTTTTTGCTAATACCCTATTCTACCTAAATACAATCATAATTAGCTGAAAAAAGAAAGAAAAAACATGCTGAGATGTGCTGTGATTGAATTACACAAACGTTTTTCCCACTCATTTTCTTCCGTATCTACTGCGCATGCTCCAAACTGGCGGGTCATATGACAAGGAAAACGAAACCAAAAAGTGAAGGACAGACACAGGGCGAGAGCTATGCTTGTGTGTGTTTCCTTGTTTGACCGGAAGACTGTCGAAATCACGATAAGCGTCATTTAGCGAGCTGAGAGATACAGCACATTATTTGAATATACTATATTTGAATAATACACTTACTTAGGCTGAGTGTTGAAATTACTTTTAAGGAAGCAACGTAAAGTCTAGAACATTAGCTAGCCAGCTAGCGTTATACAGCTGGCTACCTGTGCGCATGCGCGTTGTGCTGTGTTGTTACTGTCGGGCTTTTCAGCTACTTATCTTGACCGTAGAAGTGTGTCTTTGTAAAAGTTTGCATAAAAAACAGCTAGTGGAATGTGTTAACGGAGACGTTACACGGGACAGGTGGTGCGGGAAGAGCAGCAGGGCCACACGTTTCCCTTAGACGCAGATTCGGCTGCGTAGTTTTGAGATTGTGCGTGTGGTCGTGTGTTTAAGCAGCGAAGCGAAGCCGTGCGTGAAGATGAGACTGGGCGGCGTGCTAGCGTGTGTGTTCCTGCTGTGGGTCGAAGGTTCCCGGGGCGACACACCGGCCAACTGCACCTACGAGGACCTGCAGGGGACATGGGTGTTCCAGGTGTCCAAAGGGGGACACGACAAAACCGTCAACTGCTCGGCCGAAGGTAAAGCCCCCCTCCTCGGCATTAAACTGCTCACACAAAGGGGACAAGTAGCGGTTTCGCAATATTGAAAATCAGGTGACAAGTTGGTGCATGTGGAACCTTCCCTTCCTCTTTGTGTAACGTTTACTTTGCTTCGTGTACAAACTTGTTTTTTTTTTAGCTAAGATTGTGATTGATAAATAAAAGTTATAAAAAAAAGATTGAGGTGATTGTGAATTAAACTAACACCTAGTATGTGGTATGTTGTTCCTCCTCAGCTACAGGCGAGAGCACGGTGACCGTGACCCTGGAGAGACTGTCTGTAGCCACAGATGAGCTGGGGAACACCGGCTTCTTCACCCTCATCTACAACCAGGGCTTCGAAGTGGTCATAAATGGCTACAAATGGTTTGCCTTCTTCAAGGTAAAAGCTGCAGCATCGGGTGGTCATTTAAGCGTTTAATCACCGTAATCCTGCAAAAACAGGACTCATTTCCTATGTGGTCATGTTTTCTCTGTGACTCTTAATATCCTTATTTTATTATTGCTTCCTTGACTGACCCCAGCTGATTGGAAACTTAATGTCCTCAAAGTTCAACACTCCCTGACATTTAAGGTTTAGTTTCACTGTCACTCAATTTCCTGTCCCCATATCTGGTTTGACGCTATCTGGAAAATATGCATATCTGCGGTATGCCTAACACGGGCTGAAGTCGGTTGGATGTACGCACCATTTCAAAGCCGCTTTATGACTTTAAGATCAATCTTTGAGTCATGTGATTATTCTCGTCACTCACATGACACTGAGTTGAGAGAAGAGTCATAGCCCATCTGACTTCAAACTGGTTCAGCTTCCCCATTTTCTAAATGAGACTCTCAAACGTATAACTCACTGTCTGTCTGAATACGGTCCTGGACATAGCTTGCCTTGTGTGAAACAAGTGTTCTGGTATTTATAACATGACTAAATTGTGTTTTGATGATTCTCACCACACTTGCAGTACACTGAAGAAGGCCAGGAGGTGACCAGCTACTGTGACCAGACCATGCCAGGGTGGGTCCACGATGTCCTGGGACACAACTGGGCCTGCTTTGTGGGGAAGAAGGTGAAATCGGTACCTGCCCAAATCAATTACAAACCAGTACTCAGCAGCAGGTGTGTGTGTTTTTTGTTTTTTTTATGGCTCAAACTGCAAAGTGGAGAAACCACAAGCTAATGAGCGTGACATCAGTGGCACATGGGGAGAGTCTGTCTGTCTTGGTGGTGTTAATGATCCTCCCCCTCAGTGCACTGTGCAGTTCTGACTTATCTGCTTTAATCTGCACTTTTATTTCCTCCTTCCTGGAGTGTCTCTCTCTCTCTCTCTCTCTCTCTCTCTCTCTCTCTCTCTCTCTCTCTCTCTCTCTCTCTCTCTCTCCCCTTCCAGTGTGAAATGTGAATGAATATATATTCATTTATGTATCAGTAACTTTATTAGCAGAGTTAAACTAACAGAAGTTGTAATGCAGAACTTATTGCAGCACTACAGTTTAGGTGAGGTGTGTGCAGTTTTGTAACAACACCCTCTTGTGTCCGTATTCACCCTCCAGGCTGCTCCAGAAGCCCTACAAACACAACATGGACTTCATCGATTCCATCAACGCTGTTCAGAAATTGTGGAAGGCCGCACCCTACCCGGCCCATGAGATGTACACTCTGAAAGAGCTGCACTTCCGCGCAGGGGGGCCCGCCTCCCGTATCCCCGTGTGAGTTTTAATTGCCTTCCCATACTATACCGCGGAGGAAGAGCATTTGTGAATTGAGGTATTTTCGGTTTTGCAATAAAATTGATTGTAATTTCTGAATTGGCTTTGTCGGAGCTTTAGAGGAGCACTTGAACGCAGCATGTGTTCACGGGTTTTTGTGCATCAGCGAATGCCACTCAAATTTGTTGTCTGACCCTAAAGCTAATTCTACTCCTATGTTGAAATTCCCTCATGATTCACATGTTCTTTATTTTGACTTTAGACGTGTTCCCCCTACGCCTATGACAGCCAGTGTAGCCAAGATGGCGGCAGCTCTACCCGAGCACTGGGACTGGAGGAACGTGGACGGCGTCAACTTCCTCAGCCCCGTACGAAACCAAGGTGACCTTCCATTCCTGTCCTGCAGAACCCTTGAAGCTTAGTATTTTGTATTGAATGCCGACTCATTCAAGAGATGACGCAGGTGTGTTATACCCACACACCATACACAGACGACGGCGTACATTACACAGCTGTCGGTAAGGGCACACACTGAACAGCAGGTCGCCAGCTACGTCGCTTCAACTCTTGGCCGGGTCTTCTTTCTGCTCTCCTCCTGTGTTTCTGCACAGCCTAGTGTGTGTGAGTGGAAAGATTACGTGTGCTGAGTAGTTTGAGTGTCTGAGAGGGCCTTTGTGGGGCTGGGTTTAATGATCTGGAGAGGGCTGGAGAGTTTCAATAGAAGCCCTCTAAGCCACTGTAAAGTGCTGCGCAGCTTATTTTCTGCCGAAATGTTTCCAAGTCAATTCCGTAGGTTGCATTTCGGTTGAAAATGATTTTGATTAAGCATAAATTGCTCTGCCCTCTCCTTCACATGAATAAGCTTTAATTTGACACAATGCCACCTGCATCTCGCCTCGAAAGTCCCCGCTGGGTGGGGAAGCTCTAAACGTTCGTGAGCTGTGGGTCAAACATGGCGAACCTTTCATCTCTCATCTCGGTAACTCCCCACGTCATGTAGTGTAAAATCCACATCCAGCACAGTGTTCCCTCTAGCGCAGGATCTGTAATTTAAATAGCTGTAACACCTTATTAGTCTGAAGAGACTTAAGTCTTGGACCCAAATGAAATCTGTTCTCACCGCCACCCTGACTTGAGTCATTATCACAATTAAACCTCCCTGTAAATCCCCGCGGCCTCCGTTCTCGACACTCATTTGTTTCTGCAGAGTGTTTCATTAAGAACCCGGTGTCTCACACTATTGATGGTAGCGAGCGGCTTTAATCAGCGTATCCGTCTCTGCGCCTCGCCCCGCTATGATGCAATGCAACTAATGCGGATCAGCTGATGGGGCAGGAGCACAGTTAGTGCTGACGGGTGCAATGCATTCTCCAACAAATGTAAATCTCTGCTGTTTGGTTTCAGAGTCGTGTGGAAGCTGCTACTCCTTCGCTACCATGGGGATGCTGGAAGCTCGCGTTCGAATCCTCACCAACAACACGGAGACTCCCATCTTCAGCCCGCAACAAGTGGTCTCCTGTTCTAAATACTCTCAAGGTAAAAGCAACTCTTAATCCTTAATCAGTTAGGAAATGTACACGTGTGTTGAGTTGGAATACTCGTATTGTGATACATGATGTTCATGGGAAAGTGTAGCACTGTCCTACCTTCTAAGTGCCCTGATTGGTGCACTAATTATTTTCTGAGACTTCTGCTGAAAGCCTAATAATATGTTTGTCTTGGACCATAAAAGAAAATGTCACCCAGTAAGAAAGTCAAGAAAACGTCTTGAGATATTTCCTCCCTTTTCTAGGTTGTGATGGTGGGTTCCCGTACCTGATTGGGAAGTACATACAGGATTTCGGGATCGTGGACGAGTCGTGCTTTCCGTATGTCGGAACGGACACCCCATGTGGCATTCCTCAAAACTGCGGCCGCGTTTACACGGCGGACTACAACTACGTCGGCGGGTTTTACGGCGGCTGCAGTGAGATGGCCATGATGTTGGAACTGGTGAAGAACGGCCCCGTGGGAGTGGCCTTCGAGGTACACTCCGTGTTTCCTGACAGCTATTCCAGCTATATCCATGCAGTATATGTTTGATAAAACAACACAATGTTCTCTGCAGGATTCCACTTTCACTCGAGGCCACTTCTTTCACACGTTCACATCGTGTTGTTAAAGCAACACCAAGGAAAATATTTTAATATTCATGCCTTCTATTGTGTGGATAATAAAACCGTTGGCTTCTACTTCACACTGGGTAACTTACAACTAACTTTTGGGCTAAAAATGTTTCTCCGATGTTGGTGGACTATAAAACACTGCTGTGCAGTTTATCTGTTCAAGATATCATTCGGCGGCTACTTTTTTGTAAAACTTTTAAGCTTTGCTTATTTGTCTTACTTGTCTTGGAAACGTAGTAGTTTCAGTAGTAGTCACTCAATTCCCCATTTCTAGTAGTATATTGTAGTAATATGCTAATACTCTGGTACAGGTTTAACTTCTCTTATGCCAAACTACAGATGAGCGACCAAAATACAAAGCGTTTTCCTGTTCATTTTGTGATTTAGTGGAAAAATCTGTCCGTAAATGTAACCTTCTTTTGCTTTTAACAACATGTTTTCTTCATTTCTACCTTTCTAAGTCTCTGCAGACCCTCCTGCTTCATAGGTATGGATGGTTTTATACAAAGTGGAAAAATAAATAATCCCTATCCTTCCACAGGTCTACCCTGACTTCATGCACTACAAGGAAGGCATCTACCACCACACAGGCCTCGGAGACCCCTTCAATCCCTTCGAGCTCACCAACCACGCCGTGCTGTTGGTGGGGTACGGCCGCTGCCACAAGACCGGACAGAAGTACTGGATCGTCAAGAACAGCTGGAGCGACAGTTGGGGCGAGGGCGGCTTCTTCCGAATCCGCCGCGGCAGCAACGAGTGTGCCATCGAGAGCATCGCGGTCGAGGCCACCCCCATCCCCAAACTGTAGACGCTGAAACCAAAGTATTGACAGTGTTTGTTGCTTTAATTTTTAAAAATGCCTCTTGATTTCAATGGTCACCGATTAGCTGCCAATGAACGCTTTCATATCGAGCTGTAACTGCCAATACAAACTACCGAAGTGTATCGGTGTATACTGTGACAAATCTATGATTTGTAGGGAACTGTGTGTGTTTGCTTGCCAGGTGCAGGGCCGTGATTCGTTCTCTCAGGGAAGCAACAGTGAGGACTTGTGATACATAACGTCCTTGCATCAAATTGAAACCTTGACTGCCATGCTCGTCTCTCCGTTTGAGCGAGTCCCCCTGCGGAGCATTTTAAAGGGATTTCATACTCTAAGAAAAGGGATGCGACCGACTTGAATGCCTTTTATTCTGATTTGCACTGTTTGTTACATTTTACATTTGACAGAATAAAAGCATATTGAAATGGCTTTGTTTTAGTGTGATTTAGTGGGTATAAAAAATAAACATAATTTGAAATCCTTCTTTCTGGGATGATTGTTTTAGTTGGAGCAAAAAGTCAGGACTCAAAACGATACAAACACAAATGCACAATGAGGTTACAACAAATTTAAGGAGGTCAAAATCATGACTTAACTGCTTCATTTTTACACTTGGGATAAATTTGCCTTCAAGGCTTCCTGCCAGAAATCTACTTTGGGTTTATGCAACAAACCTTTGTTTGGTTTGGGAACAAGATCATGGTTTGGATTAAGATAAACCCTTTCTGGCAAACTTCACCCAAGTGTGTCATTCAATCCACTTCATGTGGGACTAAGTACATTTATTAGGCACTTGTACAGTTTCCATTTAATTCTTATGCTTCCCTTAAGTGATGTAAAAATAAATAAAAAAACTTTCATTGTTAACTTGTAGTTTATAAAAGAGTGTATCCACTACATTGGTTGTTTCAAATCCACTCCCAGGCATCTCCCCTGCGTGCGTCACGAGGTCCAGACGTCTGTTCCATGTCCCTCTGTGGTCCAGGGCGTTCTCTCTCTCTCTCTCTCTCTCTCTCTCTCTCTCTCTCTCTCTCTCTCTCTCTCTCTCTCTCTCTCTCTCTCTCTCTCTGCCGCTCCACTCATTCCCAGCTCCTCAGCTCTCCGCGCGCCGTCCCGTGCGTCTCCCCCTTTCATCCCGCGGGCCTCTCCATTCCGGTGGATTCATGCTCAGCTCTCGCCCTCCTCGGTCGCCATGCAGAACAACCACAACAAGGAGCATCTCTACAAGATCCTCGTCATAGGGGACCTCGGGGTCGGCAAGACCAGCATCATCAAGCGGTATGTCCACCACAACTTCAGCCCCAACTACCGAGCCACCATCGGGGTGGACTTCGCGCTCAAAGTCCTCAACTGGGACCAGGAGACGGTGCGTCTGCAGCTGTGGGACATCGCAGGTACGGACCAACTTTTACGCACACATGAACAAAAAGTTATTATGGAAAATTATTTCTGTGACTTTATTTCCTTTTACTAAAAGTTTTTGTAAATGAGCCAAAGCCAAGGAAAATGGTTGATTTCATTATTTATGTATTTATTTTATGGGACACACTGGTCAATAATCGATGGATATTAGTATATAAGTTAATACACTTTAAAAAAGAAAAAAAAAGTAGTTGAAAATGGAATATGCTTGGGTAACAATTAAATTAGCTTCAGGCTACATTTGAAAATTCACAGTGGCAAGCTGTAGTCATGGGGGAATTATGTTCATAATTATTATGTGTGGCTGTTTTTCTTTCTTTCTTTGTCCAGTGTCACATGATTGAATGAATCTGTTTCACAATCAATGTGGCGGAAAATCACTTTTTCCATCCTTAATGTTTGTAAATTTTAAGTTAGAGAGCAAACTTTCCAAACAATATTGATAATTTATCAGAGGTCTGCTGCTCGAATGGGAAATATAGATTTAGGAAAGGCAACGAGTCGTTTCAAGTCAAGTATGGAGGCCGGAGAGAAAATGACAATTTTAGACAGTTTGAGGTTGGTGATAAAAAGAATGTGCATGAGACCATTTGGTCCCAGTGGTTATTGAATCATTTCGGTAGGAGGATGATCAGGTTATCTGGGGTTAATTTTCCTCATGTGCACCAGCTGACCAGTTGCCATTACTCACTTCAAATCACAACGCATTTCTGTAATTACATGTTACTCTTATTTACACTCACGAGCAACACACACAAACCCGGAGAAGTTAGACAACAGAATCTTTCCCTGAAACCGAGATCACGATTATTACATATATTTTATTGATATTAAACCAACAAAATATTTGTAACCTTCAATCTCTCATGAACAAATTAAAGCTGCTTCATTCTGTGATTTAGTGTCCTGGTGGCATCTAAGAAGTCTTACCATTCACTCAGTATGGAACAGTAAATCTGTCTTGCCACTGGTGGCAACTCTCGTCTGCACTCTGCTGAATTGTGTCATCAAGAATACTTAGTGTACGTTATTGTTTTTTACTCTATATTGTGTGTTTTTATTTGCATTCAGATATGACTCGCCCACGCAGACCTGGAGACTCCTGCACTCCTTTGGAGAATAAAATAGAGAGTATTTGCTGTGAAATATCTTTTTTTTCTCAGTCAGTATTTAAATGCTTTGATCGCCCTGGGCGACCACGGATGCATTAAAGCCATACAGACCTAAAGGCTACTGCAGTCTCATCTCACATGAGTGTCGGCTGAGGTTTCAGAAGAATCCTCTGACCTGCTGCTCTCTCCCCTCCTGTGCGCCCTCTCCAGTAAGCAGTCATGTGTCTCCGACTCATGTGAGGGAGATTTGAGGCCCAATCGCTTGTATACAGAAAGCTTTTATTGTGAACTATTAGAGAGGGTAGCAAACTGCTATAGGTCCATATACAGTATGCTCCTCACGCTCACTTTGAAGTCATGGGAGCCGTGAGGTGGGGGTCGATTGTCGGTTATATTTTTGGATCATCAGGGACACCATTGTGTAAAATAAACACACTGGTTTCAAAGCAAAATACAAAAGATCAAATGTCCTAAAATAAGTTTGCACATTTTACTTCACCCAGCAGTGCTGGGTGTGTTTGGGGATTTGATGATGGAATGAAGTTTTCTCATGCCACAGATGTAATAAATCACATGCTTTCCCCCCAAGACAAATAACAACTTCAACCGTTCTATTTTTGACTTCCATTCATTTTTCTGTGACCAGAGCTGACGGGGTTGACATGGCCGGTTGCACGGGCATATAGCATGAAGTCGTGAGGCTGATTTATGAGCTTTTTTTTAATGCTCGGCTCATTTGAAGGCCGTCATAAACTGTTGAAATAACGTAGATATGCATATTGAGCTGTGTAATGATATGATGCAAGGTTGTGATATAGTTGGGAGACACACCCTCCTCTGCAGGGGAGCAGGTGAATAGCAATGTTCCTACAGGGGCCTCGACACAGCAGCATAGAAATGAAGTGGTTTCTTAAGGATGAGCTGAGGTCTGTGGTTCAGCCCACAGTGGGAACTTTTCTGTTATTAGTGATCTATCCAGACGTTGGATGGGAAAAGTCACTGTGGATTCAGCATTCTTACAGAGCTTATCAAATTAATTTTACCCTCAGGAATTTCTTCACAGTCTACAGGAAGGTGCACACACACACACACACACACACACACACACACACACACACACACACACACACACACACACACACACACACACACACACATAAAAGAAGACTCCTCTCCCATCCTGCCTCTACGTCTACAACTTATCTCTCTTTCTGCAGATCTTTTAACAGGAGAAAAGCATGCATGTCACTTTGTGTGTGTGTGTGTGTTTTGTCAGGAATGCTTGCATGGTAGCACATATGAGACAGGAGTGTGATCAAATGAATCAATCGGATGATTCATGCCACTGTGTCTTTTTGCTACCGAGGTGACACGCCATCATTCACAGCTTTGTTTTTTCACGTAGCTGATCTCCATATAATCAAGAAAGTACGACATGTTTTTTTTACACTATCTGATAACCGTGCTGTGTGTGTGTGTGTGTGTGTGTGTGTGTGTGTGTGTGTGTCCTTGCCTGCGTGTGTCTTCTAGGCCAGGAGAGGTTTGGCAACATGACCCGCGTCTACTACCGCGAGGCCATGGGCGCCTTCATCGTGTTCGACGTCACGAGGCCCGCCTCCTTCGAGGCCATCACCAAATGGAAGGAGGACTTGGATTCCAAACTGACACTTGCCAACGGGAAACATGTAGCCACTGTGCTGTTGGCTAATAAATGTGACCAGGGCCGGGACGCGCTGACCAATAACGGAATAAAGATGGAGCAGTTCTGCCAGGAGAACGGCTTTGTGGGATGGTTCGAGACGTCCGCGAAGGTGAGAAAGACGGGACGCATAAATGCAAAAGTGTTGGTGTCCTTCCACAGCATTGTGTTGCTGTGGATACAAAGAGTACCCTTCAACAGCAGCTTGAAATCCTTTCAAAGTGCTGAGTTTCACACACTCTCAGTCCTCTCAGTATTCGCGTCAGCCGATGAGCGGTGCTGAGCCTCACAGAAACCAGTTATTTCAGGTCAGCTTCACTCGCACTTAGCTTTTCCCATCACGTAGACAGGAAGCCCAGAACAGTCGAGGGAATATATCAGTCCGCTGACAGAGACGTTAAAGGTCTAGTTCAGCATTTCTTTGGGAAATACACTTATTCTCTTCCTTGGCCAGTCAGATGAGAAGATTGATATCACCCTCATGTCTGTTTGTTGAAGCTGGAGCCAGGAGACGGTTAGCTTAGCGTAGCATTGAGAGTGAAACTTCATGCCTTCATCCAAAGGTTAAAAAATAATAATACCAGCACCGCATTACATGAAACCCATACACAGATGAACACAACAGATATAAACATTTGAAGCTTTTGACTAAACTAAAGGAGACTTATTAATGCAGACAGGAATGGAAGAATGTGGAGAGTGAGGATTCACCCTCCTACACACTCACTCACTAACACCAGCAGCTAAATTGGAGCAGGAATCTCAAGGCTGAGTGGCAGGAAACACGAGCAACAAGTCGTTATCTGTACACGTTACAACATTACAGTTGAATTTGACCAGAATGGAAACACTCTGATTTTACTCACGCTGATGGAGGTGCACAAACAGACGATGGAAAGTGCTCTGAGAGAGCCCTTTTATTTGATTAATTATTACTTTGTTTTAAAAAATTAAATTCAAATATGTTAAAAATCCTTTTGGACCACAAACTACCCACTTGTTCCTTGGGTGGTAAACACTTCACACCCTTGAGATGTCCTTCTAAATATCAAACACAGAGGAAATATCAATACCAATAACTACTGCTGTGAAAGAACAACACAGGGGGGGCGGAGATAAATTGAGCTTGATGGTCACACAGTGTGAGCTGGATTGTAAAAACAACTCTACTTAAGTTGCAGAAATGCAGCTCTTTAAATGTTTAAATGAAATTAAATGCAGTAGCCCATGAATATTGAGCGGCGTGCATCTTGACGCCTCAAGTGTCGAGCTGAAGGAGTTCATAGAGTCTGGGATATATATCAGGCTGATAGCTGACCACCTGCCAGAAGAATCGTTTCAAACATTTATCTTAAGCAACGCTGTTCTGCCTGCATCACATATTAATAAGACAGTGTGTATTCTCTGGTCTTCTCCTTGTGTGAACCCTGCTTTACCTCCCAGGGCCATTTATCTAGTTTACTCAGCCTTCAGTTGTGGTCCACGTGGCTCTAACCCTTTGGCGAGGTCTTATGGAGAATGGGTCGCTTTGTGTTTTATTTTGATGGGTATAGGTTTCTGATCACAGACAGGACAGGTTTCCCAGGATTTTCTCCGAGCTCTATAACGTTGGCTGCGATCATTTCATAAATGGGGATCCTGGGGGCCACGTTGTGTAAGAAGCATGATTGCAATTATTCCAGACCGTTGTTGCATGTCGTGTCCTTCTCTGAAGCCTGGTTCCTATCTGGGTCCAATTAAGACCGAATTCATTCATAATAAGTTTCCACCGGGGCAAAAAGCAACAAACTCATAAAGATGGTACGGCAAATTTACAACATGCAGCGAATAGAATAGACCGAGCAGCAGTTCAGGCATTTATTTCTGTCAGGCAAAAAAAAAAAAAGAGTTGTTGTTGTTTAAAAACATTACATCATTTTTATTTTGTTGACACAGCTTTCATTCTCTCTCAAATCAAAGATACTCAGCTCTCACAGAAAACACAGCCTTTAACATTATTCAGGCCCTTAAGTTGATTTTAATGAGGCACCGACCATTGATTAATGTATCATTATATTTAATGTGGGTTTGACTATGAACCTCTATTATATGTGTTATTGTCTGCAAGTGCATGTAAGGTGCTATATGTCATTTTGGATACCTTCTGTATTTCTTACACAATAATGGCCCATCCATCCCCTCAGTTTAGTGGCGGTCCATTTGGGTCTCACACGTCTTTTTCTTGTTTTATTCCATTCGTTAAGATGTTTGTACTCATCGATTTCTCTCTCTTCTTCCCCACCTTTTAAACTCCCATCTCACCTTCTATGTGGTCTGTCAACCTTCTCCCTCTCTTTTCAGGAAAACATCAACATCGATGAAGCGGCTAACTGCTTGGTGAAACACATCATTGCCAGTGAGAATGATTTGCTCCAATCAGAAGTCCCGGACACCATCACCCCCCAGTTAGAGAACGACAAAGGCGGGACATGCTCCTCCTGCTTCAGGTCCCAGTAACAGCCCCCCCCCCCCCCCCCCCCCCCGACTGGGTTAGACTGTGGGATGTCCTGTTTATGTTTTATGTTTTTAAGGGAGAAGTACCTGCTGGCTGTTTTTAGGAAGCATATATGGGTGCCAAGTCTTTTCCTGTCTGGTTTCTCAGGTGGGGATGGGGACGGTGTGTGTGTGTGTATATGTGTGTGTGTGTGTGTGTGTGTGTGTGGGGGGGGGGGGGGGGGGGGGGGTAGTGGATGACAGACAGGCAGCTGGCTCAAAAACATGGAGACAGAAAGAGAGAAATAGACATGGATGCAGCTGTGTGCGCTTGTCAAAGGCAAGGTCACGCTCTGGGCGACTTCAAGTCTTGACACTTTGGTTACCATGGAGACACATTTAATGAACCCATGCACAGAAAGATTGCAGCAAATCACAGTATTGTGTGTAAAGATCCGTGGAGGTGATCTCTTCAGCTTCTCTCTCTTTCTCCCTCCTTCCCTTTCCATCTCTGGCTTCGAGTTTGTCTCTTCTTTCTCCTCTTTTTCCATCATTATCCTCCCGATATCCAAAGTAATTCAGTCCCCCACTAACGCCACAACCACATTACTCACTGTGGTTCCTTTACATCTCATCTTCATGAGCTCATTTTTCACGGCACCGCCTTTCCTTGCTTTCCATCATCTGCCGGCGCCAATAATGTATAGCAGTTTATATTGATGTAATTAAAGTGCCTTTTCTAAACCATTTTATTTAATGTCTTCAATAGGTATATTCACTACAATAAAGTCTATTAAATTAAATAAAGTCTAATATTTGTAATATTTGTAATTATGGAATATGGAATATATATATATATATATATATATACACACAGTATAATGAGTATCCAGTTTTCAACTTGCTCTCATGAATAAACCATTGCTTTACTGACCTCTTTCTGGATGTGATTTACATTATAATTTGGACACCCAGGTGATTTCAATACCTCTGGCTGATTGGACCAGCAGTTGTAAAGGTGCTACTAGTCCCGCCCCTACAGGTGCAACACATTCTTAACAGGAGAGTGCAGGAGGTGTGAGTTAAACCCAGTTTGTACACGCTCACACGGCCCAGAGACGAGTTGTATGCAGGCAACGGAGAGGAAGACGAGCTTATTTTCTCAGTAAATGGAAATGTTTTGCAACCGGGAGCTCCACAGCCAATAAGATCAGATGAGATCTATTTACATCATTACTGCTGGACATGATATAAAACAATTATACAAGGCGGTTGACACGTCGTTTAAAATTCACATAAGAAATTCAAATTCGTCTTCTGGCACTGAACCCCATAATTTATTTCTCTTATTAGGACATCTAAAGCTTGTGGACAAACATGCATTCATTCCTCCTGGAAGAGGATTATGTTTTCTCACAGTATGTGTTACCGGTCACTCTCTGCAAAAATGCTGAAAATCCGATTTCACCGAGAAAAAGTTCAGATTCCAGTATAATGGTTTCTTTCTGTGACCTGCCTGTGACCTTTCCATGTGACGGCAGCCAGCCAGCACTAACGCTTCACTTTCATAATAGATACGGCTAAACATCCATTGTAGTGTATCTGGAAACGCATATCAAACCATGACATACGCTATCTACTTCCTTTATGTTGATGCCTACTCTGCCACGCTGTCACGGGTTTAAGTAAGGTGTCACTGGATGTATGCCGTACCAACACATCATTGTCTTGTCCCCAAAGCTTTTCCAGTCGTTTGCCTCCACCGCTCCTCTCCCTTCTGCCTCAGACAGACAGTCCGTCCAATTAACGCCCTCAGAAGATAACATGTTGGGCCTCGTTTAACGCGGCGGTTTCATCTCCTCCTAGCGAGAGGAGGCACAATCTATTGTTTAGCAGAGTGTGTATCGGATATCGGTTCAGAGGTGAGGGCATGCCCTGGAGAAAGACGGCGCCGCGCTCTGATTTGTAATAATTGGATCTGATTTTCAGCATTGATGTAATAATCTGTGGGAGAAAAAAACGCGGGGCAGAGGGAGCAAGGGAGAGCCGCGATGTAGGAATGTGATCCTCTGCTGCCGACCCCATTTCTCTCTGTACGCCCACACAGGCACCCTCCTCACACACAGACACACACATTCATGTACACAGATGATCAGAAGATATCACAGATTCATCTCTGGCTCGTTGCTGGTCTCTAAGGCAACGAGCTGCCGAGAGTGATGGTGTCGTTTCTCTTTGCTTACAGGCCTTGCAGTGCTTTTGGATTTCTAACAGGGAAATAAGGAAAAAAAGGGTGGAGAGAGACAGAAAGAGAGACAGATAGAGCAGCCATAACAAGGGACTATAATCACAAGACTTCTCAGTCATACAGGATAAGAGGGAAATAAGCTGCACGTGATTTTAGGATGACTGGAAAGCCTCCCTCTCTCTCTCTCTCTCTTTCTCAGACACACACTGACTCAATCACACCATTTTACACGTTACACACCAACGCATTATGCACACAGCTTCACCTACTATTGGTGAATTGTGTTAAATGTGTGCAGTTTGCCTTCAGCTGGAGTTTGCAAGGATTTCTTTGCCTGAACAAACTTTGCAAGAACAAATCCTTTGGATGTCAAAAAAAAAAAAAAAAAATTGCACCCGCTGTAAATTCACCTGCTTGTGTTCAAATGAAAAATGACCCATAACGGATATTCACTTAGCAGCATTGATACATAAATAAAAAAAAGAAGAAAATGTTACGAGGACAGCCATAAAACAGCCACAGTGAAAATACAGCAGCAGCTACTATGTAGTCGATAAACACGGAGAGTGGTGTTGGAAGTGGAGGCTGTGGCAGGCTGTGAATTAAACACCTGGTAAAATGGGATCGATGGCGGGAGCCGGGGGAGGCTCCAGATGAATGAGAAACAGCGGCTGCAACTCACAACTTTGGTCAATAAGTGCGAGGGTTTTGTCTGCCCGCCTGCGTCTCCGTGTGTTTGTGACCTCGCAACAGCAGTGAGCTTGAAATGGAGCGGCGTGTGGAATATCAAAGGCCTACTTTGGGATGACTCATCGCTCACAACCAGCTCGGACCGGGAGAGAGAGAGGGAATCCACTTCAGAACCAGACCGAGGCCTCACACACACACACACACACACACACACACACACACACACACACACACACACACACACACACAATGTACTATCGATTACACTCTGTTTACAACTTGCAGCAGTGCCAGCCTTTTGCATTTTTAGATTTGATGACGATTACATGCCTGTTGCATAAATGGAGTGTTTTGCTTGTTTTTCATAAGGTCATTAAAATGTTAAGGCAAATTCGTAGCCATTCCCTTAGAACATGTCACACAAACCTCCTCAACAAAAACAGAAACTATGCACATAATCACCACCGGCGTTACGTCAGGTCGTGGTCTCGGGTTTGGTTGAGTCTGTTTCCTGTCATATTTTGAAGTTCCCGGCCTCTTGTGCTCGTTTCCCTCCCTTTTCCCTGTGTGTCACCTGTGTTGTATTAGTCCCATCAGCCTGGATCTGCCCCCATGATTTCTAGTTAGCCGTTAGCCTCCTCTCATCCCTCCCCATGCCTCTGATTAGTTCTTATTCACTGGTCTTTTCAGTGTCGATTGCTGGTTCGTCTTTCATCCTTCCCTGTTTTTGGACAATGATATGTAAGTTTATTCTTCATTACATCATTCAACCATCTCTATTCCGTGTCTTTTCAAACGTCTGATGGAGTTAACATCCAGAAGCAAAGGCTGTTAAAGCCGTGATGTGCTGCCAGCGGTCCTAAAACACTCCGATCAGCGCCTGACTGAGTGGAAAGGTTGCTCAGACAGAAAAGGACTGCCCACCACAAACTGCCCGGAGCACTAAAGAGGGCAGAGGGATGTCTCTGTCTGTGGCGGACAGTGCTCCCACACTGGAACAGTACTAAACACCCAACGAGCCAAAGAACAGGAAGTCGATTCTTTGAGAAGCTACTGCACAAAGGTAGAGATGGAGAACAACACAGGCTCCATTTCTTATGGGCTTTATTTATACCAGGATTTATTCTTTATTCACAATATATTGCTGACGACAAGCGGCGTAGTCGTTGTTTCACCTGATTAATATTACTGTCAGACAAATCACTGGAGACACACAGTTTTTTGTGTGAGAAAAACTCAGCTCTTTGATCTTAATGCCGTTCCTCACAACAACAACAACGGCCTCCTTGTATTTTAACAGGACACGTGATGAAAGGAAAGGGAGATGAATACCATCACATACTGTTAAAATACAATCCTGAAAAGTCCCCAAACAGCTCAGCTGATTGTTGGTGTATATTTTTCCTTTCAAGTCATGTTAAAATTTGACTATTCTTTATTTTCAGTAAATGATTTTCAGCAAACTGGCTGCTATTATTCTATATAGGTTCACACGGTAAGAGACAACAAACAAACACCAGTTTAACAGACAGCAGGAGTAGGTAGTTGGATCACTGCCTGGTTTTGAAAACTTGGCATTGAACCACAAAGTCGCAAAATTCGTTTTTTTTTTCAACTTTTTTTTTTTTTTACTACAGACGGAGCCTGCTTTCTGTTTGAACTGTCTGTGTACGAGGTGACAATGTCAACTCATGGCAAAAAGAAAAACTCACACACAAATTGCATTGTGTTTCATGCAGATTGCCTTTTGTAGTTTCCTCCAAAGCCCCACAGACATCAAAGTCAGGTGGAAGACTGTAGTCGGCCTACAGGTATGTGTAGAAGTGACCTTGGCGGGGAGTTCCTCTAGTGCATGCTGGGAAAGGCTCCCGTCATGCAGAAAACAAGAAGAATGTGAGAGGAAACAAAGACGTCTGAGCATTAAAAGACACTCGTTTCTCATCCTAAAGTGAATCTAGCGGAGTGATAAAGCATGTGATGTATCTTGTGCCGCCGGGTGAACTATTTATGCATTTATATAAGTAATAGTCTGATTTATACTAAAATGAATTACAACTCAGATACTGACTGTGCACATAAAGAGGCGGTGTGGATGTGTCAAATGAACAGTTTCTTCGGTTCAACAGACTTTACTGCCCAGATTGCTGTCAGGATATTGGTAGCTCTGCTTCCCTGTGGCGTGTTCAGCACCTTGGACAGCGAGTGTGACCCGCTTTTGTGAAGAACGTAAAACAGCGGGGACTTGCGTGATAGACCTCATTGTCCTGTTAATTGCTGTTTTTCCACGTACTGACTCCATGTTTTAATTTGCATGAGGCAACAATGTCCTCGGCAGAAACAATCGGGTTATATTTGTGTCACATTACCATACAATTACACCCAATATGACCCTCTTTCTATTGTGGCAAGAGGAGGCAGGAAATGTGAGCACAATTTCTCCGTATGGATTTAATGGCTCCCACTTTATAACAAGTGTCCCTCCGCTCAGGAAGTTGATTGCTACTGCATCATGTTTGTCCCCGGGCTGCTTTTGGCCGCTCTGCGCGTGTGCTTGTGTGTAGCGGCAGCATGTTTGCTGGCGTTCTTTGCCTTGGCAGGGAAAAGGCTAGGTGGGATATTGGTCAGCAGTGTCGTTCCCCTCTGTGCCAACTGTCTCTCCTCTAGTGGATGTGTACAGAACAGCATGTGTGCAGTGTTTCCCCGTCAATGTGACCTTCTGCTCAGTGTGTGCTCTCTTTTAACATCGCATTGATTTGTGCTCTGGAGTCTCTGTGGTGCCTGGCGGGGCTATCTAGCAGCACATGTGGCGCGTACACATCCATGTTAAACTGATGAATTAAAAATACAATATTATGAACCAGAGTGCTAAGACTGTGACACCTACAACTTTTGTACATCTGCTTAAGTTTAGACACACAGCTTGTCTCTGATGACTCAAAAGAAAAATCCCCCAAAGGAAGGAAATGACTGTCTGGCTATATTTAATGGCGGCAGACAAAGAAGCATGGATGTTGATTGTGTTGGGAGGTAGACTGGATGGATGGATGGATGGATGGATGGATGGATGGAGAGTGGGAGGATGGAGGTGGGCGGATGAGAGGTAAGTTGCCAGGCAGCATGGGAGTTTGAGGGCATGTTTGAGAGTTGTGTGTGTGTGTGTGTGTGTGTGCGTGTGCGTGCCCGTGCCTGCTCTCTGTGGGCGAGCGAGCATGGAACCGAGTGATTGCTCACATGGAGGCAGTTGTCATGGCAACGGAGGATGTCGTTTCGTTCCGCAAGATCTCGGCTGTCCCAGAATCCAGACCTCCTCTCTCGTCTCATCTGTCTGTTTTCTTTGTACCAAAACACTTGCTCCTCTTTCTACCTCCCCCCTCCTCTCTTTTCAACCCCTCTCTCTCTCTCCCACTATCTCTCTCTACCTCTTGCCCCATTTCCCTGCATTCTCCAATCCCCAGTCCACCTCCTCCTCCTCCTCTCTCTCACGCCTCCTCTCCTCAGCGGCTTTAATAGTTATAAATAGAGGTAATAAATTGCAGCGAGGCTGCCAGGACGTATATTTATGTGCGAATGTGTGTTTGGATTTTCGCTCTAATGACCTGCATAGACTGGTGGGATATCCCTACAAAGGCAGCCGTGATTCACCATACCCCTCCCTCTGCTTTATAAGGAACATGCACGGCACATTATTTTGACACCAAGGAATTTTTAGGATCTCACCTATTCTAGAGTTTGTACCAAAGCTACATCAAACACAAGCAAACATTGGCAACTTTGTACAAAGCAATAAAGTGAGGAAACAATGTAGTAAATGATGATGATGAATTTATTTTAGAAGGTATCAGTCATATGTTTTTTAAAATCAGATTTTCATGAGTGAACGGTGTTATTGGTGGTGACGATCCCACAGAAAATCATCACACGACTCTGTCGTTTCTCTCTCTTTTAGTGTCTCACTTCACTGTTTTGGTTCAGTCATTTTCAGCGACTAAAGAGCCAGATAAATCCCTCTGGAGTTGGAGTTGTTGATTTTACAGCCAAGTCATTGAATGCTGTTTTAATTCCACGTATAAATAATGCTTATAGAAACCTCCTCGCCTGCGAGCCATGCAGCTAGTGTCTGTGGTTGGGTGATTGTGGGTGCATGTGATGTGTTGAATAAAAGCAGTGTGTAACCCTGAGCCTCTGCTCCTGGTCACAGCAACACCAGCAGCACGGAGAGCCGATTAGAGCATTATAATATCAATATTACACATCACATGCAAGGTCCAGGAATGTGACCTCTTTCTGCCTGGCGCCATGTTTACATTTACATCCAGTCAGCTGACTCTCTTATCCAGATCACACTGCGGTGAAAGTTATAGGACCCTCATAGGAGTGCAGCTATAATGTTTTATGGTATAATGCTGGTTGTTGTCACAGAATGAAACACTGAAGGAGCTCATCTCGCAAAAGCAGGTTGATAAACTGTATATTATTAATTATACCTGGTCATTGTCATGTAATGGTGACAGCATCTCAGGTTCATTATATATTAGCCTTATTTATAACAGAGGAACTAAACAGACTGGATGATTATTAATCAGTGTATGAATGAAGACTGATTCATGTTAGATGGTAAGTCAAAAAGCTGGACTATATTATGATCTATGGATCACGTTCTCAGCATTTCAAAATAGCAGATCTTGCTGGATTGTGGTAGAAAGTACTCTAAAGAAGTAAAGCTTGCAGTGCAGTCAAAATATTCAAATTGTCTCAACAATGAAGCTCAGACTAATTAAATACTCTCTGAATATCTAAATGTGTCACAAAGTCACCAATTACATCTGAAAATCTCATGAACGTAACATGTCTGTTTGTCTCACCTTTACCATTCCTCTGTGCCTCTCTCTCTCTCTCTCTCTCTCTCTCTCTCTCTCTCTCTCTCTCTCTCTCTCTCTCTCTCTCACACACACACACACACACACACACACCATGCAATGTGATTTATAGCTGTATTAGCAACACGCTCTCTCCCTGGGAGAGGGAATCAGGGAAAACCTGGACAAACACATGAGACCACCTGAGACCTGACACCTCACTCGTTTGTCCACATTTCCAAAAAGAGAAGGAAAGACAGACGAGATAAATGTAGAATATGTGAAAATGAAATAATGTATGAGGTCTACATGTTCTCCAAGATGACCAAAGGAAGCACTATGTTTCTTCATCACAAAATACAATAGTCGTGATGTTAACTGGCTCCGTACATAAACCACAAACATGAGAGTATGTTGCTTTTCCTTATCTAACTCTTGGCAAGAAACCAAATGAGCATATTTTCCAAAATGTCTAGAAACATCCCCAAATAAAGAAATTAGAATTTTCACATAAGATTTGACACATTGTGGATTTAAAAAAAAAAAATAGTTGGCCATGGAAATGCGTGTATATTCCCAGCATTCATCGTGTATCTCTATTGTTTTTTCATCAGGGATCATGAGTCAAATTTAGAGAAAAGATGGACACAAATTGCAAACATTAAGGCACAAACAATAATTCAATAATGGCCATAATGTAGGGAAAGTGAGCGAGTGGCGTCGGCGAGATCAGATGAGCAACTGGAGGAGGCGTGAAAGTGATGCGTGATGAGGAGATGAAGAAGAAGACGTGATGATGGTGGAGAAGAGAGAACATCATGAGAGAGAGAGGTTGGATGAGAGCTCTGAGAGTCGCAGTGCGGCCTCTCCACACATCTGTCTGCTCGTCCCACCGGGGGAGGGGGGGTGAGGGGGGGTCGCAATAGCAGATGCAACAGGGCTGCTCACCTCTCCCCTCCACACAGAAACATCTGTCTCCTCACACGAGCCATATGCCTTAACACAAGCCGTCTTCATCCCCCCGTCTCGCTTTCATGTCTTCTTCTCGTTCTGTCCCCCGTCTTGTTGTCTTTGATGGAGTGCCAGGGCTGGCAGACGCTCCCGCTGCATGGCATCATGGGTACACTGTCTGCTGCTGCAACGGTCCTTTCCCCCCCGAACCCCCCACTTCCACACACCGAGGAGAGGTCGGACACGCCGTTTATTATCCGCTATATCGTCTATATGTGCATGCACTACTACTGGTCATTGAGTTGTAGGCCAGCGTCTCTTTACCAGAAGCATGATGCTCATCAATCCTAAAGGGGCAAAAAAAAATCCATGTTATGACAATCGCTTCCAAAAACGATTTACTCTGCATCTCAGGGCCGGCTGCTCTTTTATTATTGGCTGTTGCTGTCATTCATGTGGATAAGTGCCTAAATGTAGATGACATCAAATCCATTTTTCTCAGCACAGTTAGAAAAAGGGTTTGACAGCGGAGCCCTTCTCATCAATCTAAAACATCAATGTGAAATTTAAAAGTCCCTTAGACTTCAGGATCTATTGCTTCCTTTTGGACTCATTATTTAAAACCACGTGGGAAGAAAGTAACACAACAGTTATACGCGGATACCCAGTTTAACATCATAAAGACAATCAGTGAATGAGGCGCTAATATTTGACATTTACACCATGTGGTTTGTTTATATTCTGTCTTTGCTCTGTCTGCTTCATTTATTCTGTGAGCCTTGAAAGACAAATGCACAGGCTGTCGACGAAAAAGCTCCTCAAGTATAAAGTTCCTAAATAGTGGCAGATGGAGGGAAGAGTAAACGGAATGGTTTTCTGAACAGAACAAAATACACACGGCATTGCACAACATCGCCCTGATTATGGATGACATCGTTAGTGGAACAGTATTACACCTTGGCAAAGGTGAAAAGGTTGCACCTTAACACTGATGTAACTCATACCTACAACGTCTGTGTTGCCAGATTTGGCTGTTGTCCACCCAATAGGAATAATGGCCTCGGGCCGGTATAGATGACATTTGGGCTGCTTTTGACAACATTTGGCAGTTTCATAAATATTGTGAAAACAATATCACCAAACAAGCTGTCATGTTATGGTAGAAAAACACTGCAGACAGACAATGAAGTAAACTCTGTGTCCACCCACCCATATTATTGGAGCCTATTCATCCAACATTTATCTTTAGTTATAGGATGCAGATATGAAGCTTTGCATGCTCATGCTGTGCATGTTTGGGTTTCTTGCAAGGTTATGATTTTAAATTGCTCGGGGCCAGAATCAGACCTGGCAACACTGTGCGCAGCAAAAAAAAGCAAAAAAAAAGCACAAAAAAAACGCACAACCAGGTGCATGCTGGGTGTGTTGACACTCTTTACGTGGTGGGCCCTCCAAGCGGGGAGCTTTCATATGTTTTTCAGTAATAGCTCTAAATGTTAAGCTAATTACTTAACGTGCGAAATCAAACGAAGCAGCGCATGAGCGCCGGTTAGATGACCCGGACGCGTGAGCGCCGGTTAGATGACCCGGATGCTGTGAGGATGAACGGGGGCGCGTGGTGGATGACGCTCAAACAGGTGAGTGCGGATGAACACACTCGAGACTCGCAAGCTTCACGTGTCTGTGGAGCCGCATCACTGTGTGTGTGTGTGTGTGTGTGTGTGTGTGTGTGTGGATTGTGTTGGAAATGCCAGCTGATTAGATTTACGCTGAACCCTCCGTGGTGTCGATGGTCTGATTTTATTCGCTTTTGGCCATTTTTGTGAAACTGCATGGTTTGATCCTCTTCTCTGTTTTGTATAGCTTTAGGCTTTTTCTGATGAACATAGTATCATAATTAGAAAATGAATGGAAGTTTCTGCCTGGATATAAGGGGCTGGTACAGTCATACGGTACGTTTGTAAAACATTCCTAGAATACCTTCTTCCATGGTTTTGAAGTAATTGCACCATAAACAGCCAAGACTCGGAGCAACAAATGGATGAATGTGTGCAGATGGACGTGGAGAATGAGGCACGGTTGTGCTTGAGCACACGCATGTCTGAGATATCTGCAGGAATCGATCTGAGCCGCGTACCTGTCCAGAAGGGCATCTAGACAGGGAGCCTGCAACCGATGGGACACATCCGCTCACACGCACTTAACCTGTCTGTTTCTTCCCCCGTTCCACATTCATGCATAATGCATGGGACTCTTTCGCGGTTATTGGCAAGACAGAGTGTGTGTGTGTGTGTGTGTGTGTGTGTGTGTGTGTGTGCCTTTTTGACAGAAACATGGAGCCTAACAAGAAGAGAGATTTAACTTTAAATGAGGGCCAGAGATATTTTCCTATATTCAGACGCGCTTCCATCTCTTGTCTTGTCTCTCTCTCTCACACACACACACACACACACACACAGGTCACAGCCACCTGTCTCCCGCTGTCGTTTCCCTGTGGACCCAATCAGCAATGAGCGCCTGCAAGACTGATTACGTCCTTAAGCGACACTCGATGGTAGTAGAGGGATGGAAAGGACGTCCGGGAGTGAGGCTAAGGTGGAAGGAGAGAAGATGAGCACATGCGGGGATTACAGATGTGGAGAGAGGTTGTGGGGAAACGGGAGGTGATGGGAGAGATGGGCCTATAGAGGAGGTGGGAAAACATTAAAGAGCAAACTGAGGCAGAGGAGGGAAGAGTAGAGGTAGAAGACGGAGAACGGTTTTATTATGCCAGTATTATGTCTGAAAATGTGAAATTTGACACCTGAGGGTGACCCTTTACCACCCAAATTAAAAGGCTTAGGAATTTGAACATTCTCTGCAAATCTGCCAATTAGACTCTAAATGATCTTTTGTCTTTTTAGACCTGAGGGTGAAACTACAGCAACGCTCAAAGAGCAATGTTGATCTTCCAAGTGTGCTACAAAACAATACATTGAGAAAATAGTCATCGGAATAATTAATGATGAAGATAATCTTTGTCTGCTTGAGGCATGTAAGAGAGAGACAGGAAGCGAAAAGAGCCCCATGCCTACGCAGAAACCATGACTCATGCTTTCACTGCATGTCAGCAACTTATTGAACATTTCTTCAGAGAATAACTTGTCTGCCATTCCAAAGTTTAACTTCTCCAGTTGCATCAGTTGCCATTTTGTATCACCCAGTTCAGGTGTGAATGGCGGTGCCATAGCCAGGATTGTCAAAATATTGAGGTCAAGGTTTTCCCCCATTTTTGATATTAATTGAAGTGTTTCCCCTTCATAACTGCCTATTCGCTCCCAACGGAGCCAGGAATGTTATTCTGGAAGACAAACGTCAAATTCCTTTGTCCATTTGTTTTTGTCCTAGAACAGCCAGATCTAACTATTTGTATCCCAGGATTAGACGTAACAAATGTATTGGCTTCACCAGCCCAAGTGACTCTATTCAACCCCTTCCAGCACATCGACTGTGGCTATGAGTAAAATAGAACTATGAAGAAGTCTTGGAGTGTATACATTTACATTTACATTTAGCAGACGCTTTTGTCCAAAGCGACTTACAATAAGTACATTTGTCAAAAGAAAAACCACAACTTATCATTGCCGATAAAGTAAGAGCTAAAAAATAGAAACAAGTGTTCGGTCCTCATCTGAGTAAAGTAGTATCTGTTCAGCAAGTATCCCTTAAGAACAACAGTGCTATGATCAAAGTGCTATAGGTAAGAACATAGAAGTGTTTTTTTGTTTTTTGTGTGTTAGTGGGTCATGCTATGTAGAGTCGAGGTGAAGTCTGAATAGGTGAGTCTTGAGCCTTTTTCAGAAGATGGCAAGTGACTCTGCTGTCCTGACATTAGTCGGGAGTTCGTTCCACCACTGAGGACCAGAACAGAGAAGAGTCTGGAGTTTGCTGAGCGACATTTGTTTGATTTCAGCGATGGTGGTACCAGCCGGCCAGCTGAAGTAGAGGAGCCAAGTGCTCGTTTCGCGGCATTAGGTTTGACCAGTGTTTGAAGGTAGGCAGGTGCCGTTCCATTGATGGCCCTGAAGGCCAGTGCCATCGTCTTGAATTGGATGCGTGCTGCAACAGGGAGCCAGTGGAGGTCACGGAGGAGGGGGGTCACATGGGAGAATTGGGGTAGATTGAAGATAAGGCCAGGAAAGAGTTGCAGTAGTCAAGGCGGGAGATGACCAGTGCTTGGACCAGGAGTTGCGTTGCATCCTTTGTGATGAAAGGTCAGAATCCTGCGGACATTGTAGAGGGCAAATCTGCAGGATCGGGCCACAGCAGTGATGTTGGGGGTGCAGGATAGATATGGTTGACTGTGTTGAATGCAGCAGATAGGTCGAGGAGAATGAGAACGGAGGAGTGGGATGAGGCTCTGGCGTCTCGCAGGGACACTGTGAGGAGGGCCATCTCAATGGAGTGAGCAGTCCTGAATCCTGATTGATTAGGGTCTAGGAGGTTGTTCTGCGAGAGATAGGATGACAGTTGGTTGTAGGCGGCACGTTCCAAGGTTTTAGAGAGGAATGAAAGAAGAGATACAGGTCTGTAGCTTTGGATGTCAGTAGGGTCTAGGGTGGGTTTTTTTGGAGAGGCTTCACTGTAGCTGTCTTAAAAGCCGCTGGAATGACACCTGAGGTGAGGGAGGAGTTGATCAGGGTGGTGAGGAATGGCAAGATGTCGTGTGAGATGTCTTGGAGAAGAGAGGAGGGAATCGGGTCAAGGGAGCAGGTGGTTGGCATGGTTAGATGTAACAAGTGCGTGAACGTCTTCAGAGGTGAGGGGGCTAAAGCTGGTAAGGCCATCAGAGTTCAGAGTTGGGGGAGATGTTTTCTGGGAGGGAATAGGCGTGAATGAGGAGCTGATGTCATTTACTTTCTTGGTAAAGTAAGTTGCAAAGTCATCGGCAGTAAGGAAGGAAGGAGGGGGAGGAGAACATGGAGAAGAGTTTCCTGGGGTTGGAGGCAGAAGAGTTGATCTTTGACAGGTAGAAGGCAGATTTAGCTGCCGAAACAGTTGAGGTGAAGTCAGAGAGGAGGTGGTGGTAGTGAGTAAGGTCCTTGTGCTGGCCCGATTTCTTCCATTTTCTCTCTGCCGCTCGCAACAATGATCTGTTGGTTCGTAGAGATTCGGACAGCCAGGTCGCACTGGTCGTGAGGTGAGGGGACAGAGAGTGTCCAATAAATAATGTGTGTACCCTTTATTTTTCTTTTGCCAAAGTAATGTTGACAGATTACAAATTCCACAGTTACTATTAGAACTGTTTGTTTTCGATAACAGTAGCAGTACGACTATATAAGAGCTTTATATTGTATGAGTTGTATGAGGAGGTTACAGTCCTGCCAAATATATAACGTTTTCCTTGTGAATGCGGTGAGAGATGGATTTGTTTTTCAGTATCGTACACTATGATGTCACGTTGCCTCGGCAGCTCTGTTTCGGCTGAAAAATGTCATGGTCTTGATGATCTTGGCTCCAGCATTATTCTCCGGTTCCCTCCCAGGGAGACTATGAGTTGTCGCAGCAGGGATTTCTTTCTAGGACAGACTATTCAATCGTTTTTGTGATAGTGGTATTGGAGCCTGAAACGCCCTCCTCCTCTGGCAGCTCCATGGTTGCATCAGTGAAGGATGACGGTGCACCGAAGCGCTCACCTGCACTGTGATGTTCCCCTGCAGTCACCGGGGGAGTCTGTTGTCAGAACCTGAACCTGTGGCTTTCTGGGCTCCAACACATGCTGCTGTGGAAGGAAGGAAGTGTTCCAACGTCCTGCACACCATTATTTATATCTGCCAAAGCATATTTTAATCGATATATAATATCCTGACAATGGTTATTAGAGCTGAAATAACTGGTCTTTCAATGAATGATGAGTTGTTTTTGATAATCAATGAGTCATTTTCAAGCAAAGTTGCCTCAAACTGACTTTTCCCAATAAAAGGTGAATATTTTCTGTTTTACTGATCTCTATGACAGAAAACTGAACCTGCTGGTCGAGCAAAACAAGATGTTGATTGATTAATTGGTTAATTAAGAAAATCATTGGCAGATACTAATTGGTAGTTGCAGCCCTAAAGGTTATAACAATAATACAGTAAATATTTGCTGGTTGTCAGTCTGTGAGGAGCATTCCTGCTGGAGGAATTCAGTTCACGTGCGATGCAGATGCCTGAGTTTCATATCTGCAGCAGCATCTGTCACTCTGTATGTGGCGTTTCCCCTCGCGGCCCGCTCCTCCACGTGTGGATTCGGCTCGTTGGTCGTTCTTCCACTCCTCGAACAGAACTGTTTAATTTGTGGTGGACAGGAAAACTGCAGGTATGCGTCCGTGTCGATGGTGCTGTGGTATTTAGTGTCTCCATTAGAGCCTGAGATGATGGATGATTGGTTTGTGCCGTTCCAACATTGAACGACTGCTGCTGCACATGCCTTCTAACGGTAACTTAATTTGGGTTCAGTTTGTGCACAACCCCCCTCCGCTGACCTCTTCATCTTTTACAGCTGTAGGTCTGCAACTCAATACAAACATGGCGGTCTCCTTCCTTCGTGTTTTTCGCTCAGTGCAAATCCATTATTCTTCCATTTGCTGCTGAATTGTGACCATACCGAAGCATTATCGCCGCTGACGGGAACAGAAAAGATTAGCCATCGCATGGCCACAGTGGCCCAGCTGGTATCTGGCTGAATGCACCATCTTTTTGGGCATTTCTCTAATAAGAATGTTGCCAGCTGTGATATTTGCAGAAAAGCTACCCTCTACAGCCGTTGTAGAAGAAATTTGATAAAACTTGCACTGTGAACATAGGGGGAGCGAGAAGCCCCGGTATTACTCAGACACATCTCATAATGAATGTTCTGAGAAAGGAAGGAATATATCCAAGGATTTACTGTCATCACGATTCACTGTTTCAGTGACAACACTATTATTATTATTATTATTATCATTATTATTATTATTATTATTATTATTATTATTATTATTATTATTATTATTATTATTATTATTATTATTATTATTATTATTATTATCATTATTATAGAAGCAGTGATACCCACGTTTGTGAAATCACTCATGAATAGTAGAAAATAACCGTTGGTCTTGATTCAGGCTTTGCAACTAAAATAGTGTTATCATCATCATCATCATCATCATCATCATCATCATCATCATCATCATCATCATCATCATCATCATCATCATCATCATCATCATCATCATCAATATCCTGTGAGCAAACAATTTTCTCATTATGTGTGATGTACTGTAAACACATTAAAGTGTAACTTTATGCTACCTCAGGCCAAAGCTGAATGGGTACTTGAGAAAAAACACACTATCCATTACCATTCTAATGGTGTGTGTGTGTGTGTGTGTGTGTGTGTGTGTGTGTGTGTGTGTGTGTGTGTGTGTGTGTGTGTGTGTGTGTGTGTGCTTCTGGAGGCAGATTTTGTGACATACTTCTGAAATATGGCCTCTTGGATGTGTGCCACAGGTTAAAAATAAGTCTCACACACGTCCCCAATCCTAAACCTATCATTTGGTGTTCACATGGGGTTAGTAATTATGCATGTGCATCGAGAGGATTTCATTTTTCAATTCTTCATCAATCCCTTTACTAATCTCCGCTTGAAAACATTTGTTTTTTAAATAGTCATTTGTCTCCTAACTAGTTGAATATAAATTGTCCACTTTAACCCATTAGGGATTATAATCACACTGCAAGTTCTCATATGGGTTGTATTAGTTTATCTCAGCACATTGCATTGTTGTGGCCTGTTTACAACAAATTAGATAAAGTTCCTTGATATAGTTGTATGTAGGTTATAGGAGGTCATAGGTTTATTAGTCATATTTGATTTTTCATATTGCTAGTTTAAGACTCTTTTTCCCACTTGTCAAAGTTGCATCTACGTTTCTCCCGACTGGTCCCCGGCATTTTAGCCTCTTCTGGGAAATTCACAAGCTGATGTCATCTGAGGCGGGATGAAGGCACGCGGCTCTCCTTTCGTTACACAAACAAACGGAGCAGAAAATCCAGTTGCATGTGATTGAGTTTCTGGATTAACTATTATAGAAAAGAAAGCTGGAGGATTAAAGACAGGATATGTATACATGCTATATGTGTCATATCATGAATAGAAATGCACGAGGCCTCATGGTTGGGTGGACGGCAGGAAGTTGGGCGCAGCGATGAGATCGACTGACTTCTTTCAGTTTTCAAACCACAAATCAGCAGAACATGGAGAAAAGATGACATCAGCAAACTGACCCACCAGCAGCAGGTCCTCCTGTGCTCTCTGAGCACAGATGCTCGGCACCGACTAATAGGAAACTAACCCAGACAGGCTCTTGGAGATAGATAATGTTAGCGTGAGTCATTTCCAGTCATTTGGCTTTCTGATTGAGGGAAAACAATGGAATCATTTGTGTTCCGCTTGTTAGACTTTCCCCCCTCCATCTTCATCTCTGACTTTTCTCCACACATCGCCACTCTCATTTTCCTTCTCATTTCTCTCCCCCTTGCCCTTCCCTTTCCTTTACCTCCCCCATTCCCTCAGCCTCCCCCTTCGTTTTTGAAATCCGTTTTTCGGTCTCTACATCCCAGAGAGAGATAAACTGCCTTTTTTGGGCCTGTTGACATTTCTTAAGTTGACAAATGTCCTGGTGAAATATCATGCAGTAAGTCAGCCTTCCTCCCACATGGCACTGCATTTATTTATTCTAACACGTTAGCTTCACCTCAAACAGTGCAGCCTATAAACTGCACCCAACATTTTACGAGACAGATGAAGACGTATTACTTTATATTTGGTATATAACAAATGTAAAGCCCCTGCACACCCATAGTCCACACACACACACACACACACACACACACACACACACACACACACACACACACACACACACACACACACACACACACACACACACACACACACACCTACCTGTGTTTTCACCTATGTTACCTTATTGGACCACTTCTCAGGTGTGTGTGGGCGTGCACAAACTGTGCACGGTTGACATTCTCTCAGTACATGGAGTTAGTGCCATTAATTACCAGCATAGCTCCATCTATCAGCACTTGACTATATGCTACACTCCAAATTCTAAATAAAGATTTTCTTTTATTTGAAATACATTCTCTCTTGTTGAGATGAGCTCAAAAACAGTATTGTGACGACGGTCATCAGCTATATATATATATATTTATCACAGATGTATTTATTTGTTTTTATAAAAAAGGCATCCTAGTTACGTGTTGGATGTATGTGAGTGAGGTCTGTGGTCAATTAATATTTCTCAGATTCATTCATCTTAGAGTACTCGGATGAACATGCAGGCGTGGTCTGGACAAAGAGTGACATCTAGTGTTGACAAAGGGATAATGCACTGTTATATTGTGGCGTAACCCTGATGGCAGATGCACAGTTCTCAATTAACGTCAATGTATCATGTGCAAAGAGCAGGTTTTATGAGTATTTTCCCCACTAAACAGACTACTATTAGGGCTTATGTTCTTTTCTATACACCACGAACAAACAAACAAACAGACAGACTTAACATGATGCGCTCCAGGCAGGAACATGTACAGATTTTTATTTGACATTACAATGATATGCACCATAAACATGCAGTACATCTGTCTGCCATAAAATAAATCCAGTCCTTCACACCCCCCGCCATGTGGAAAGAGCTCTCTGTTCCAGCCTGACAGTGAATTATCCTCCGATCTCGCTCTTGGCCGGACTTTTGGATTTCAGTCTCAACTCGTTAGCTTGTTTGGCCAGAAAACCACGATTTACAAATCCTTCTTGGACCAAATTGGCTGTCGGGGCCAAGGCGACTACGTCACCCAGAATCCCTAGTGGCGGCCATTACTCAGAACTATTCATGCAGCGTCGACGCTGAGCAGAATGGGAAAACGATTTGGGCATTGCTGAGAGGGAACAGCTGCAGCGTTCTGCTTTTTGGAGGATGACAGATTTCCAGACTCTTTCTCACTATCTATTCGGATCTCTTTCTCCCCTTTACACACCAACGCACACACACCTCTCTGCACACACAAGGGAGCCCAGCACTGGAAACGCATTCCCAGGAATATTAGTCCAAGGAATTTTAATAGCCTCCTTTCACATTTCTTTGTTCCATTCTGGTTATGAACAGCATGTTAGTATGATGATTATTTTTACAAAATGTGTGTGTGTGTCCAAGTATCCCCAAAAGAGTGGCTATCCAGCAGTTATATGTGAAATCTGTGATTTATGGGAAATAATTAAAGTGAGATTTGTTTTCTTTAGGGTTGGGAAATCAGCTTTTAGCTGTTGAAGATTTGTACGTGTCAGAAGTTTAAGAAAACAAATGGGTGCTAACAAATCTGCTGCCTAGAAGGAGAAGCATGGAGATAAAATGACCTGTCGCATTCAGTTGTTTGCTTTGATAAGCAGAAACCACCATTTAGGGTTTTTAGAGCAATGAACTCCCTTTAACTCCTCCTCCTGTGTGTGTGTGTGTGTGTGTGTGTGTGTGTGTGTGTGTGTGTGTGTTAGTAGATCCACATCTGGAAACAATAGAGCAGTCGATGCTGTCGCTTTCCCTTTAGCTCATGCTTTTGAGTGAGTTCTTAAACAAACACTCAATTCGCTCACAGTAAATTACAGGAAGGCAATCTGAGCTGCAGACTTGGATATTTGGACTCTCTCTCTCTCTCTCTCTCTCTCTCTCTGCCCAGAATGAATCCATTTCTCCAGATGCAATTTTACCCCTGCCTTGGTAAATTACAGCCTGGCTGCCTTAAGTGTAATTGTAAAAAAACAAATTTCAACACATTTTGTGTGAGATTGTGTGTTTCACATTTGAGTGTGATTGATGGCACAGTACGGTTTACACGGTATAATAATAATAATGTTTCCATTGCCGATTTAAAACAAACTTAGTGGTTATGGAACATTTCTCATCCCAACTCAGAGTAACTTTTTAAAAAATGGAACAAGAGATGAAGAAGGCCGCGTCGCTGCTGTGTAGATGTGTGGAGTTGCTGCCTGACGATTAATGTATCTCATCAGACAAGAGGTGGCAGCATTGTTCAACACATTGTGTGAACACAGCTGAGAGGGAAGGACCCAGTACAGAATTATACGACTAATGGTGTCTTTTTGATGGTCTACATGACACACGGTAGCAGTATTATGCATTAACCTCTTCTCTTTGATGCCTGCTCTCCATTCAGGATACTGGAGATTCATTCTATCTAGAGCTGAAGCAATGAGTTGATCTGTTTTTTTATCAGAATCTATTTTGATAATCTATCAATCGTTTTACGAGCAAAGATGCGAAGCAATCAACTAAATACCTTTTGGTTTTCAACTGTCTGATAAAACAAGACATTATGTCACCCTGGGCTGTAGGAAATTGGAACTGGCATTTTCTTTTTTATTGTCCCAAAAGATTAATCAGCAGATTAATTTATAATAAACAATCAATAGTTGAAATCCTATTTCTATTGCACATATTTGAACCACACAAACACACAAATGCGTCTTGCATATTGGAAACCAAAAAGTTTTTATTCATCATCTTCTGATACAAAAGCGTTTTTAAATAACAAACAAGTTTTTACATTTTTTTGTCACTTTTCTTTTACAATGATAAATTAGCAATTTCTCTATAATACATCGGTGACATCGTCACCTTTTCTGCACAGCGGAACAGTCTAGACCTTTAAAGGCGACCATCAGCGTCGGCGACCTGACCCCCGGGCCGTCGATGCATATCTGGGCTTCTCAATCTTCATTAGGGCCGTGACACACACACACACACACACACACACACACACACACACACACACACACACACACACACACACACACACACACACACACACACACACACACACACACACACACACACACACACACACACACACACACACACACACACCATTCGTTCAGTGATTGTTTTGGAAATGTCACCTGAAGCTCAGCGTGGCCAAACGTAGACTGCCAAAACATTAATGCCGTTTCAGAGCAAACTGCATTAACTGGGAAGCGAGGTGGTCAGAGGTTAATTTAATTCACTTTAACTCGATGTAATGTTCGCTTGACTTTGGAAATCCAATACGTGTGCCATGGATGCCAGGTTGAGGGTTCTTGGGTTTTTAGAAAAAGGCCACCAGAAGTATCTTTTCAATGCAAAAAAGGCATCCCACACTTAGAAGTGACTTTCTGTCCCATTCTGAACATTATGTTAAAGATACCTGTGACGGGCCGGTGTGAGGCACTATCTGGTTTCAAATGGCACACGGGGGGGGGGCAAAGCTCCAAATCATACAAGCCCTATTACATGAAACAGCCCAGAATCCAATTTTCTCGACTCTACTTAAATGTAGAAGGCGTAACGTGATACACGACCCACATAGTATACATTCAAAGACTCACTGAAACGCAAGAGCTTCGCTAGATAGATTGTCAGGCAAATATATGCGGTGCACGGGAGCGGCTGGAAGAACAGAACAGATCACTTATAGAGAGACTCCGGGATTGAAACGTTGGAAGACGCCCGTTATCAACCGATGCGCTGCTAGAGACGCTGAATAGAAAGATCTCCTCCATCGTCCATGAGATTCCAGGACTTGATTGTCTGGGAGAGGAGCCACGGCGTCCTAGAAGACGAGGTTAAAGAGGAACGGGAAGGCAGCGGGCCAGTGAGAGCATCAGACGGACAGACACAGACGCTTCTGTGCCTCGTTGAACTGATGGGAGTTAGAAAGGAACCCAACGGATGGAAAGGAAACCGACTAAATGTGGTCTCTCCCCGTTGTTGTTGCGATTCTGAAAGTGAACTTCGTGGGAACTAACTGCTATGTGTGCACGTGCATGTGTCCGCGACGGCTCTTTTTTTATTGCATAATGTGTCTTTTGGCTTGTGATTGTCTAACAACCTCTGATTCTTCAACGTGCCTCCAGGTACACTGTTTGGAAAAGGAGGGCAGAGGGAATTAATTTTAATTTCCCGGATTTCATGGTAACTCAAGAGCATGTGTAGTACGGGGTTTCCACAAAGACTGCACACATCATTGGAAGGTAGCTGAGTTTTCATAGACTGCTGAGGTAAAAAAAAAAAAAAGCACAGGCCTACATTTCCCAGACGCCTTACCGCCTCTACATTTTATGGGTCAATAAAAAGGCACAGCTGGGGTATTCCCAGGATTCATTGCGGTGTGACTTTATAGCTACCACAGACTTTACCTTAGTGAAGAAGTCGCATTAAAAAAAAATCTCTTTATGTTTCCCTGTCTGCTCTTGCTTTAACAAGACATTGTGAATTTAACCACATTAGGGTTTTTTTTCCTGCGATGTTCACAATGAAAACTGACCAAACTGTTAAAAGGCTCTCCTAACTGCCGTCCCTGGTAATGCACTTCACATCCTGTATGGAACTATAGTGCATCAATACAGCTTAGAGCTGGTTTCACCCCCTAAAAAATCTGAGCAATAAAATCACCTGCTCTTTTTATAGTGTACAAAATAAAAGTCCTATTTTACAAAAATTATTCAAATGTAAACATCATTAAAGGCCATATTTAATATGTTTTTATCAGATTTTTAAAAACGTTTGGTCTGGTGTTTCATTTAGATTTTTCCCATGTGGAAATAAAAAATGCCAGATGCTTTTGGGAAAACGTCAACCTACATCTGTACCGGGACCCTCCAGTGTAAAATATATATATTTTAAAAGACCCTAAAAAGACACAACGGTATGAGGGTTACTGTCTCCAGCAGGTTCAGTCTCTTCTGCTGAGGGCTTTGGAGAAAAGAGAGGCAGAGAGGTAGACATGGTGCTACACAGCTTATTGTATGTCTTGTCTGCATATTCATGCTTCTCTTCTGCCCTTTCCGTCTCTCTTTCGCCTTCGATTTCTCCATCAGGACAAAGGGAGTCTGACAGAGGTAGAGAGGCTACTGTTGCTACTGTGTGTTCAACCCAATCCTCCACTTCTCTCCGCCTTTACGCCTGTTGGAGGCAGCTAGGAGCGCGAGGCACGATTGCAGACATTCGGCAAGCTTTTCGGATGCCATTACATCCAGCGGCTTCCTCGAGAGTCCCCAAGATCACTTTCCTGTTCTCTCCACCTTTTTGTTGGGCTCTGTGAGAGACTGGTGAAGCGGGTAGAAGTCCATTCCCCCTCGCTCTTCCTCGTCACACCACCGTCTCGTTGCCTTTCCCCGGTTTGATCCAGCCCTCGCCCGGCGCCCTCTTGCCCGCCCGGCTCGCCCTGCTGTCCCGGAGCAGGCGGGCCGAGCAGCGCTGCCAGGTGTGCAGGGTCTTCGCCGACCAGATCCACATGCCCGACGTGATGCCGACGAGCAGCGACATGAAGATCCGCAGCATCTCCGACGCCACGTACGAGTCCCGGGTGCTGGCCCTGAACTCTCCCCAGTGGGAGAGCTGGTAGAGGTAACAGCCGATGACGGTGGACGCCGGGACGGTGTAGAGGACGGAGAACACGCCGATCTTCACCATTAAACGCTCCAGCTTGTCCGTTTTGGCACCGTCCTTCTGCAGATTGGAGCGGATCTTGAAGAGAGCCACCAGGCCGGCACAGATGAACAGAGTGCCTGAGGTTCAGAGAAGAAAACGGGAGTCATATAACAAAATAAGGTTTAAGGATTCACTCTATATCTTACTAGAAATGGGTATATTTGCATACAAATGGATGCCCTTATGTTGTCGTTACCTATTAGAAGGTATGTGGCCAGTGGTGCCACCACAAAGCCCGTGAGCGCCTCCTGCTGCTGGTTGCCAACGTAGCAGAGTCCCGTCAGATCGTCGGCATCCACCAGTCGCATTATGAGGATGACGATGGTTTTCACGGCCGGGATGGCCCACGCCGCTATGTGGAAGTAGGAGCTGTGCATTTCAATGGCCTCGTGGCCCCACTTCAGTCCAGCGGCCAAGAACCAAGTGAGGGTCAGGATCACCCACCTGAAAGAGAGCGAGGAGAGTAAGAGAAGAGGCAAAATGCTGCTCACGGGTGTGGCTACCAGAGCTGGTGTTCATTTTGGTGGTGGATAACCTTCGTGTTTCCTGGAAACGAGATGCTGAGGCAAACAGGAAAACAGGGGCAAAGTGCAAAGGAAGGGAAAGAGCTGCGACAGCAACTGTAGTGCAGCATGCACTCAAAAAGGCTGCTTTTGTAGGTAGAAATGAATCCATCTAGTACAGAGGTTATGTTGACAGGACAGATGGGATTAAAAAAAAGTGTGTTTTGTACTAACCAGAGTGAGGAAGCCATGCCAAAGAAGTAGAGCAGGAGGAAGACGATGGCACAGCCCGTGCTCTTTAACCCTTCTTGGACTAGAATGGGAACGGCGGTGGCATCGAGGTCACAAGAAACTCGCTCCCTCCCCAGAGTCAAGCGTACCTGCAGGAAATGACACAGTGGAAAGAACGTTTTAGGGGGATGTCCCAATTAATCCATCCAATTCTTCTGTCCTTTTTATTAATTTATTGGAAAAAATGCATTAAAAGTAGAATAAATATAAATATAATGCCGACTCACCAGGTAGGCCACGCTGTACAGATTACAGCACATAGACAGGAAGATGATGGGCCTTTCTGGGTAGGAGAAGCGCTGCGAATCCAACAGGAAGGTCAGCACGGTGAGAGTGGTGGACAGGAAGCACAGCACGGCCCACACCGCCATCCACGCGTCCGTGAAGACTTTGGGCCCTCGCCGGTAGAGCCCGCTGTCGTAGCCGCACTGCAGGGTGCAGCTCTCGGTCTGTTTCAACCAGGTGTACTGGTCCGGTAGCGATCCCAGTGCCTGACACTCCTCCTGCTGGGGGGGGTCGCGGGGGGGCTGGTAGGGCGAGTCCTCGTCCCCCGGACCCTCCATGCACATGTGGTTGTGGTCGTTTTGAGGCGGGAAGAGGCTGCAGTTGAGCACCTGGAGAAGACACGATGGGGAAAGTCTACTATAAGACGTCGGTTGCATACATCCCATTTCCCACGCGACAAAGTTGTATCTTTTTAGATGTTCGCTCGGTGTTCCTGTGATGCTGCGACTCACCTCAGGCCATATGAAGCCAAACTCGTGGAGCACCGGGAGGCATTTCCTCTTGACGGACAGACACATGCTCCCACACGGACCAATGGGGAAGGGGACCTTGTCTGTGCACATTGGCACATAGACCGAGCACAGGAAGAACTGGAGGAAAACAGACACACAAGGATTCAGTATAAACTGTGGAGCAAAAGTCATTAAATTATTATTATTAAACAAATGATGTCTGTGTGTGCATGTATTTTCAAATAAGGCCTATTCTATTTTTTTGTGGAGAGTAAAATCAAGACTAATTTCAACTGTGCAACAGCTGTCCAACATGATATTACGACGCACTGCTTTGCAGGCTTTGTGTCCCAGTGACTCCGAAAGGTAAAACGTGTCTGTGATGCAGCGATTGTTAAAGAAGTGGAAACAGTCCTGCGAGCACCCTGCGGGCAAATCTTTCTACATATTACAACAGGATTACAGCTGGTAGATGGCTACACCTCACACTCCCACACGTGGGTCCCCCATCTACTTGCATGTACCACCCGTTATCCTGCTGTGTTCTCTGCTTTCCCTTTCGACACATTGCATCACCTCTTCCAGAGGTGGGCCTCTATTTTCACTTCTAATAAGAAGCTCCGCGGCGGCCAACACAAACCTGCTCCAAGGTTACACACACACACACACACAACTCTACTCTTTTAAAAACAATCTGTGGACTTGACAACACTGAGGGCATGTGCCATATAACGCCCCGTAATCCCCCCTAATCCAAGGCTCGGTTTTCTCTGTCCCATGGCAATGGTTTTGAAATAGATATCTAAGTCAGGGTTATAAAGATAGGGAGCGGTCTGGAGTCACATTGGACTCTTTGAGGTGGTAGTGGTGTGATGATGGAGTAAGCGCTCTGGGGTTAGTAAAGGTTGCAATTTTGGGGCGATTTCCTGCCTTTTGCAATGATTTGAGTTTGAAGCCGGAGTGTAAAATTGAAGATATGAAAATACACAGAAGCAGAAAGTCCATCTCGCTTCTACCTTCCTGTAAAGTAAAGGAACGTTAGCTCCAGTACAGGCGACTCGGAGAGAAGGGTTTGCTACCACTCTTTAATTTGGGGAGTACCAAAATATTTAACGGGACATAATGGGAACAAACTGTTTTGTGCGTGCGGTCTTGACCCAGTGATAGAGTCCAGTCAGCGCTTGAACGGAGCCCAAATTAAACATGAATCCTACAAGTGTGTCAAGGTTGGGAAATAAACACACACAGAAACATTATACAGCTTCCCTTCGAGACTATGCTTTTGCTAAGCAAACATGAACAAATGTGCATCTGTTAACCTCAGCCCAAAAACAAATGATTTGGTTTGGATTATGAGTGTAAACCGCGATAAAATAACTCCTTTACTGCGTTACGGACTGCGGTGAAGTATGCAATGTCAAAATCAGTTATCTGAGTCAGAGGGACTTCCTCTAAACTCAATTCGTCACACTGCTCTCTGATCAGTATCTGGGTTGTAGCAGCGTTATCTCTGCAAATAGAGCAGGCTGGCTGCTCCGAAGATGGTATTAAGTTCCTTTCCCCAAACAGAACCACACGCTTCCTGCTGTCCTGTGTAATCGTTTGTTCATTAACCTTTTTTTTTTAAAGTTTTTTTTAATCAAAGTGTGAGTGTGAGTGGAGGTTTTTGCCTGTGTGATCGAGCGTGATTCAAATTCACTTTAAAAAGTTCTCATTGATATGAAATGAGATGTAATGCCACTGGCTGATATTTTCCCACAGTGAATTACACCAGCGACACTAATGTAACACATTGTGGGTGTTTCCCCCAACCGTTGGTAACCCGAGTGCCGTCACTTCACTGCTAAAAGCTGCTCCGGTTACTTGTCAGGAAGCCTCCCATTAGAGCAAATGTTAGGGGATACGGTTTCCCTTTCCCCTTTCCTCCCTCTTTAGTGTGTGTGTGTGTGTGTGTGTGTGTGTGTGGAGAAGGGAAGGGGGGGGGCATGACGGCTAATCTTACAGGACAATTTTCAGCTGGAGGACAGTTTGGCTTTATGTTACAGTCGCTCCTCGTTCTGTCTGGCTCTCTCTCTCCCAAGCGCTGTATATATTTTGCATTCTGAATGATGAATATTATTTTACCCCGATTTCCAAACACCTGTGTGCACAACGGGTCCACGAAAAGGCAATAAAGTACTAAAAGCATGAAGAGGAACTGCATCTCCAGACACACGACACAGCGGGCATTTCCTTGAGATAACGACACAATCATCTGGGGGAATGTTTGTTCTCGTGTTGGTGCATTTAGACGTCTAATGCATGATTGTGTGTGAGGCATCTCTAAATAAACATGCCATACAGAAGGGGGTTAAAACTCCATCCATCAATGATTTCATCTCTGACTGTGAGTCTAGACTTTCCGCTTCTAATCTAGAATTGATGAGGAGGAAGAGGGCCGATCGGGAACACATTTCAGACATGGTGCATGAGGCTAACAAGCAGCATTTGTCTTAAGACACTGAAGGCACCATTGTTGACAAGTACAGTATGGGCCTATAGCACTGGAGACTCAGCTGTTGCTGTGTGGGGCACGAACTGAGAATGTCAACAGACAGAGGGGGCATTTTCATTGAAATTAGCATGACAGCCTGGCACCCCAGGAGGGAGGGGAGGCAGGCAGGGACCCCTCTCCACTTAGTCCAACTCTCTGGGGGCCAACATGCTCCTCATTACCACTGGCACCATCAGTCTGAACAGTTTACTATTGCTGGTCCCTGTCATGTGCTCTGGGACCCCCTCCCTCTCCCCCCCCCTCTGTCTCCCCACACACACAAATATAGCCATGCCGTTTTTAAAGTGCAGGATCAGTGTCCCGAAATGTGCGCATCTATTCTAACCCCATCACTCCCGGTACCTTGAGTTGACTGGAGCAGCCGTACTGGATGAGCGGCGTGAACGTGGTCAGCTGCAGCTCCGCGTCGGACTGCAGCACGTTCCCGACCAGGTTGGGCATCTTGGTGACGTTGTAGCCGAGACCCTGGCACATGCTGATCCGGATCGGGTCGCAGGTCATTTCCTCCGCCTCGTCGCCGAACGAGTGCACCGCGCACAGCGGAGCGAGCAGGACGAGCAGCGCTGCCCCGCCGAACGACACCATCATCCCGCGGACACGGTCCCCTCCGCGCGCCCGGATATCCCTCCTCGGTCCGCGAGGAGAAGTTAGGTCGGGTCGCCCCTGGAAACCGCAGCGCGTGTTGTCGGGGCTGCAGGAGCGGAGCGCGTGTAGTCCGTGCTTTCTTTCTTCTTCTTTTCGTGGAGGCTATAGTATCCAACTCCCAGCCATTCGGGAGATTAAAATATCCAGAAAGCCGCGGTGAATCATTGCGGGATCCGTGCGGGATCAAATGCGTTCGGTTCAAATAAATCCGCGCAGTCCTTCCCCGGCGGGGTTCCCCGTTCCTGACTCCCGTGTGGAGACGCGCAGCGACGGTCTCTGGGTTTTTTTTTTGCGCCTACTGGCTGCGAGCGTCCAGCTCTAAACTTTTATTGTGTCTGCGAACAGAGAGTGTGCTGCCCGTCCGCAGGAGGGACGACCAATCCGGTGCGCGGGAGTTGGGTTTCCCTGACCAACCCCTGACCAGGAGGGCGGGATCCGGGAGGCAAAATAGAGGAGCGAGTCTCATTTCATCCCCTCTCTCTCCCCCCTCTTCTCTCCCTTTTTCCTTCAGCGTTGTATTCTCGTTTCATTCCTCTCTTTTCTCTCCTCCTGCAAAGAAAGTCAGCAAGCGTCCCCCAGACTAATTCTGACAACATCCACAACCTGTAGTTATACTGGCAGATGTGAGCTCACATGTGTTTTTATTGGCCCTGTTTTTTTTTTTTTAGAAAATAAGCATTTGAAAAAGTTTATTTTTTTCGTCTCAAGTGTGTTTTTATTTTATATTTAAAGTCCCTAATGGTCTTTTAAGCCCGTCTGGGGCTTCACCGCAGGTTCCACTCTCCCTCTCTAAAGGCCTGTCAGCTCTAAGTGCTCGTGACATTGTAATTGAAAGTAGGGCCTTAAGTGATGCTGAACCATTGGGAATCTGTTTTGCATTGCAATGAATGCACATACTGGACAGGTTTTGTTTGCTCGTGGCACCCACGTTAGAAGACCCCTCTCTCTCTCTTTACAGCATGAAACTAGCAGTGAAGAGTGTTGTTTTGGCTCTTCTGTGGCCTACGAGTGGACTCGGGTGAGAAAGTGTTTGGATTCGTTGCAAATATTTCTGGAGGAGGAAAAGCTCAAGGAATACTTGATTTCTGTTTTCATCCAAGATTTACAATTCTGCGGCTGCCAGGTGTAATCAAACTCAACTCCAAAGCTCCGCGGTCGTTTTTTTTTGTTTTTGAAATACCACAAATACCTGAAACCGTGTTCAAATGTCACTCTGCCCAGAGTTTTAAACGGAACAAGATTTAAAGAAGAAGTGCTTTATTTTATTTCGACCTGCGTGCGTCGCTGAGACGGAGATCTCTCTTCTGTCTGAAAGACACAAAGCAGAGAAACGCGATGAGCCAACACAGAAGGAATCGGAGGCGGACGAGAAAAAATGAGCAGGGGTCGCAGATTGATGAATGAATTCTTCCTACGCTGCTAATCCTTCCTTCGTGACAAGAAATAATCCAGAAGGAGAACCGTGGTTGAGAGCGAGATGTTTTCTCGTAGCACTTTAAAATACAAAGGCAATGCAAAGATGCAAATTGCTCATGTAGTGGTCTGTGATCACCCAGAGCTCTACGACAGACCCTTACGAAGGCTCTTGTTTCTACGCCTGGCATGTTTGGTGCCAGGTATTTCTAGGGAGTTGCTTCTGATAAGACTCACACATAAATGCTTAAAGCGTGAACACATCGGCAGCAGCTCTGGTCGGCCGGTCTCGCCCTCCTGGATTATACTGCGACGTTTGGGGCGAATGTGGTGTGATAATTGATTGGCAGCAGCAGTGACCTCTCCAACCAGCCAACCCCCAACACACACTTCTCCCTGCTCACACACACACACACATGCGCATACACACCATCCCCCCCTCTGCTTCTCTTTGGCTGAAACTAGGGTCAAGACCTAAAGTAATTAGCACCGAGCTGAAACAATACAGTGTCCCCTGGAGCTGATGGTTATCAGGGGCGTGGTGTGTGTGTGTGTGTGTGTGTGTGTGAGAGAGAAAGAAGTGAACATCAAGTACCCAAACTTTATCCACTTTTACACACCGAGTCAAGTGAATAAAGGCCAGTTTACCGGTGGACGTGGAGAAGGAGGGTCGAGGCCAGCGGAGAGATAAAGGGAGGGTGAGGTAATGAGATGCAGCAGCACATTATCAGCTGGAGCCACCAGCACACTCCGTCCCCTCTTGTTTACCCTCACAGTGGAGTGTGAATAGCAGACAACGTGTTGAAATTGACTAATGACCATCACACTGAGTGGATAATGACCACAGTTACCCTTTAAGCCATAAAACCACCGAGTTGATAATCAAACAGGCTTCCCCCATTAAAAAGGACATTTGGCTGGTAAACAGAAGAAGAGCGCTACGGGGTTTAGAAGCCGCTTGAAGGCACGTTTAAGGTTGTCTTGGAATATGGGAATAAAGCTGATACAGGCTGTTCACGATGGCTTATTTTAGTGCTTTGGTGGTGCTTGACATGAATCCACATGGAGAGTATTTTCTGGCCCACAACTGGCTTTCTGACCAAACCAGCAATCAGCTGCAGGAGGAAGCCAGGCTGCCAATATTGGGGTTATTGCGAGCATAACGTAAACATTTCTGCTGCCTGGTTCATTGCTGGTATGGAAAACGGTGTCTTCGGGCTGCGGAGGTGGGCCCTTGACACGGTAAATATCCAATCAAGATGTATTAGGACCATGATGTGGGTCAGGGGAGAGGGTGGGAGGGTGAGGAATTTCAGCTGTGCATGTCAGCGATGGGACCAAATACACTGACGTCGCTACGTGCAGGATTAAAAAACACACAATTTAATGCATCTATAGCTCAGTGGGTCGACTCTTAGACATTATGAAACCAGACAGGGAGATCTAACACAGCCCATTCACTGTGACGTCTGTGTGAGAGTTTTTCTTCTCAGTGGAGTAAGGCTGATTTCCATTGCTGTAGGCCAAGCTAAAAAAAATAGTCAGGGCTTTCTAATTATCTATGCCACACAGTTTCCTCCAACACAACATTCATGTGATGATTTTATCGTGGTGATGCCAACAGAACGGGCTCAATGGCGTGTTTTTTTCCTTCCTCAAATCACCCACCATTGCAAACATTTTGATGGTTTAATGCTTAAGTGCCCTGCCTTTGGAAGGCATTTGCCCTGGCTGGCTCGGGATCAACCCCCCCCCCCCCCCCCCACACAATCTTCACTTCTATCATCCATACTCTTCATCGCTACACGCAGCTTTAGTTTTTGGGGATGAGATGCTCGTTAAAGAGAAAGTAAGGTCTTCATAAATGCCGTCAGTCGGTCCTGAAATCCGACCGTGCTGGAATGTGGATGCATTGATTTCTGATTCCTAATGATGTAGTCTTACTTGAGTCGAACAGCTGTGATGCTCGGTGATGCTAAAATCAGCTACTGCACTGATATGGGCAGGGACTGCATCTGTCCTTAATGATTTCATACCAGCTGTTCAAAATGAATTTTACATTTCTTCCTCCTTTTTTTTGTGTGGCATTGCTATGAATGTTTAACATCACATATTAATTTTGTCAGAGTCGTTTCTTTCATGAAATCGAAACAAATGTAAGTGTTGCGTTAACATTCAGCACAGTGTTTTGAAGGGTGACGTATCTATGGAGTACAGTTTATATGAATACATGGACACGTCGGGTCGACCACAGCCCTGTTCAGGGCAACGTGGTCTGATTGTGGGAATGTAACCAGTCTAACCTTTCAGCTTGGCAGGCGGAGTGAAAGGCAGTACCCCGAGGACAGAAAGAGAGACACAAGTGTGTATCAGTCACCAGATAGCATCTTATGGCTCGATGCCCGATCCCTGGGTCCTTGAAGTGTGGTATTAATAGGCCTGCCAACTCCTTGGAATGGTGTCAGTGTGCATAACTGCAAATATTCTGCATCAGCTTGGAGCTGTGTGGCTTTACTTCCAAGAATATTTGGTACTTTTAAGCCTGTGTGCATGAGAATGAATGTGTTTTTGACGAGCTGGGGGGACAGCATGTGTGGGAGTGGGTGGTTATCCCATTATGGGGGTTGGTAGAAAAGAGTTGGGGGGGGGGGGGGGGTCTACAGGTGATCTGTCCCCTGTGGGACCAGAGGCTCACATTACCCTGCTGTGGGGTATCACACACAACCGCACACACACTCTTTCTTTAACATCACTCTCCCGCTCTTACTCCATCTCTCTCGTCTCTCACCGCCACTCCCCCTCACCTTTTCTCTTTCTTTCTAACTGTAGTCGTGCTGCTTAGAGTCGTGAGTTTTAAACATTTTGCTACGAGCCATTCTGGGGGCTTTATTTTCATTCATTCAGGCACAAACATGTTGACAAGACTATATTTTTTTTGCACTTGTTGCATCCATTTATTTTCCCCTTAATGTACAAACACAAATTAAAAATGAAAAGCAATTAAATAAGAATTGTTAAGGTCAAAAAGTGATGCCTTACTCTACAAAGCCTGTTCATTTATTCTCATACAGTGTTTTTTTACCATATCTTATGAATCTAATCTAATATCCAGCAACAGGCAACAGAACTACTTGGTTTAGAATAATACTTTTGATACATCACTCAGTCAAGTACGTGACAAACACAAAGGGAAATAAGTTGACTTCTGCATTTGTACGGCACACAAACTGTAGTTTCCTGGGTTCAAGTCCTGTGTTTGTTCTATGACTTTCTTGGAGGCAGCCGTGCTCATCCTGGCTCAAGATTACGTGGCTTATATAGACGTAGTGCGTTACTTCTCGTAGCTACGAACAGTGAAGGAGAACAGCCTGACTCAAGTATATCTTTTTATTGTGATCCATACCGGCATGAATGCAGATGTATGCATTTCTCCTACTTTAAACAGACAACTGGTAGTTCCACTACTTTACCCTCATTTCATGAACTTCTGCTATTAATACTCTTATTTCTGCTTTTTTTTTTATCTTAGTGACCATTTTATCAGCACAATGTATCATCAGTTTTTTTTTTTTAACCAGAAATAAGCTCCACTAACAACGATGGAATTTCATGTGAATTTTCATAGTCACTCTAGTGTCTCTGTGGGAGTTTCCTAAGAATATCTATTAGACTGTTCTCAGAATCTCAGTGCTCAAGAGTGCTAACCAGCTAAGACTGAATAATATAAGCTACTATAATTGTTGTCGTTTCCATGAAAAGACCCGTAACACTCTCACAGCATGAAGTACAGGAACCATGTTCATAGTGATGAAGTAATATGTCATATGATAACAATATGACACTCTAGTTTTAATTCCTAGAAACCTCACATTGAGGCCACATGCTCCAGGAATACCACAGAGAAACAGAAGGAAAGGCCTTCCTGTTTAGTTTAGGCCTGGCTGTGATTGTGCTTTTGCTCTTGTCTCTCACTCTCTCTCTCTTCTCCACCACAAACATTGGATAGTTCATCATGTGCACTACATACTGGATAAGTAGATAATAAAAATCATCTGGACTACTCGTTTTTATTTTATTTGCTCATTTGCTTGTGGTTTTACACCACTTACGCACAATAAAAGCATATTTATGATTGCTCTCATACGGAGGTTTTAAGGAATATCTTGATCTCAAAATGATCTGTGGGATAAAACATAAAAATGTCTTTGAATAACTTCTGCATGATGAGATGAGCAACACCACGGGATACCACCACGCACCAGGAAGTGTCTGGTCTATGAATTTTTTATTCTATGAGGCACTGTTTTTATATGTTTTGTGAGCGGTGACTTTGGCCCAAGGCCGCTCGGTCTGGCCTGTTTGGTGACAAGCAACAGAGTGCTGATAGATGGTTCCTGTCCGTGGCTGTAAATCGGCCTCTTGTTGGAGAGTTAACCCCTGTCACCCCGCTCTTCTGTAACGGCAGACTCCCCTCTCACAGCCTAGGGCAGCTGATGAGCTTTTCCCAGAAATCTAATGAGCAGGTGCTAGCGGTCCAGTTGGGAAGCGGACGGACTCGCTCGCCTCGAATCATTGCCCCCCCCTCAAATTGCTATATATGGCTGCGTGGGCGAGGGGGGTTTGGCCCACGGAAAAAAAATTAAGTCATCTCCCGTCCATCGAACATCTGCTCCGCCAGCTGAAGGCAGCTTCCTGTGATTATAGAAATCAGTCAGCATAGCAGAAAAACATATCGGAGCATAGCTTAGCAGCACAAAGGTCAACTAAGTAGACTGGGCAACATAAAAAGGTAGCTGTTGGAGCTGCTGAATGTGTTCTTTGTGCTTTTTGTAGTCCCAGAAGGGGAAATATACATCATGTAAAAGCTCAGTCGTGATAACGCTTGCATGCACATTCATACCCGCGGAGCATTAGGGAGTAGTTGTCCTCCTCCTCCTGGCCTTCTGCACACACACAGCTGTTTCTGCTCTCCTCCGACTGGTGACTGGGGCCAGTTTTTTTTATTCATGTGCTGAAACCTCATAATATGGATCTCTGCAGCCCTGCTGGCAGACTGATTTATCAACCCGCTCACAGTGTTTTGCGTGTGGGTGGATGTACTGTGCATCCATTCACGGTGTCTCCGAACTGCGTCTCCCATGTGAATACATGCCTTTTGTATGCACTAATGCAGTGTGGATGTGTTTCTCTAGTGAATTATTGTGCGGCCTTCAGTGTTTTGCCTGAGAGGAATTTGGGAAAATACCCCAACAAACATACGTTTGTTTGACGGAGGGAGGAACGGACAAGATTTCCAGACACCCGATCTGTGCTTCTGATGCTGTTTTTAGCGTGGGAGCGATGCGAACGTAGACATGCTATTTTTATTATTTGACCAACGAACGGCTTCATTAATGGCCGAGTGTGAACATTTAAATAACTGGGTTGTCACAATCCATATTTATCGCTGCACACCAATGTACTGAACCTGTTGGTGAAAGCCTGTATAACTAACTAGCGGGACGGAGAACTTGATGGAGAACCTCTGGGAACCACTTCTGCATGAGTGTTGGTTTTTTTGTACATGGACGACCACAGAGAAAGCATCAGATGAGACTTTATCACTTGCACATGCATGCACGTTACATGTTATTAGGTGTGTGTGTGTGTGCATATGTTGGAAATTACATACACTGTTTAACCATCTTGTTTTCTGACAATGAAGTGGGAATGTCCAACATGCAGCTGTGCTTCAATAGAGAGAAATATGTAGTGAGAAAAGAGGGAGTCAACTCTTTAGAGATGTAACGTTGGAAAGAGATTAAAAAAAAGGAGAAAGCAAAGACGATCTTCATCCAATTTGCTTGACTGATAGAGTAACTGTAACCTCCATGAAGTCCAAAGTGAATGGTTGCTTTCCTGGTTGAGCTTTCTACGCGCCATCATCCGCGTATCCTTCAGTTTGTTATTCATAGACCTCTGTGCTGACTTCCTTGGCACCTGTCTCTTCCCCGTCTTGTTCCTCCACTCCCTGAAATAGAACTCATGTCTCCAGAGGAAAAGTAAACAGTGGCCCTGCCATGGGATTACAGACCGACACTCACAACACACACACACACACACACACACACACACACACACACACACACACACACAAACACAAGGTTATCTCTATAGTAATATCCTCGCAGTTCATTTCTGACCACGCAGACAGCAAGTCTGTCAGCTCTCCGCGGCTCATGTTTTGAATATCATGCTTTTACGATGGTTGATATTGAGATATGCTGTGGAATTTTATGAGAACGGCTCTTTATAATTCCAGCTTGTAAAAAAAGATTAAAATCAACACAAAGCATGCTCATGCCCCCATGTGACAAATCTCGTGGTGCAGGAGGTTAAAGATGAAAATTCTTCGATGGAGCCTTCGTCTCAAGTTTTCATTTTAACGGCCGTGATACTGCAAAATGACGTTTGTGGAATTACTTGACCTACTGTGGCATTGTTGTTGAGATGTGTCACTCCTCAGAGCCAAAAGGAAGAAAGAAGTTTACTTGGAGGCCCAAAGCAGTCAATGCAGCTTAGAATGGAAGACGCACCGTCTCGGCTGCAATGACAGGACAAGGCCATCACTGAATACGGTTGAAACGGTTTAATTCATGTTGGTGTGTATGCTTAGGTGGGAAGACGCCGCCAACATCTGTCCCCACCAGAACAATGATTGCACCTCATTCACATGTCATACAGGCGATGGAGGGTCTCCTAGCTCAGGTAATGTTCTCTATTAGACGCAGCATGATGCATGACTCTATTTGTTTACAAAGTAGAATTACATGAATATTTGTGGGGAAGCACATGTGATTCTGAAAAACAAATACGAGCAGGGATTAAACAAAACACATTATTGTAATTTATGAAATATTAAAGGGGTTGGAGTTCACATTCAGTCCCTCAGGTCACACCAGGCAAGTGTAGTCCATCGAGGCCGGTAGCACGAGCTGTTCAGGGCTCCTGAGAACTGGCAGCCTGCATGGTGTCCTGTGACTTAATCATTGTGTGTGTGTGTGTGTGTGTGTGTGTGTGTGTGTTTGAGAGAGACATACTGTCGTGTAGAAACATAAAACCACAGGAGCGAGCAGTCCAAATATTTAAAGTGGGTGTTAAAATCAAGTTTTCCATCAGGGTGATTGTTTATATTCAGCAGATAACCTTTGTACTTATTTGAAGTGTGTGTGTGTGTGTGTGTGTGTGTGTGTGTGTGTGTGTGTGTGTGTGTGTGTATGTACAGTTTCATACAACTGTTAAAATAAGGTGTACACAAGGAGTGCAGGGAGTGGGTGTTTGGCTTTACACACATGACAGAAATCAAACTAAACACGCATACACAACTAGGGGTGTAGCGGTACACGGATGATTAAATATGATGCGGGTTTGAGACAGCGGGGCGGGCGCAGACAGTAGTGTGAGGTAGCATTTTGCAAGTTATTTGACTATTCGTATTCTAAAAACATTTCAACCGTTTCTGTGTAACGCTGTACATACACAGAACAAATACTTACCCATAAGGCAGTGAGTCTCTCTCTCTCTCTCTCACACACACACACACACACACACACACACACACACACACACACACACACACACACACACACACACACACACACACACACACACACACACAAACTCTCTTGATATGTGGTCTGTCTTGGTGGAATCAGCCCCCCCTAACCCAAACACTTTTCATTCAACAGTCAGATTCCTGTTTTCTTGCCGCTCATTCAGGGAGTCTGGACAATAATAACCTTGAAACAATGCACACGCATTACACACACAAACACACACAAACACACGCACACACACACACACACACACACACACACACACACACACACAGAAAAAATCCCTGGATTTATGATTAAATCTCTGAAGATTTAGTTGTACCTTCGAGCGTTATTTGAGTTTATTTCACATTTAGAGGATACACTTCTTCTTCTTCTTACAATATTTTATTTTATATATATTTTTACAATAGCTTTTCAGAGTTGTGTTTGTTTATGGTTTATAAGCCTGTCTGAGCATTTAATGTCAGTGTGTACAGTATCAGCTTGTATGCGTGTTTATGTATGTATTGGTTCCCAGTCATACGTCATCCAGCATATGGTGTGTCTTTGTGTGTGTGTGTGTGTGTCTGTCTCTGTGTGTGTGTGTGTGTGTGTGTGTGTGTGTGTCTGTGTGTGTGTGTCTGTGTGTGTGTGTGTGTGTGTGTGTGTGTGTGTCTGTCTGTCTCTGTGTGTGTGTCTGTCTCTGTGTGTGTCTCTGTGTGTGTGTGTGTGTGTGTGTGTGTGTGTCTGGCAGTCTGTCTGTCTCTGTGTGTGTGTGTGTCTGTCTGTCTGTGTGTGTGTGTGTGTGTGTGTGTGTGTGTGTGTGTGTGTGTGTGTCTGGCAGTCTGTCTGTGTGTGTGTGTGTGTCTGGCAGTCTGTCTGTGTGTGTGTGTGTGTGTGTGTGTGTGTGTGTTTGTGTTTGTGTGTGTGTGTCTGGCAGTCTGTCTGTGTCTGTGTGTGTCTGTGTGTGTGTGTGTGTGTGTGTGTGTGTGTGTGTGTGTGTCTGTGTGTGTGTCTGTCTGTGTGCGTGTGTGTGTGTTTGTGCGTGAGCGTGTGAAAATGCTTCATACAAATGGCTTATTCACGTTGGCTGCAGCAGTGGGCGCCCGCCGTAGCATTCTCACCATACCAGGTCCACTCGGCCCGCTGTGGGTTGACTTGTGCTCATGTGTCCATGTGTCCCATCTCTCTCTCTCACACACAGACACACACACACACACACACACACACACACACACACACACACACACACACACACACACACACACACAAAAGCACATGCCCAGACGAGAAGACAAATGGACCTCGCTGACACACAGGCGGAGATGTGGACAAGCTGCTTTTCCGTTTGAATGCTCAGCCAAACCGCAAGCCACAATTACACTTGTCCCTGTCTGTTTGACTGCAGCGCCGATGGAGCGCCCGGCTATTCACCGTGCTGCGGAGGCTGCAGGACGATGATGATGTGAGACCGCAGGGGTGTGACACCGTCGGGTTGTATTTGCACGCTATTCTTTAAAACCCGTTGGTAATATGGGGAAACGGTTAGCGGGAGGTTCGTGTTGTTGTAACTGTAACTAAGATCCTGCTTCCACGTGAAAGGTCTGTGTGCCTTCTCCAAGGTGGACATATTTTATTGATGCCATCACTTCTTTGGTACAAGATACAGTTCTATAGAGACCAAAGTTATATAATGAAACCTGGAATCTTATGAAATGAAATGCTCCCCCCATGCTCGACACAGTGAGGAGGCTCTGTGGAATGAGTTATGTGACATTTTCTTGTCACACATGGTTTATAGTGTTGTTTTCTCCCGCTGGTTGTTTCCTGCAGTTGATTGCAAACATCAGGTGTAAAGGAGTTTTGGATAGTTGGACCAAAATGTACAGAACAACACACCCAAACAGGGTGCAATAGTTCAAGCTGGATTTAGAAAGATACCAGCGTTTTCATCTGGGAAATGAGTTCATCCTCAAACCCATCGTCTTTAACATACCATTTTAGGAAGCAGCATCGCTTTTTCCAAAAATATGCACTCTCTGATCGTCCAAAGATGACAAGGACACTTGTTATTATGATGAAGATTTGTGTGTCTGTTGAGATGTGTGCCAGCGTGTTTCTATAATAAATAGCTTTGATTCCGACTTAACGATAACTAATATTCCCTCGAGTTTATTAAAACCCCCCTTTTTTTTTTACAGTTTACAGATTGCAAAAGATGTTATTTTGTCTGGAAAAGTCAGGAATTCTTCTTCTCCCATCAGCCCTCCCTTTATGTCTTTTTTTTCTCTTGCTATTTTTCTCAGGGCGTGCGACCTTTGACCCCAATGAGGTCACTTGTGGCAAGTCATCATCGTGTTTTCCTGGCTGCTGTCAACAGCCCCCCCTGAATTTATGTTTTTCCACATCACTCCTCTTCCTTCCAAGGGGGAAAAAAAGGTTTTCAACGATGTGAATTTCAGGATGTAAAGTTTTCAGTTTAAAAACTCTCAGTAGACATTCAAGGATGAATCTTTGTGTGTGTGTGTGTGTGTGTGTGTGTGTGTGTGTGTGTGTGTGTGTGTGTGTGTGTGTGTGTGTGTGTGTGTGTGTGTGTGTGTGAACGTCCAGAGGGGATTTTTGGCCACAGATGTAAAAGTAATTCCTGTGCCGTTTCACTGCTAATAATTGACTGCTTATTGCCATTTTCTTTAGCGTTTGTCCATCCTCTCCCCTTCTTATTCTTCCCATTTTACTCTCCCTTTGCTCCTTGTCTGCTTTTCTGTGCATATTTTACATTTTCACCGCTCACATTTCCATTACCAATTTGCTTATTTCTCACTTTCCCCTTATTATTTACAGTCTCCCGTTTTGTCTTTTCCCCCATTCTTTCCTTTTGTCTCCCTATGGCCCACTTTCTCCCTCCATCTCTTTTTTCTCTCTTTCTTCTCCATGCTTTGCTCTCCAAGGTCTAATATAAGTGTATGTACCTGGCAGAGTTTTTTATTGCGCTGTCAGGGGGGTGGGGGACGACTAATTTCACCCATAAAAGCAGCTCGGAACAAGAAAAAAGGGGCGGCAGATGGGGTTTGGGGGCACATTTATTGGAAAAGTTAGTTTTTTTTTAAACTGTGAACAGCTATTATTTTCCCTCTCGCCTTTCTCTTTTCTTTCCATCCTGGCAGCAGAATATAGTTTTGGCTCTGTTGCTTATGTCGGAACACACTCACACTTCTGCGTACACACAGAAACATTTACACACGCTTATGTGCATTAATCCTGTAGAAGTAGGAAGCTACGTGAATACATACGTGGATGCAAACGCTTGGTTAAGTATCCCACACCCTCTTTGAGGTGGTTGTGGGCTGGTGTGTTTGTTGGTCTGACGGAGTGCTACCACTACCACAGACCACAGTGTATTTAGGAAGGCTGTAGCCATTTTGTCAGACTGCAATTTGGCAGACGGCCTACAATTCTCAACTCGACATGAGGAGATGTATGCGTTGTGTGTGTGTGTGTGTGTGTGTGTGTGTGTGTGTGTAGCCTGGTTCCCATAACGTAGACCAGCCATAGGCTGAGCTTTTGAAGGAACTCCACACCCAAAAAACAAGCTGATTAAATGGAACAAGGTATTGTTAATTGTAAGAATGCATCCGATACGCCATGTTTTGATTCATATATGTGTCAGTTCAGCCTCATGAATCTGTCTCTATTCAAGGCTGCTACTGCTGCCAACTCCCTTCTTGTTTGCTTTCTTTCTGCCACACACTTGATTTAGTACTACAGCGTGTGAATAAACTGATGATTAAATAATAATTATAACTGAGTGAGATAGACATCCAATATACTAAAGGGCTAAAACTGAGCTGGAGGACACTCAACTATTAAGTGATCTATGTGGCCAGAAATCAAGGCAGATGTGCAACAGCATCTTGACACCCATCATTTCTACCATCATATGGATGCAGCTATTGCGAGCGAGATAAAAAAAAAAGAGTTGATGCTATCTCATCTGTTAATACCATCACTACTGCTAATGCTACTACTACAATAGGCTACTACTACCAGCACCAAATGCAGTTGGAACCCAAGGGCGTGGCTGCATGAGATTTCTGCCTAAAAGCCTATTAAGGCAGTCTTTTCTCGCCACTGTCACTGTAATGTTTGCTCCTGATGTTGGGACTTTGACATTTTATTGACTCTGAAAAATGTTGAGCGTATTCTAGTCCTGCTCAATGTGTTAAGTGTCCTGAGATGACTTCTGTTGTGATATGACACTATAAATAAAATTGAAATTAAACAATAAAATCTGATCTCAGGCTCCTATTGGCAGGACGACATACTTTGTGTCTTCTGGATCTGTTACGGCTCACATTTGCTGATGTCAATCAGTTATGACTTAAATGACTTGGCTATCTAACCGCCTGACCTCCTCCGTGTGCAATAACAACGCTCACTGTTTCTACTCAATGGACAAGAGTCAGAATGCCTACGTCACTCGACTGTAAGCATCAAATATGATTTTACAATCATTGTTTTTCTTGTGAGGAAAATCTCCGAGTTTTGGGCGGTGCAATCGCATGGCACAGAGGAGTCGAGGAGGATGCAAATCATTCAGGGAAAGAAAAAGAAAGGAAATCCTGCACTCACAAAAGCGTCGCCTCCTTCAGCGTGATGCTATCGCTGTTGGCAACCAGGAATACTTTTTGGGCCAAACCGGTTTACATCAAGCATTCTATAATATCATTCCAAGACAATTTTTTAAGAGAGTTAAAAAAAGCAAAAACAAACATGACTAACACATGCATGGGTTGTTGTTTTTGTATCCTAAAGAATGAGTTTATCCGAATGGTAAAAATGTGTTCCAGCATGCCTGCTGCATGAGTAATGAAAACAATGCCAGCCAACCATTATACTACTTTCTACGGCTGTTTCTCTTGACCCAAAGGCCTCATTTGCAGAAACGTGGCTCTGAGCACCACCTTCTATTTGTAACCATAAAAATCAAATTCTGCAGCCACCCAGAAGCAGCAGTGCTGCTCTCAATGAGTGTGCATGCAGGAATGAGTGTGTGTTTGGGTGGCCAAGCGGCTGGTTCAGGAGAAATACATTCTTTGATTTCTAGGCGTGTAAACAAGCACATTCACTCACTTTTAGTTTTTTGGCTTTTGTGTTGCTGATTATCTAACTTCATGATGGTTTATGGGAAAGCTCTCTGACTGCTATGTATCATGGACTGTGTGCAAATGAATGACTGTACTCAAGAGGTGTTTGTTTACCTTCATGTTTTTCATGTGTTTTTTTTCCTCAGCGTTCAGCTTCCAAATATTTATTCAGACTCATTTGGTTCCTTCTGGAGCGTCCAGCGGGGTTCCCTCGGTGCTAGTATTGTAGGAACAGTCCAGTCTGTTCTCTGATTACATTTTGAACCTTTCATTTTCACTTTTATTGTTCTCTCTCAAACTCTGGCCATAAAAGACTTTAAGAAACAAACACCACCTTTGTCTGCTTATGGAAACCCTCTCAGAGCACAATAACGCATTTTCTCTACTTATACACTAATTCTTTGAAGAATTGAAAGTAAAGCTTTACTTTATCCTACGGCAAATGACTTTGAAGCCTGCGAGGGCTAAGCCTACATTTTCTGAGTGTTGGGGGGGGGGGGGGGGGGTGAAAGGGGATATCTTTTTGCTGTGTAGAGGTTTCAGGAAATGCTGCTATAGGAGCTTGATGTAGCTGTAGGGTTTTACTGAGTGTGTACACACACACACACACACACACACACACACACACACACACACACACACACACACACACACACACACACACACTTTGACAGGCCAGTGTTTTATGGTCACCAGTTGGCTCAACTTCTTTTTCCTTTACATGCGCCACTTGCATGTGTGTGTGTGTGTGTGTGTGTGTGTGTGTGTGTGTGTGTGTGTGTGTGTGTGTGTGTGTGCGTTGGCACTATGAGGTCATTAGGAGCAATTAGCCGTGGCACTGCATAGCTAGTTAGGGGCCTGCTGATGGATTGGAAACATCCAGGCAAACACACTTCCTCAGATACGTCTTCCTCTCTGTAACAGTCACCTGCTGTACTCACGTACACGTTTGAGTGTGTGTGTCTGCGAGTTCGCCTCGTACCGTGCGTCTTTGTATGGCTGCTGGTGTGTGTGTGTGTGTGTGTGCGTGCTTTTGTGTGGTCATAAGTGGATTTGATTTCAAAGGTATGTCTTAGGCCCATTTGAATCATTAAGTGTGATTAGTGGAGGCCTCCTACCGTCTCTTTACCCACAGAGAGAAAATGTACTGTACCACCAGCTGTGCCTTGGCCAAAAAATGAAAACCTCTCTCTCTCTCTCTCTCTCTCTCTCTCTCTCTCTCTCATTTGGACTTTCTGTCTCTTGTTTCTGTCTTTGTCTCTTTCAGTATTTCATGGTGTCTCCGCTAACGCAGACATGTGAATTATATTTCTGTGGACTTCATGAGTATTTCATTTCAATCACATGAGTATTTCATGCAGAAACAAAGACATTATGACAACACCTCTGCAATGTATGATTGCCTGTATTCAAAGACAATTACACTAAAGAGGCAGGAGCAAAAGCACTTCATTGTGCTGCAAACGTTAATCAGGTCATCCATGTTTTTTTAAACCAGAGCAGTTACAAAAAGATTGAAAAGTTGTCAAAAATACAACTTTTGAGTGAACGCAAGGCCAATAAATAATGTTCGAAAAGTAATTAAGAACTATGTTTCCAATGTCAGGCCTGTAAGAGTGGGTACATAGGTCTATGTTGAGGTATGTTAACTCATTTTGTTAAGCTTATTAACACCTAAGACACGACGGTATCCATGGCAGCCATGTTGGAAAATCTGGTCAAGATGGAGACACGCATATATTTTTGTGAAGTTGCAACTGAAGTGACTTTTTTACACATCATATTAATTTCTGAAACCTATCTTAGTGTATTTGATACACAGTGCAGCAGAAGTAGCAACCCCTCGATTCTCCGTCCTTGCCTGAAGCTCCCCTCTAAAATCTATACTCTCTCTCTGCGGTTGACAAACCTCACTTGTTGCATATCCACCCAAGATGGATGGGATGGGGTTATTTTTTATTATCAAACTAGTAGTAATGGTGCATGTATTCACTCCCCACTCTCTCCTCTCAGCCTCACCTCAGTGGGCTACCATCAATCTGCAGGCTGGGAAGTTGTCCAGCTGGCTGGAACTTCGTCTCTAGATGGAATTATTTGTTTTATAATGAGACCTGCTTCTCTGTCTCTCTTTATCTTTGTCTCTTTGTCACTCGTTAAGACTCTCTCACTGATAACCACGTCCTCTCCTTTGTCTGCAGCTGCATTACACACACATAAACACACAAACGCCACTATAAGCACCGCCGGCTCTCTAACGGGAGATCAATTACATGCAACATTGTTTAAAGTGGAAAAGAATCACAATAAGAGGAATGTTAACATGACCACTAGCCCTGCTGCCATCCCACCATCTGCTCCTACAGATTCACCGTTTACACGTGTACTTGTGTCAGGTTCCTGTGGGTTTCTTGTTCTCACCTAAGGAGCCAAAGGGAGAATTTCAGGGCCCCTCAAAGCCGACAAGTCTTTGGCTGCGAGCCCCATCTCTCTAATTTATTCAAGACTCTTTAAGTTTAGTAGATTCCAGGTTGTCATAATCCTTGTTTGAGCTTTGTTGTCACTGTTCTTGCTTTTCAACTTGCATCCGTGCCCTTAAAATGTGCCTCCTAGGGGGTTAAAAAAACCTATCTTTCTGTCATCACATTTAAACTTAAACATACGTTGCAATACGTTGAGTCCAAGTCTGAACGTTATTGTGAAATCTGAGTTTTGCTTCTAAATTTGGATCAGCCTTCACAAAAGCGAGTGTGGTGAGTTGTGAGTTATGTGGTCCATTAAACAATAATGATAGGACAGGACTTCCTTTCCTCAGAAAGCGCTTTTTTCGAAGGACCTTAAAGACCAAACCGTCTATTTCTGTGTCACAAAAGACGGGGTTGGAATAAGAAGGAGCTTATAACCTAATGTGCTCCTTGTTATTTTTCCTCCTCTTCCCTCTTGCCTATTCCCTCCTGTGTGTTGTCTCACTGTCTGGTGTTTGTTTTGGTTAACAGTCATCGCTTCTCAGCACTTATCCCGCACCGCACACCCGAAGTAATGGTTGTTTTAAGATGTTATCTGGGTGCACTCAGGCCTGCATGGTTTTTTCTGTGTGCATATATGTTTTTTTTTCTGTTGTGGAAATGTGTGTTTATGTGTCAACAGCCGCAGCATCGCACTCCCAAAACTCGTCTGTGGTTTGTCACAGCTTTGGAAAATAGCTTTCTTAAACAGTTGAAAGATGTGGTGAAAAAGTGTGTGTGTGTGTGTGTGTGTGTGTGTGTGTGTTTGCCTGTTAGCCTTCTATGTTAACTTGATCCTAAGCCTGTGCAAAACTGTGAACGCTGAGAAATCAGGCAAGCAATGAGGTCATACTGTGCTTTGGGCCAAATTCTCCTATCAATTACACACACACACACACACACACACACACGCACACACACACACACACACACACACACACACACACACACACACACACACACACACACACACACACACACACACACACACACACACTCAGTCTTTCTCTCTTTCCCTGCTCTCATCTCTCTCTATGTTCTGTTCGTTTCATCTTGTTTTATCTTCAAGGTTTTTTTTAATCTTTTTTGTAAAAGAACAATTTGTTTATTGTTTATTTTTAATATATTTTAACTAGTTTTGTCCCATGCATTCACACTCTCTTTGTTTGTGCACGCTGCATGAAGGCAGTGTTGGGGAGAAACAAAAATGAGCATGCTAAATATGCACCAGTCCCTCAAATAAATAAAGAAAGAAGAATAAAGAAATTATGTTCTTCTTCTCTTACTGATAGATTGAACAGATTTCCACATGTTTTTTAATATTCAAGGTAGAAGATATTAGTACTTATTATATATATGTAAAACAAGGCTCTCAAGTCTCACGCATTGGGAAAATCGCCGCGACGTGAAGGCATTGCACGGCTTCTTATAGACAATGAATGGGAAGCGTGAAAATAACGCTGCCTGTGGACACGTACCTTCAGCCAAAATGTCACTCTCATCCAGGACTACATCTATATGCTACTCCTGTCATCCTGTGAATAAGTGTGACATTGATTGAGAATCTGTCAATAGGAGTTGTTTACTCGTAAAGAGGGGAAAAAGGAGGGGAGGGTTGAGTGGAAAAAACAAAGAGTTTTATTGCATGTTAACCAGGCCCGAACAGATTTCTGCACTTTTACAGGCCTGTAATGAAGGAGCAGTGCTGCTGCTCCTGCTGTGTGACTTGTTTCTGTGTGTGCATGAGAGAAAAACAGGGATTGGAGAGCAATGGTGCTGTTACAGATCTAGATGAAACAGGGGATTAAGGAGTGTGTGTGTGTGTGTGTGTGTGTGTGTGTGTGTGTGTGTGTGTGTGTGTGTGTGTGTGTGTGTGTGTGTGTGTGTGTGTGTGTGTGCGTGTGCGAACATGTGTTTCAGCAGTATCTCATGGCTCGTTCATCTGGTCTTGATTTGGCTACAAATGTTTGGCTGCTTCTGTATTTGACTGTCTGTGTATGTGAGTGAGTGTTTGTATAAGACAAAGAAAGAAAATAATATGAGTGCAATTTTTGCTCAAGGGAATATTTCTTACGAAACACAGTGAGGGACGTTGCAGCTGGCTAACCTCTACCTTCTCTAAACAGGGCGTGAGTGAGTGGCTGTATAGATGTATCGTCTCCTTCCTCTATGTTTTGTCAATTTATTCGGGACCATCAAGGCCTTGCAACGTTTAGTTGGGGAAGCCTCGTGTGTTTGTATCCCCTTATTCTTGCCAGGTAGGCTGCTCTTCTCACTCTGTCCGGCCAAACGTCAGCAAGGAAGTTCTCCCTCCACGCCACCTTCGGTAACGGCAGAGTTGTCTCCTGAGTCTTGTGTGGAATGCCGTTTGGTCCTGGAGATGATTTTTCATCCAACCTTCTTGAGAGAGTAGTTTTTTGTTTTTTTCATCAGCTTAGTTCATCTGCTCCGAAGAAGATAGTTAGTTCAGCTGGTTTGAGTTTCTCCATCTCCTCCAGCCTGTCCTCCCTTCTGGGATCACTTTGGACTTGATGGAGGTGCTCCTCCACCTCCTCCTTTGCTGCGCCCAACTCCCCTGAATCTCCCAGTTTCAACAGATATTCCAATAGGCTCTTTATGAAGGCCAGTTCACTGCCTGTCTCCAAGCATCTCCTGTGTCTGCATGTGTCCTTTCCTGCCCCTCCTGGTTCGTCACATGGCTGGAGGTTCTGGGGATTGTGGTTTGACACCGCCAGTGGTCTGTCCTGCTGGTTTGTCATTCTCCCCCATTCTTCCGGATATACCTTTCATAATATATCTTTCCATTGCAATTAATTATGGGTTCAAACAACAACTATGAACTTGTGTTAAGGCCAGCGTTTGAATCCTAGAGGTGGACCTGGACTTGGATGTTAAAAAAAAGCATCACTGTGAGCCAGGATATGAATGTAGATTTAGATCTGGTAGCCTTGGGCATGCTCACAAACTGTCTGTTATGATGGACAGGCTTGCCAAAAAAACAAAGAGCTGGACAGCTGGCAAACTTTAGTTCCATCTCCGCTTCGACAGGTTGCCCGGCTATGTGGCGGAGGCTGTGTTCCCGTACCCATCCGGACTGAAGAATGCACATTTGAATTCCATTTGCTGGAATGCAATTGGTAGATTTCAATACGAGTGAATGATTTTGAAATGTGTGTGAATATTTCATGGTGTGTGCCAGAAGTTTGAGCGTGCTCATTCCTATTTCACCTTTACACAGATGCCCCCCCCCCCCCCCCCCCCCACACACACACACACAGTCACACACACACTTGCTGAACAGAGGACTGGTTCTCAGGCTCTGTAGTAATTTGGGGTCAGAGTTTGGGTCCGTCGTCAATCAGCAGGTCATTAGAGCTCTTTAATGACCCCCCTCCTTCTCCTCTCCTCCTTCATTCTTCTCCTCCCCCACCTCTTCCCATCTCTCCTTCCTTCGCTGCATGATATCCTCCCAACCTTCTCGTCTTCCACCCGTCATATTCTTTGTCTCAAATGGTCCATTTGATTAATCTCATATCTTAATCTCCATCTTCTCTCTAAGACTTTCTCCACATATATTTTCTCCCACATTACCCTCGGCTCTCCTTTCCTCTCTACTTATTTTTCCTCCTCCCCCTGTTCCCATATGTCCTCCAGGGGAAGTGATCTGGCTCGGGGTGTAGGTCTGCACTATTTCACATGTCCAGCCATTCGATTCTCTGCATTCCCTCGCATAACAAAAAAACCCCCAAGAGTCTTTTTATCCCTCTTAGCTGTTATTCTTCCATCCTTCTGACTTCCCCTCTCTTCTTCTTCCCCTCTCTCTTTCACAACCTCTCCCTCGTTCTCTTCCTCTATGCCTCACTCAGCCATTTCTCTTTGACACTGAATGATGTGTCAGCCGGTCAGATCCATCCATTATGTGTGTGTGTGTGTGTGTGTGTGTGTGTGTGTCAAACTAAGAGGTCTTTATCATTTGTCAAATGACATCACAGACACCAAGTGACCTCCAACCCCCCACAAATGTTCAGTTTGACACCAATTTGTAATGTGCACACTCAACAATCAGATTTTGTTCTGTTTCATTTTCTTGATCTGTTTTAATTATCGTAAACATATACATGACACAACCTTAAGAACATTCTGGTGCATGGAAAACATTTTGCCTGAACTTGATTTCTTCAAATTACCTACTTTCTTAAGTGCATTTGTGCATTTTTTGTCCAGCTTTTCATGCTGCTGCTGGTGATCTAAAACTCTTCTATCTCTCGGTCAAACTTTAGACTTCATTCAGACTCTTTTTATTGTTCCTGCTGACCAGCTCAGTATCCCGGGGATTTAAGTTGCTATTGAAAATTTTTGAACCTCAGAAATGATGTCCAGTGTCAGTGCAGCTGTCGGAGAGGGAGTAGAGTGGGTCGTCCTTTAATCACAGGGTTTGCGGTTGAATCCCGGCTCCTCCTCTCCACATGTCGAAGAGTCCTTGAGGAGGACACTGAACCCAAGTCGCAGCAGCCCAATGCTCCTAATTAGAATGGGTTTAATTCAGAGGTCAAATATAATTTATTACGTATTTGACAATAACAATAAAGTTTTTTTTTAAATGCTTAGTGCCAGTGCAGGATGTAGCGTTCCCTTTTTATGTAGCAAGACAGAAAATAAGGTTTGAAGATCAGTGTGGATGGACATGCATCGCCTCCAACTTTCATTAGAGAGAGATCAGAGAATCAGGTCTATATTTATTAGTCAGAGCACTCAAGTAAGAATGTCACACCATCAGAGTACCAGATATCGCTATTGTTGACTGTCTGTGGATTGCTACAGTTTTGGAACTAGGACTGATCATTCTATTTACACCAAAATACTCTACTTCCATGATTCTGAAACTACAGCTAAGCGGAATAAAAGGGTCTATTTGTGCCCTGGTCTTTTCCTTCCAGGCGGTATTTGTAGGATTAGAGCTGTAGCTGAAGAAGACAGGATCGACTTGGAAGCCAAGAGAAATGCCTGTTGGGGAATTGCATTTCAGGGTAAATTTAGCACATAATGTACTTCGGTTAACAGCAATAGTTTGAGCAATTGAGTGCCAAGTTTCTCAACGGGAATCGCAAGTAAGCTCATCTGAACATCGCATGACCTTTTTATGATGTCTGCTGAATTCTTAATTCACAGAACATTTTCAGATACCAACTGTGTATCCGTTCTTTAAAACATTAATCGTGTTATAAACACCGAAGGGTGTACATGCTGGTTTATATATCAACGTTATAAAAAGATAAAAAAAAAATACAAATAAAGACCAGCAGTGGGCATCTATATGTGTGCTGAATAAGCACTGCTTGTATTCTGAAGGCCCCCCTCCCGTCGCCGCGGCATGTGGAAGTAATATCAGCCCAAATGTGTTCCTCATTAAAGCGGCAGCAGCAGCACGTATGAACATGGTCAGGATACACAGACAAATTAGCCCATTTCCTCCCAACACACACGTGCACACTTTCATGCGTGCGTATACACATTCATGCATGAACACCAAAACACATGTTGGCACGTTCATGTTTTTATGATGCCCCCTAATACACACACGCTGCAAACGGGGGGAAAAAAGAAGGAAAAAAGCGAAATGATCACCACTTTAGCGCTGCTTTGCTTAGTATCCGTGTGGCAAATGAACGACGTTGTTCTGCAGAAATGTGTGTGACTGGATGTGTAGGACGGCTCTGCATATGATGTTGTTTGTGTATGCATGTTGTGTTGGTGTGATTTATGTGGATGAATGGGGGTCGTGCAGAGCCAGGCGCTGAGGATTTGGTGTAGGAAAGATCAGGAGAATCACACTGCTTCAGCTCTACTTATTTCCCCTGCAGTGTGTGTGTGCATGAGTGTGTGTGTGTGTGTGTGTGTGTGTGTGTGTGTGTGCGTGCGTGTTGAAACGGAAGGGTTTGGCTTCCGGCGTCCTGATTGGACAAAGTCTCAGGAAAAAAAACCCTCTAGTCTCATTCACTGTTGTCACACTTTTTTTTATAAAACTGCTAATACAAATAACATGACTTGTGTGTTATATATGTGTGTGTGTTTGTGTGTGTGTGTGTGTGTGAGAGAGAGATGTCTATGGCAAGATTTATAACCTTTGTTAACTGTTTATAAAGGCTGGAATCTGCATGACATTTGTTAAACAGTCAGTGGCACGGTGATGTTTTATGGTTTTCTCATAAAATGTAGATATTTCAGGCAGATTCGCCAAGACAGTCGTGCACATACCCATATATGTGCTTTCATACCATTAAACCTGGCACCAGGTCAAACACGCAGACATACTCACTGTTGGTCCTGTCACATTCACTGTTGATTCTGGGTCTGAAAGTCTCAGTGTGGGGGATGCTTGTTTGACATTTGGTGAATAATAGTGATCGACCTAAGCTTGGGTGGACTGTGTGTGTGTGTGTGTGTGTGTGTGTGTGTGTGTGTGTGTGTGTGTGTGTGTGTGTGTGTGTGTGTGTGTGTGTGTGTGTGTGTGTGAGTACATTTGTGATGGTTGAGATGCAATCTTGGCCAGAGCTGCTAAAACAGAAAGACATAAAACATCAATGTCTCACTAAATGTCCATTTAAGGTATTGTGTCTTTGGAGGGGGTGAGACGGCGAGAACTGTGAAAATGAAGAATAATGGCATCACGAGGAACGCATACTTTTTGATATCGGCTCACATTTTCAGAGTCTCTCCTGGAAGTCATTCATAGTGAGTCGGTGGTTCACATGAAAAATGACAGATACTTCACCTCCACACAGATGGCCAATCACAGCTGGATTGTCGGTTTCGGAAAATTGATAGAAATGATTGGACACTGCCCCCCCCCCCCCCCCCAATGTGAAATCTGAACGGGTGTTGGGAGAAGAGCTTTCCCGAAGCTTTTCAATCATTTGACAAGCAGTTCTGAAGGAGTATTCTTCTCCTTTCATGGGACTCGACAAACTACACAACAAAATGACCAATTGGTAGATATAAACATCTGCACACGAAATGACATCAAACTTGGCATTCTTATTACATATAAACGGGGACACAACAACAACATCATCAATGAAAGAAAATAACTGTGTGAAGATCAACTCTTGGATCTGGCCCAGAGCAGGGCAACAGCTGTGATTAGAACTGATACACAAGTGCTGATTGGCACGTCGTTGTTGTTCAGTGAAGCTTACATAGTTACAGAGAATGAGATGTGTGTGGAAGAACCAGAGATAATTAGAGAACCACTGAGACCAAAAGAGAGAAAACTGCAAGAAAGATGAACCTGGATGACCAATGACTAACATGGAAAAGTCTACTGTCAGAAAGTATTTTACTAACAAAGAGGAAGCTGTAACATTAGACAAATACAAGGGGTTCAGAGTGTGTTGCAATCTTTTACACGGCATGGAGTAACAAGAGAGAGCAGTTGCATTATGGGAAATGAAGGAGAGTTCCTTGATTCCTCAACTGAGCGTCTTCCCTTTGCATTATCGTCCTCCACAGCCGTGTTCCACAGACCTAAAACGTCTACAGAGTTGAGTGGAAAAACTGCGGACTCATTTCCACTGAGTTGACTTCAGTGTGCGAACGTAGAATCAATGCATGGAAGATGATCAGGAAAGCATATGTGAGTATTGATCTAAATTGGATTTGGTTCTAGAGATGGGATATGTATTGCAGACACAGTAAAGGGGTTTGGGGAACGAGAGCACTATATTGCTCCTCTGAGAGTGCTCTGCCCCGTATAGACAAACCTACACAGAGAGAGAGAGTTAGTAGGGGGTTAATGGTGAGAGCAGGAGCTCTGGGGTCTACATCCAGTCTGCCCGGTTTCCTACATTTAATCACATTTGGGAAACAGGCCCAAATCCCTCTTTCCTTCCTCTATATCTCAGTCTCTCTGTATCCTGCCCTCCTTCCTACATACCTTCCCTCTGATTTCGCTGATACTGTATTCATTACCTGTAAAAGCTGGTTAAAATCTCGATTTTCGCTCTTCTCTCGGCCTTAACGCGCCCCTTTTCCTTTCCACCTTTGCACCAATGTCCTTCCTCGCCTTTATTCTTCTTCTTTCCGTTTGTGTTCGTCTGTGTGTAATGTACAACCATCTAAAGGAGCACATCTCCTCCCTGTTGGACAGTCTGTTATATTAAACACAATGCTAAACTCATGGCAGTGATACCCTACCCTGCCTTCTCCTATATCCTTCCTGTGTCTGTATAGAGGCAGGGGCGTGGATGGTGTGTGTGGTTTCTTTTTTTTTTCTCCGTGTGTGAACAGAAACCAGGAGCTGATATGAATTGTAAACCTTATTGTCACCGTTGGAGAAGACCGACTAGATAGACGAGTTCAAGGGACTGGCGGACACGGCGGGGCTCAATAATTGTGAATGAGTACACAAAAAGGAGAGGAGGGGTGACAGGTTTTATAGCCACGTCTGGCTAACGGAGTTAATGATCAAACGGACTCCCTCACTCTCAGTCGCCCCTGTCTATCTAACGAGACAGGGGCACTCAGCCCAGACTAATGCCGCCTTTCTCCTTCCCCTTTTGTCTTCCCCTTCTTATTTTACGAGCCTGTTAGCTGTTTAATTAGTGGCTAAAGAGAGGGAGCGTTTGAGGGAGGGAGGACAAGGGGAAAAAGGGTAACGGAGCGAGAGATCACTGTGATCATTAACCGACAGACCAGAGCTATTAAACTTGTCGCTGCGCCACCCTTTCCTTTCCTGCCCCCCTTCTCTCCGCCATCTTTTTTTCTTGCATGTTCTTCCTGTGCTTCCCTGTTGCATTTGTTGTGTTTGTATCCACACAAGCGACCGGGTCTCTGGACAAACCCACTCTGACATGCAGCTGCTCCGCAATATCCCACCGTGTCCCGTTACATGTTTTAAGCGAAACCGGCACAAGTTATAAACACGCCACTGCAGGCCGGTTCGCTGTGGCGTCGGCTTCGTTTTGGTCATGTTGTGTTTATAGTCGCACAGCTGCTACAAATAATGATCCGATCAAATGCGTTCCCCCGTCTGAAGACTTTGTCACGCACGTGCTCTCTCGTATAAACCTATTTGGACCGCCGAATAATACGTACAGAGGCAACGCATCAGGTTTCTACAGCCAATAATGTAGCCGTGTCGCCTGAAAGAGCTTTCAGAAGTAGCCAATAATCTATTCACTGAAGTGCACAGTTTGTCCCTTCTTGAGCGTCAAACATGAAGAAATCATGTTATGATGCAAGACTTGTAGATGCATAAAACCCTAAATTACTCCCATTCATGTAACTTAATAATGAATAGCTGAAGTCATTAAAGAATGCTCGACTGTATTTTGGCACCGGAGGATGAAATGTAAGCCATGCTTTGGCTCATGTGTGCCTTCCAGATCCAGGGTAGGGATCGGGAAAGTGGAATTGGAGAAATGCGGGTTGAGAATTGTTTCAGGTTAGCAACATTAATTTTGTATTTTTTTTTATTTTTTTTGCGTTGGGTGCGGTCTTGGCATTTCAAATCTGATCAGTGTACGGGGTGGGGACTCGGGCGTGTCATTCATCACAAGCTAGCTCGTGAGTAGGAAACTGTGGCACTGAAACAAAAGTGCGTTTTTCCACATATGTTGTGTTCTTGCAGGCTACAGGTCTGCATCGGTGCTGACTACTGGATGTACTTAATGAGCCAAACGGAGACGTTTGAGAACCTGGACGACAGGCCCGTGCATAAAAGTGAATTAAGAGTAAATTATTATGGGAGGACTGTGCTCTAATGATCCAGTCTGTTCCATTCACTCCTTCTCCATCCTTCATCCTCTCATCTCTTTCTCCCCCTACTTTTCCGCTCTGCAGGGCACCAATTGGCCAGACCACCTGTTGCTGTTGGCGACGGGGCCCTGACAGGAGAATGTGATTGGACGGCAGGGTCGTTAACCTCCTCATACAGAACGTGGTGAACCCTGGCAGGAGGGACGTGAGGACACACACACCGTCTTAATGGACACACACACACACGCAGTCGCAAATACCCCCACCGTCCGAAATTATCCACACCCCACGGACGCACAGACAAACACCGATTTAAAGGCACTCTCCCCTTCTCCCTCCCCCTCCCGTCCCCCTCCCCTCCTCCTCTGAAGGAACGTTTAGTAAAACAGCGATCAGCTCTATTGAGGACCAGTCCCTTTTCTCCTCTTCTCTTTGTCCGCAGCTGATTGGCAATTTGTCTGGAGATGAATTAGTTTGCTGGTTTCACAGGGGGGGCTGAATGGAATAAAGGCCTAAAAGCCAAAGAATTACAGAGCTAGTTAAGAGCGGCGGGGGGAGGGCCGAACGAAGAGGGGGAATTACAGAAATGGGTGAGGCACAGAGTGAACGAGGGGAACGGTGAAAAGAGAGTGTGCTGATTGAAATGGTGGATATGGCGGTCTGATGTTCAGAGCATGAAGGAGTGCTTCAGGCAATTAAAGCGGCTCACTGCTCCTCTGCTCCTATTGTCATGGGTGGAGGGCTTCTCGCCTTCCTCGAAGCTCTAACGATTTTTTTTCTCTGACTCCATCGGGCTCACTTTCATGGTAGCTTTCCATCTAAAAGCGCCGCAGCAAATTCTGTCTCATGTCAGAGCCAAGATACATATCGGCCGGCCTTAAACTATGTTCATAACTTCAGCTGCAACAGCTGAGAAAATAATAAAACCGTGTAATATTTAGTGGAATGAAACCTTGTGTCTTAACAAAGTCAACACTGTAGCACTCTAACTTTCTTATTTCTCTGGCTGTGTACTCCCCCGTTATATTTTGATTTCATGATTGTCCATCATTTAATACGGTAAAGGGTTATTGCAGGACGATAAAAGCCACGTTGCTATGCATTCATTCTTTATTGCCGGTGAACAAGACATTTCAGTGGGTCACTAATGGGACAATAACTTCACGCAGTAGTAAAATATGTATTTATAACTTAAGCTCCCGTCTTTTAACCATCTACAAATCACTCTGTGACGGGGACGTTGAATTATAAGTCTATGGCGCAACGCAGCTAATAAGCTGGGATTGCTTCCTCCAAATCCAAACACAACAGAAAATGCACAGATTTACCGCACTGCGACACCATCAACCATCCAATGTGCTACGTTTGCAATCTTTATTCACATTCATGTTGCTAATTATACAAGCATGTGATTCTACTGTCACACTAAGCTGCCTACGCACAAGCACGCGCACACACACACACACACACACACACACACACACACACACACACACACACACACACACACACACACACACACACACACTTCCGTTGGGATGTCCCGTTCTGTTATTTTGGCACAGCTGACAATATAAACCTCCCTGACAGACAATGGCTCTTCTTGAAAGGCTGTATATGATATCCTCTGTCTCTGTTTCACTCCCATACACTCTCATACACACACACACACACACACACACACACACACACACACACACACACACACACTTCCGCTGGATGCAGTCTTTTCCTTTTGTTTTGTGTCAGTTGACACTACAAACCTTCCTCAAATCGCTTAAAGGCTGGACTTCATGTCATGACACACAAACACACACACAGTTCCACACACAGGCAGATAATGTGACAACGTACAGTCCATCAGCGTACAAGCAGCGCTCTTTTGTGAGATTTTGTTCACCTTTACCAACCACGTACATGCAACTAAAAACACATGCAGTCAGATTCGGGGGGGGATCAGTCAATCGTCATACCACCCAAGTGTATGTGTAACTCTTACTTGTGGAAGCATGTGTGTGTGTGTGTGAAGCGCAGGTATATGTTACACTGTCTGTGCCGGGGCTGACTTTTAGAGCTCCTAAGTGTTAAGTGTTGAAACTTTAAATACATGTTTCTCCGTCATGGAATTTGAATTTCTTTTCTCTCTCTCTCTCCGTTGCCGCGTTGTGTTTCTGTGTCTACATAGGAGTAATTGCACAGGTACATTTTTGAGATGTCTGCCAATGGACCACCTCGTTGGGGCTGTCAACACATACACGTGAAAGGCCTGAAAATGTACAGCGAGACAGAGAAAGAGAGGACGGGGATAAGCAAGAGGAGAGGGAAATTAGATGGGTACAGGGCGAGGGGAGGTAGTATGGAGGGAACCGGGACGGGGAAAGATGGAGAGGTGTGATTGATGGCTGAGTAAGCTGGTAAAGGGAGAAGGCAAGAAAGAAGAGAGACAAAGAGGGCAGGGTAGTTTAATGGAAAAGCATTTCTGTCATCAAGGCTAAAGCTCAAGAATTATCATACACATCCCTTATTGTCTGTGGATTAAGCACACACACACACGGCCCACACACATGCACATGCTTTAACACACACACACGTGTCTACGCCCGCAATTACGCACAAAATAGCTCAGCAACCCAAACAGTCAAGTGTACACTGTAGCAGAGATAGAAACGTTCTCATGGTCAAATTACGATGGTATGTCCCTATTTTAGCCAACCTCTGCCCCCTCTCCCCCTCTGTGGCATGTTTCCCCAAAAGTTCCCAGGTCAACTCAGCCCACGGAGTTATAGCACACGAGAAAATCTGAAATTGTATAATCTTAACCAATCAGTATTTGTGACTCATCTGATGCAGTGAGATGCATTAGATTTTGCGGCCCAATACACTGAACTGAAGTGTTTAACAGTCAGTCAAAACACAGTCAGGCAGAACCGTTGGGCAAGCACCCAGAATCCCACAGAAACAGACCGACCAGGACCCTGATCTCAAGGTGATCTATCAGTGCGGGGGGACTCAGAAGACATCCTTAAACCTCTGAAGACATCCTTTAGTAACTACACTGTAAACCAAGTGAGAGACAGCATTTCGCCAATGTATTCAAATCCAAAAAACCCCACACACAGGGCAGGAGGGAGAAGAGGTGGTCGAGCCGAACAAACACAAGACTTGAACCAAGAGAACCCGTGTGTCGTTGAGTTATGATGTAATCTTTATCTGCAACTGTGCAGAAATACTGCATTTTAGAGGTGCAGGTAGATGGGGTTTCTTACCTTTTTGGCTAGTTGTTTCCACTCTTTATGCTAAGCTAAGCTAGCTGACTGGAGTTCCCCACAGACGTGAGAGTGGTAACAATCTTCTCGTCTAACTAAGGAAACGTGGAAGCACATTGCTGTGCAGTGGGATCAGCAGGCTAGCCTGCCAAACACCTACTTAGCTTCTTTTTTTTTTTTTTGCATGATTGTGGCACCATTGAACATCACAGATAATATCTTTTTCAATAATACTGTGTTTAACGTCCCCTGGATCTTACAGTTGGTTTGACAAAATGTGATTTGGTTTATATCCCAAAACAAGCTCCAAAAGTCGGTCCCAAATGTGAGGAATGTGGTTTGTGTCATGAAAATAAGGCTGATGCATCCTGGTGCTCATGCAACATGCTGACTAGAAATTGGCTTCTCACCTCCTCTTGGCTGTAATTGAGCAACAGTTAAAGTAAGGCAAAGTGTTGCTGGACAAAGGGGAAGCAAAGGCCAGAGAGCCTGCAAGTGTTTTCCTGTTTGGCCTGTGTGTGCGTGTTTTTGTGTGTGTGTTTTTGTGTGTGTGTTTTTGTGTGTGTGTCCACTGCGTCTTTGCTGCGCGGAGAGCGGTCAGATCAGATAATCTCTTTCACTGGCTCCTCTCCTGTTTCTCACATTATCATCCATTATCCCTCCATCTCTCCTCTCCTCCTTTCAGTCCCTTTGTCATCTCTGGCCGACTAACCGCCCCCCCCCCCCCCCCCCCCCCCCCCCCAGTCTGCCCGTCTGACAGGGTCTAAGAAAAACTCTTGCATTCTGCTGCACAATAATATCTCCCATGTGCACTCCTTATTTCTCCTTTATATGCCCACCTATTTACTACCTCGCTTTGTTTCTGTATCTCTCTCACACACACACACACACACACACACACACACACACACACACACACACACACACACACACACACACACACACACACGGACTCCTCTCTCCGTCTTGCTTCTCTGTAGGAAACAATGCACAGGAATGGGTGTGCAGGGCGTGGAGGGAGGTAAAGTTGCTTTTCAGAGATGTCGGGGACATCCTGTTACACACACACACACACACACACACACACACACACACACACACACACACACACACAGATACACACAAAGAGGATGTTGGCTGGACAATGGATAGGTCTCAGGAGTGTTAGTGTGGAAAGGGGCCCTTCCATACCTAGCTTTCCACTCGCTACACATTATTCTTTGCCCAGTATTTGAAAGTATTTCTTTGCTGCTATATGGTACTTCAAGTATTACAGCACATGTAGTATTTAGATCACACCTACTCCACTATATCGTATATTTACAAGACTGTAAAAAAAATGCCTTAAGGTCCGTCTGACCTCAATTGAAGTAATATGTGCGGGTGTGTGTCTGAAAACAGGGCAGGTGTATGAGTGTGTGAATGAGTCTTTGTGTGCTCCTGCATGGGGAAGCAGAGACAAGAGTCCAACCACGGGGTGAAGAGTTCAGAGAGAGAGAGAGGGAGAGAGACAGCCAGGTGGGAAAGAAAGGGAAAAAATATGGAGAAATAAAATAAATGCTTTAGAATATTTCGAGTAAACTAGTTTGTACAATGCATTTTCCTGCGATGTCGGACACTTGGGACGTGACTTTTAGGAACTGGAAAGTCCAAAGTGCAGGCAGAAGGTGGTCACTGGAGAAAGGGATGCCATTATTAAATGGGAAAGCGTTGCTATCAAGGGAACAGTGAGCTCTTATCTGAAGAGCCCAATGAGGCAGTCAAAAGTAAATTCATCGAATTCATCATGGAATACATGTATTAAGACAAAAAGCCAAACGTTTACAGCTTCTCATTTTGGGGTCAAATGAGATGTGCATTTTTTGACATTTCATAGACCAAACAATTAATTGATTAATTATGTTAATCAACAGCAGATTATTTCAAATAATTGTTAGCCCCTAATTTGCATAGCTGAACCTCAAACAACAAAGGTGGTGGAAACAGCTGAGTAAACGCAACAGTCAACAATATGGAATTAGCATACCTCAATTCGCTTTTTAACACCTGGCTTGTGCGTGTAGACTTAAGTGTTTGTGAGTTTTGGAAATAAATGTTTTGCTCCCTCGCCACACTGCCACCACAATGCTCCACATGCACTGTTTTTCCCCCCATGGTTCACAGTCCAAAACACATGATTATGAGGTTTTGTTGGCTTTATTTTAAAAAAAAAACTTCCGCCCGGTGCAAGGGCGCACGCATGGGGGTAACCGGGGGGGACGGAGAGCATAAGATGAGGAGAAAAGGAGGGGGAGGGGCGATGGAGAGGGAGAGAAGGAGCAGTGCCAGGTGCTATTGTCCTGTCTGTCAGTCGCTGGAGGGGAGGCACAAAGAAAACTGGTGGGCTGTGGCGTATCACATGTCTGTCTCACTCTCTCTGACTCTGCTCTGTTATTCACTCACACACTCGGTGCATTCACTCTTGGAAGATGTGTGACTCCTTTTGCATTTCTTCTTCTTTCATTCTCGAACTTTTACCCCAGTAATCGCCCCCTCTCCTCTCTTGTTTACCCCCCATCAGATCCAGATCCAAACGGCCTCCTGAGAAGCAGGTGGAAGGCCGGGCCTATAGGTGCAGGAAGAAAAGAATGGCAGGAAGAGGGAGGGAGACCCCCGACTACCCCCCAGGTAAGGAGGTCACTGCAAGGCCAGAGCACCACACACCTGTCCCTTTGCGCCAGGGAGGGGTGTATAGAGAGGAACGGGGGGGAGCGACACACCTGTCCCCTGGAGAACTCAACGTTGGAGGGATGAGGGACGAGCTGAAAAGAGGAGGGGGTGGACGCTGGAGAAACACACTTTTCCCCTGACCTTTAAGGAGATGGGGATGGGGATGTCTCTTTTTTGTAATTGTGGAGACAAAGAAAAGAAGAGCGTAGCAAATGTGGTAGACCACCAAAATTGATGCGCCGTGGGAAATTGCTTGCAAGATGTCGCTGCGAGCAATTTTTCATGTGAAAATATTCTGACGACTCCTGAGGGGGAACATCATCTTTATGCCTGTGTTGTTCCACTGGCCATCCTTCTGCCACTCCACCCTCCAATAGCTACTTGATATAATGAAGATGAAATGTTGAACCACCACTGTGGTAACGAAGCAGCGCTCCAAGAGTCATAACTGGACTTCTGCTCATTTCCAAGCTGTCACTATAAAAAACGCCCTATGCTGAGGCCTTATTTCAACAAAAGTGGGTTTGGCACCGCAAATGGCTACTCATACAAAGGTCAGAGGTCGTCCCTTCTCCTTCTCGGTTTCTCCTCTTCTCTTTTTATTCCGCGCTTCAGTCTGTAAAAAATCTTTGTGGGAGAATTTTCCCCTGTAAATTTAAGGGAACATTTGTTGCTTCCAGAAGCGGTCCAATAAAAACAGACCTCTGTCTCGCTCTCGGTCCTCTCTTGCTTTCACTCTCTCGCTTACTTTCTCTCCGGTTCTCTCCCTCTCTCTCTCTCTCTTGATTTCTGCCCCTCTATTGCTCCTTTCAGCTTGTCATCACTTTTAACAAGGCTGACCGTTCTGCCTCTTATTCCACAATGCAGAGATCCAATGTCGGCGCAAAAATGTAGACTCTGTTACAAAGATGATAAAATGAACCAAATCCAGCCAGCATCACGTAAGTGCATGTTGCGTACAGCATGACCTCTGAGAGTGTGGAGGCTGTGAGCAATATTTTTTGGATGTGTTTATGTAATCAAATATCATTTGGGGGATTTCAAAGTTTTGTCAATTCATAGTGTGCAGTTTTAGATTCCTGTGTGTGTGTGTGTAGTATTTTAAGCTCCATGGGTAAGTAAGTGACACAATCACAAACTCAATCATAATGACAGAGCGGCAAAAAACAGCAGTGAATAATGATTTACACATAATTATGCTCTGAATGTATTTCTTGCCATGCATACATGAATTATTTAATCCTTTGTTTTGCTGCTTCATGTTTCACCTGCATCACATGTTCTGCATGGACATATTTGATGGATATCTGGCCCTGGAAAGAGTTTAACATTAGCCACTTAGATAACACTGCCACAACTTCAGTAATATCCCTGTGAAAGCTATAAAACAACAACAACAACAAATAAAATGGCTGGACATTTTTAGTACCTAGAAAACGATGTCATCTTCAATATGAGAGATAAAAAGTGCCCTCATTTGAACCCAAAGTTGCAGGCACATGGATAACACAAATGTAACATCTCTGTGGTCGCCTGGTTTAATGTGAGCTGTTTGAGGATTACTACTTTCCTATCTGGTCTTTCTTTGAGGATCAGAGGACGTCTTTGTCATGTTAATCCAGTGATTCCTGGCACTCTATTAGTGGGCCTGGATCAGACCGATTACACAGGGACACCTACCTCCGAGTTGATTCGTCGGGCCTCTTGTTCAGCTGGCATTACATGTGTTTGATGAGGAAAGCTTTGTAGCATTGGAGAAGGGCATAGTGTGTGTGTGTGTGTGTGTGTGTGTGTGTGTGTGTGTCTACTATCTGTGACAGACACAGAGCCCTCTTGTGGTCTATCTTTGTCATTCTCTCCTTTCTCCAGCCTCCACTTCTTTCTGTCGTGTCACCCCCCCCCCCCCGATGACACCGCATAAACAAATGTCATAAAACCTACAAGTCGCACACACACTGTTACGTAATCTACTCGTTGTTTTTCACCGGTGAGATGAATGGAAGGCGGATCTCATTACAGACGTAATCAAAGCCTTTAAAACGACACAGTACACCGTGTGCGACGGATATAAAGACATTTCTGTTTTTGTCCCTTTTTTAAGTGCATAGTCTAAACAAAACCTGTGAACAACATGGAATACTTAAACAAAAAACAAACTTTTTATAATCCTATCATATTGCTTTAAAGTGCAGGGTTTTTTATTGTATAAGAGACGGAGAGCTCTACATAGAAGACAATACAATACAATACAACGGAATGGTTATTCTAAACGGGCTGCAAACCTGTTTGATGGGCAGATAACATCCACCTCCGCTATTTGTTGACAGGATGCACTTTGGTTTTAACCTTTGACCTCGCCACTAGCCATTTAAAACCTTTTGACCTCATGCTTTGTTTTTTCTTTTGTTTGTTTTTTTGCTTCCCTTCCGTTCTCGCTCCCTGTTTTGCTACAGAGCGGACAGTGTGTGAGACATTTCCCAGATGGCAAATCAAGAATATACTGTGCGTATTTTCTTCCTCGGCTACATACCATATGTCCATGTTGGCAAAGAAAGTCTTTTTCCCTCTTGTTGCTCTGTTTCTGTTTTCTGTTTCGAGCTCTTCATCAAATCCTGGTGTAATTGTGGAAGCCTGGGCCTCACTCAGTGGTCGTTCTGTCCAAGAAGATGACAGCTGCTTGACACTGATGTCTTGTAATGGTGTCAACTACCGTAAAACATTCAGAAGTTTCCTCACACCATGTTTGACCACCATATGGTTGTGCTTTATGATCCTGTATGAGTGTTTCTCATACTTATCCAAGTTCGCTTAGCTTCTCGCCTCAGGTTAAAGCCTCTCATTTACCCACAATCACATCGCCTCTCCTGAAAATAACATGATTTGTGGGCCAAGATTATGTGTACGCGTGTTTTATATAAGACTCAGACTCCTTCTCTGTTACCTTTTATTAAGTACATGCATGAGCACATGTGTGTTTGTATATGTAATTCAGCTCATTGGACACCTTAGAGCTGAACTTTGGCCTTATGACGGATTATTCTGCCAGTTTTTGGGTGGTGCCCCCACCAGTGCAGACGAGCTCCTTTTCACGAAAAAACACACTGTGCTTACTATGTTGTTTTAAGTCTACACAGGGTGCGTTCAGGCACAGCATTGAGTGTAGGTCGGCTGCGATTTGGCAGTGTTTGGAGCCAAAATACACAGTAAGTGTAGTTATGAATCTATATTTGAAGACAATTGGGAAGAAAAAAACGCGGTGTAGAAGCACCATTAAATTAGAACAAATGATTTGCTTCAGCCCTGACCACGACATCAGTTGACATTTTAAAAAAAAGAAATTGAATTTCTTGAAAAAGGTTGAAAAGTTCACTTGAGATTGTCAAAGAAATATGATGGAAAAATATACATGTTCTCACCTCCCCTCCCCTCCCCTCCAACTGATAAATTCTCCCAAGTGTACAGGGTCAATCTGTCTTGAGCCAATTTATACTATGTGTGAGTAAGTATTACTATGTGAGTCTGCGGAGGTCGTGTCAAGAATTTGCTGCATGAATGTGGGAGTATATGTTCTAATGAAAAACATTAAATTACAGAGAGGGAGAGAGGGAGAGAGAGAGAGAGAGAGAGAGAAAGAGAGAGAGAGAGAGAGAGAGAGAGAGAGAGAGAGAGAGAGAGAGAGAGAGAGAGAGAGAGAGAGAGTCTGTATTAGTGTTCCAATTATTTCTGCTGGGAATGATTAGGCTTCTAGTGGGACTACAGGAATCCAGGGATCATAGGTTACCCCTCCATACTCCCTGTCCTACACATACACACACACACACACACGCACACGCACGCACACACACACACACACACACACACACACACACACACACACACACACACACACACACACACACACACACACACACACACACACACACACTTGTGCAAGCATTCCTGTTCCCCAATAACTCAAAGTTTTCATCTCGCGAACTACAAAGTTAAATAGTCGCTGCTACTCTCAAGATCTAAGAAAAACAAAAGCAGAAGGACAAGAGTGGCTACTATTTCCATAGCAACTAATCCTCTGGCCTCACCATGGCAACATACAAGAGGGGGGGGTGATGATCAGCAGAGGGGTCAGGGGGCAGGTCAGCAGGTCCTGGTCCTGTTTAGGGTGAGGGTTTGGGAGAAAATGATTGAAAGGTTGACATGGAGGAAATTAAAGCAGAAGGGGAAAGACGGGAGTTTCAATTTAATGTGTCTCACTGTACAAAATACTTTCTTTGGGTTTACCGTCACCCTGAGCTGATTAATTATTGACCTCCATCTTTATGTCTTTCCATCTACAATGTTTCCAAATTGTTTTCTGTCATGTTTTGTGCTTTGTGTTTATTTGTCTTTATCCAGGCCAGGAGCTTGGTTGGCAAAGTTGATCCGCTCTAATGCAGGTAGCACTGATCAATGCCAGCTATTAAGGGGTCATGGTGAGATGAAGTCAGTGGATGAGATACAGAAAGAAGGGTTTGTATGAGTACTGGTGTCTTTCATTTTGAACTACACATACAAGCCTAGTGTAAGTACCCCCCCCCCCCAAAAAACACAAAAAAAACAGGGGAAGTCATGGTTGTCATGACTGATGTCACGGTTGCTCTGGGAGCGGTGTTGAGTTTGCCTGCTGATGTTGGAAAGCGCTTTTAAAAGAGTTTTGTCCTCTAATCTCAGGGCTATCAGGAACAATTCACGACCACAAAGAAATGACCTCGGCTCCTATGGAGACGAGTAAAAAAATAAAATAAATAACAATAAATTCTAAGCAGCGGCGGCATCATTCTTACGCCATGTTCAACATCTTTCCCACTTTAAAGAGAATGATCGCATAACTCACGTCTGTCAAAATGCTCAGTCGGCCTGTTAACCTCAAGGTTTACATCAGGAACAGTGTATGAAGATGAAACTGGCATTCATGTTTGGTTATTTTAAGGAGAAAATCTGACTCGAAAGTTGTGCAGATGCATCCGTTTAGGCCGTGTTCCTTTATCTCAATATTTAATTGGAGATGTTACTCCTTTGGTCGTATGATCCAGTTTGAGTGTCTCGACAGTCAAAATACGACAGGGCGCGTCATATCAGGATCACGACTGTGTCTTTTGCTTTAAATCAACTTTTTTCGGCGTCCGGTTTTGAAGTGAAAGCTTGGATCTGAGACCCGCGTTGCCATTCCAAATATTTAGCGTGTTGCATCTCCCTGTAACTTTTGGACGAGATTCCAGGGTTAAGTCATGATGATGTGATGGTGGAGGGAGAGAAGTGTGAACATGTCCAGTCACACACACACACACACACACACACACACACACACACACACACACACACACACACACACACACACACACAGAGAGCTCAGATTAAAAGACATCGGGTTATAAAATAACAACTCGGGGTTTGTTTAGCACGCGAAACAGCCGTTGCTATGATGAACATGCACACACACAGACGGAGCAGTGAGACACAGAGTTGAGTGACATTGTAAACTGTCATAAACACTCTTAAGATATTAATAACTGTGGTAAGTATTTGTGTATGTGGTTGCGTGAAAGGAGAAATGTGTGTGCCGGCTGGAAAAAAAAGAAAGGACAAATTGACAAACATGTTTTTAGTATCGAATACTCACCGAATCTATTTGAAAAAACCCCCCCCACTATGCAGTTAGATATCAGTCACTTCAGCTAACAGCAGCATTTATGCATGATGTTCATTGCAAAATGCAGAGAAATGGATGATACCACATGAGTCATTTGAGAAGTCTCGGTGAAGGATGAAGCCAGCGGTTATTTCACAGCCAGATTATTACTTTAGTTTCAGAGGTACTTTTTGCTCAAGGGCACTTTTTTTCTTTTTTTACTCATGTTCCTCTTTCCTTTTCTTTCTTTCTTCCCCTCCCTGTCCTGCTACTTTGTGTCTCTTTTATTTGGTCTCTGCCTCTGCTTTGTCTCTAAATGGTTTTGTCTCTCTAGAGAAACAAAACACCAAACCATGTATGATAGTCCAGAGACGCCTAGAAAATTTTTTAATGTGCTTATTTTTGAATTAACTATTTGGAATGAATGAATTCCGTATCGAGTCAGAAAGAAAACAGGAATTACCTGATAATTAATGAGTATTTCCTCTGATTCGATGACTAGATAATGATTGAATGAATGAAGGATTGGCGGAGTCTGTTGGGATTCCACCTGGTGATTGGTTGAGGCCGGAGGCTCACCTGGCCGAGGTGTCTGGGAGGTGAAAGATGAGAGGCTTACGTCAGTCATTATCAACAGAGATAAAACAGAATGCTATATAAACAGATTTAGAGCCTCCAACACTACTACCCTGCAGTATCCCCGCCCCCACCCACCCACTCTGCCTTGTGGCTGTGATCAGTTGTCCCACTGCCCATCTTATTAGAAAGGAAGACAAAGTGGATGAGTAATATAATACATGAAAGTTAATACAGGGGTAGGTCAGGGTAGTTTATCATGTGTCTGTCATCCTGAAGGGCTGCTGAAGACAAAAAATGCTGCAAAAGTCCAATTTTGATGTTTTTGAAACCCTTCCAGTATGAGTGTATAATTGAGCCTCCTTTATTGAATATAATAATGTAGAATTGTGAAATTGCGTTTTTAAGCTGGGGCCATTTTTCAATAAATATAATACTGTGCTCAAAAGTAATGAGGCAAAACAGAACAAATGTAATAAATAAGTGAAGAGAAGACTGATAGTAGACAGACATGCTGAAACTGAGCAGAATATTCATATTGATATAGTTATTGAACATGAATGAATGAGTCAATGAAGGAATGTGTGAACAGTTTTTGGTACATGGAGTCTCCTGGGTGAAGGGCGTGAACAATTTTACTGTCGGCTTTGACGTGTTTGGCTAATCAGGTGGACGGTTTAAAACCTGTATGATCTAGATCCGTCCGACTTTACAGATCCGGTGACGGTGGGTGATTCTCCAAACGGATCGCATTATGTACCAGGAGTCGTCTCACGGGTCAGATGTATTGCTACTCTTGCCGCGCGGTGACCCAATACCGCCTGTGTTAAATATGACATCTGGACTCGATGTTGAAGGAAAGGTTACAAAGGTTCGAAACCAAGAGAGACAAAAAGAAACAGACGGAGGGACTTCAATAGTCGGCTACTTGTTTGATCATCTGAGTGAACGGTGATTCGAAAGTGAGGCGGGTGTGTTTGGGATAAAAGCAGAGAGGGGGGGAAGTGAAGGAGGGAAAAAGAAAGGAAAACTGATGGAGGTAGGGAAAGGTGAGAGGAGTGGAGAGTCATCAGTGGTTCCCATGGTCCAGAGAATGAGCCGCTTGTGCTCACGTGTGTATACGTGCACAGTAATGTGAGTGTGTGTGTGTGTGTGTGTGTGTGTCATTAGAGTCCCCCAGAGCGCTGAGACCAAAGGGGTCTCACTGTGACACCTATTATCCCCCCGAAACATGACACACCACCAGGGAGAGGGACAGAAAGAGAGAAGGGGGGGTAGCCCACATTTCACTTGTTTCTCTCTCCATTATAGCGACTGTTTGCCTCTGTGTGTGCATATATGTGTGTGAATGTATGTTTGTGTGTGTGTGTGCATATATGTGTTTGTGTGTGTGAATGTTTCTAAGTTTAACAGCATCTGCTGTGTGTGTGTGTGTATGTGTGTGTATGTGTGTGTGCGTGTGTGTGTGTGTGTGTGTGTGAGAAACTGAGACTGCACTGTAGTGTGAGTTAATGTCCGTGCGTATGAACTCCCGGTGTGCATATTTCTGTGGTAGAAGGTGAAATGTAGCAGATCGCTGCGCTGTGCCAGGTGTTTGCCTTGGCTTCACTTCTGAGGCCCTGACACACATTTTACAGAGTCCACGGGGAAATAGTGTAAGAGTTTTTGGGGGGTTGACTGTTTTGTATGAGGAGTGAGAACAGTTTAAAACGAAAGGAATGGGTTATTAACTTTTTTTCCCCTTTACTTTTCAGTCTCACATGATTGTCTTAAAGTCATGAAACTATGTGCTAAGGATTTGTGCACCCCTTTTGCATTATGATTTAATTAATCCAGGAGCTGGATTTGATCCTTAGCAATGAAAAACAGTCCCATTGGAATCGTTCAATAATGCCCATGTGTCTCCAGAAATAGTGTCATTGTTTTCCTTTCATTGGAACTACATTTTTACTGAATTAATAGTTGCTATGACGATTTGTTGACAGTGTGCAGCATAACCGTCCGCTATGACATCCGTGTAATGAATGCTTCTTCTTATCACACACAAATTGATGAATTGTTCCGCTGCTTCTTCTGCTTTCCATCCGATTGACACCGTGCCCTTCTGTGACACACGCAATCCCAACACCAGTAACCAGATCACACTGTGGGCACGACACGCACCAATCAAAACATCGACACGTCACCCGGCTGGCTTAATCAAGTTATTCCTACTGTCATTACTACCATAACACAAGTAGAGGGAATCTGGTTAAGGTGTTTACATGACATGAATTGGTTACAATAAGCAGAGTATTGCCTGTATGTAACTTTAATCCACTTTGGATAAGAGTTTCAACTAAATACCCAAATGTAGATGTTACATAAAAGAGAGGGAGAGCAGACTGTGAGGTGGGTGGGAGAGGATGTTGAGAATGGAAATGTTACTTTAATAGCATTCCGGGATGCATATGCAGAGTATGTGGGCTGGAGTCCCGGAGGTGGGTTGGAAAACACCCCGTGCAATTGCGTCAGGAAGTGGAGGTGGAGGGTGCTCAGGGTGTCATAACGCTGATTGGGGGGGGATGTTTGGGTGGGGTGGGTGTACGCTTGATATAAGTGGGGGCTGTTCGGAGGGGTCCACTTGAAACATTTTAAACCCTGGCTCCTCCCTTTCTAGAGGCCTTATCAGGTTCCCTAAAGGCTGCCAGCAACAAAGCAACACAGAGCCAAAAAGTCGGAGGGGCGTAGAGTGGTTGCAGGGGCAAGCGTTAAGGGGGGTAAAGTGGGTCTTGAGGGAGAGGAAGGGGGAATGAAAGAAAAAGGCACAGGGGGGTAAGAGGGGGTGAGAGCGGGATGGTGCAGGGGAAATAATTGAGGAGGGAGGAACTCTAAATAGAAGGAGGAAAAAGTGGATGAACAGGAGATAAATGGAGGAAGTACGGTGACGAAGGCGAGGATGAAGAACAGAAGAAGAAAGACGGAGATATATAAAAAAGAAAAAATTGGGGCCCATGTCTGGAAGTCAAAGTAGCCGCCGTCTCTGTCTCTTTGTCTCTCTCTTTCTTTCTCTGGGAGCCGTCAAAATAATGGATTGTCACGCTAAATGGCCGGATACAAGAGGGCAAAGGGGGTTGCCTGGGCGGGGGAGCCGGGAAGGAGGGGGGTAATTGTTGGAGGCGGGGGGAGGAGGGCAGTTTGGATAGACAAGGGGGCGGACAGACTAAGGAGTTGGGTATGCTCCCAAGTCAATTTATTCCTTATTATTAAGGAGCAGCGCCAAAAACAACATGAAAAAGTGTTTGTCATTCTGAGATCGGGCTTTTATCAGCTTCGCTCTGCTCTGAGCTCCTTTTGGTTTGGAGAAAAATGACTTAGGAAAACAGCAGAAACCCACATAAACCCATGCATTCACTTTTAAGGGTTTTGGGGAAAACCGGTCAGTTTCGATCGACGATGAATATTTTTGCTGTTTGATTATACATTTTCAGTGGTTTGGCTGAGCCTCCAGGTCCTGTAACGTCCTCATTATCCCAGTGTTACAGTTTAAAAATGGCATAAATGTAGGCACAAGGTTTTTTTGGAAAAGACCAAGACGGCCTTTGGTTTCTATCAAAATCCTGGAAGGGCACTTTTTTTCTCATGACTGTAATTTGGCAGGCTTCTTTAATATTTTTAACATGTAAAAATGTGTCTTGGCTGTTGCAGTATTTTGAGCAGATTTTTTCCAGGCCCAGCGTACTGCTTGGTTGGTCATTCTGTGGATTTATAAAGCTTCTGGGTAAGATCGAGTTTGAGTGTATAATTGGGACTACACAACAGTGTTCTCCCCATCACTAGCAAATTCATGTCTGTGTTTAATATCAAATCATATTCTGTCCATTCTGTGCACATTTTAAGGATTTGCTTTACATTGTCCCTATCTGTTGGCATTGACTTTGCCAGTTAGTTCACATTCTGGCTCTTTGGGCACTTGTCTTTGCCAAACAGAGCATCCCTGCCAACAAGAGCATTTTTTTTAACAAAGCACTCCTCCAGGAATGCTAGCCAGATCACTAAGACAACATATCACAACAATAGCACCACGGCAAAGACCTAGGATTTTGCATGAAAATATTTCTCAGGTAATTTATACATTTCTTTGTGAATAAAGTTTTCATTTATCACTGACACTCTGGCTGTTTTGCTGGACGCTGTGTATGGATCATGCTACAAAAAAAACTCACTTGTTTATTTCTTTTTTTCTCTCTCAATCTTTCCTTGCAAGTCTTGGAATCAATGAGGCCCTTTGATGTATATTTGATGTATCTCTGCATCCAAATGTCAAGAAGTCTCTATTGTTATTCCTTCTGACGATACAGGATCAATAACTGACAACAAATTGATGGCCTCAAGGAGAGGTGTTTCTAGTGTGTGTGTGTGTGTGTGTGTGTGTGTGTGTGTGTGTGTGTGTGTGTGGGGAAATTCACAAACAAAAGACATTCATACGATATAGTAGATGACAGCTAAAATCTAGACTACATCAAAGAATGAAAACAAAGGGGGCATGTTGAGGAAAGGAGGGAAATTATAGTAACATTATACAGATAACGTAGTAAAAGGGTACATATTTTAAAAAATCTAACAGGCAATATGAGTTTGAACAGAATATATTGGATACATTCACTGCAGTGGGCCCTTACACTGGGCTACGAAGAGCAGAGCAAAGCTTTTGATGCCATAACCTCCAGACACGACGACTGACCTTAAAAATGTGAAGTTTGTGTTCGTAAGACAATGACGGCCACTGTTTGTCCATTACATATTTGTAATATGAATCCATGAATTGAAAAGCCAGCAGTCCGTTTTCTTCTCAATGTCCCACGCAGCCCATATTACTAGTCTAACTAGTCTAACAACTGCACTTCTTGGTAAATCCCATCCAAATACATTAACTGAAATCTAAAGAAGTCACGTTGGAAATGCAGTTTCTCTCTTTCTTTCTGTTTCCACAGATGTGGATGGAAAAGATCTCACAGGATCAAACCACAAAAAAAATCCGATTTTAGAAGAGAAGACACAAATTGTAGATATTCCCCACTCTCTCGTTATAAATTCTCTGTATCGCAATCTTCCTCCCCGTCCTCAGGGCTTCTGATTTCCCCTGGTCTGTTTGCATACAACATGCTTTTTGATTTACACCCAGTCCCTTGTGAGCGCGATTGTGTGTCTGCCTGTTCAGTGTTGTTTTTTTCCCCTGCAGCCTCAGAGTGAATGTCTACATGTTCGGGGTGCGTTTGTCTCTGCGAATGTACGTCTTTTTCGCAGCTATTTTTCGGGGTTGTGAAACAGGAAGGTGAGGCCGAGCCGCGTCCCACGGTGATGCACTTTAACGATGTCTATTCTGCTTCCAGAGATTCGTCTCACTGGAACTGTTGGGAGGGTCGGGCCAAGCCCCCTTGATGCTCTGTTCTGCTTTGAGAAAGATGAGATGCTGCAATACCTTTAGCATGGATTGATGGCGCCTGTGGGCCCCTCTCAGCGTTTTTGAAATGCAACCAAACATGGTCTCAGTGCAAAGTTTCAAACAGATACTCCTTTTTTTTCTGGGCATTTATTCAAGCATGAACTTTTTTATCTGTGCAACTGCTCCAAAGAAGACTGAAGTCCTCATGAGGCCAAGGTTAGCTCTGACAAAGACCATGTTTGGTTGAAACCAGAACAACACACAGAGGAAGCATCAATCTAAATCTTATTATTCTCTTTCCCATTGCCTTGGACCTCATATCTGGTCTAACACCTGGTGAGTTGTTGCCGTGCACAATTTACTGCTGCTTCGCACAGATTAATAACCAGCCCAACGGCGTCATTGTGAGCAGGGATTGCCAGCACTAGAAAAGATTCCCTTAAAAGCGCTTTGAGCACATGTCTGTATACGCATGGAGGGCTGCACGAAGGCTTTGTCTTTCTGTTTGAACCAACATTTTTATATACTTTTCTCAGGAAATCATTTTGAATATTTTCCATGACAGCTGCAATGGTGTTAGATGACTGGAAGGCGAGTCGTGTTCGGGAAGGGGAGATAAAAAGACAGCATGGGGGCAGCTATAGGGTAATTAGGGTGTAACAGGATGGGTGGGGTAAGGAAGTTGCCCTCATCCACAATGCCTTGTCAGCCCTTCTCTGTCTCCCTTTCTCTCAAATCACACTATATCAGCAAGACTAGCCGCACTAGCAGCTAGTGAGACTGTAATGCTCATGTCTGAGTCTGATGCTACAGGGCAGATTGAGCGTCTACCTCAGCAGCCAATGAAGTCACTTTTTTGATGCAGATATGAAGCTCTGTATGATTGTGAAGTTTTATTGCACATGTAATGGTTTTATGCAGGTTTATGGCGAGGTTATGATTTGAGCTGTTTAGTTTTTTATTGAATTGGGCAGGTTTTAAGATGCGATTGGGCTGGAAACTGGCAATCTGATCTGGCAACACTGCAGCAATCACCTTGTTGAGAGCCGCGTGGAGGCAATCAATATTCCTGATTTGAAAATATAGCGGAAACAAAATGAAAAGGAAGTGTTTTTTTAGGACAACTTACACTCAGCGTTTTGTTATAATACTTACCTTTTTAGTATTTTCAATTGTGAATAAACCATCATAATAGAATTTTTTCAATTGTTATTGGTCACGCCAATGTTTCCACTCAACTTAATTCTCTTGTGGGTGCTAGCTGCTTTTCTGAAAGGGAGAGACTAATCACTTTTGGCCTGCTGGGTGGTTTTCATTCCCCGTGGTTGGTGCCCTGCCGGGCGAGTCATTTCCCATACATGTGCTCTGCTTTATGGGCAAATGAAATACTAAAAGGCCTTCTTCGAACCCTGCATTGGATATATCCTTGCCTTACAAGGTTTGCTGAAGTCATAATTCAATAAACCAAACCCAGAGCAGGGCATCTCTTTCCACGGCATCAACTCCTGCTCCTTGTAAACTTGTTCTCCTCGCAAACTTGTTAAAATACCACTGCCCACACGAACCAAAAGCCATGGTTAGTGTGATGGAAATTGATGAACGGATTTATGTTATGTCCTGCTCCTTTTGAGGTAACTACAACAGTTATTACTTCAGATATAATTAAGCCATACTTGCCAAAAGTCAGATTACATGCTCCTGGTGCTGCATTACTTATAGATGCTGTGCCATGCTCCGAAGTAATGATGTGTAAGGAATGCGAGCAAACTAAGAATTATTGGTATTATTCTGATTATTCTGAACTCATTTCACATCTGGGGCATCCAGGAAGGTAATCATACACTCACGAAAGCCTTTTCCTTGATCTCTGTCTCCCTGAACCCATACACATTGTATCACTTTGGGGCTCCAACCTGCTGTTTGGTTGCTTAGTGTGTGTGTGTTCGCCAATGTGCATGTACACTGTGAGTAATAATGTCTGGAGTAGGTCAGCTCTCAAATTGATTGTTTTGACAACTTAAAACTGCATTTCAAGAGTAGCTAGCTTCCGTACCTTGACATATATGTGAGTGAAACGACAGGCAGGACATAACGTTGGAAGGGTTTGATCATAGAAAAGGTGAGCTGACCGCCTTCTCTAGCTCTGTGCAGCGCCGAGGATAGATAAATATTATGATATTATTGGTTGAAATGGGTTGGTACTATCTGACATGCATTATATTTTGGATCTAAAAATGTGAAGGAATTTATCTTTTGTATTTTTTTTTCAGCATATATTGTTCAATAGGTGCACAATATGCCCTGAGATGTGATCTCATTCCAGCTTGACTTTAAGAATTCAAACCACATTCACACCTCTAAACATTCACGAGTGCACACAACACACACACACACACACACACACACACACACGCACACACACACACACACACACACACACACACACACACACACACACACACACACACACACACACACATTTGCATGCACGTGTATGGCCACATTCACCCTGCAAATGCAAGCAGCACCACACAAAGGTATGAGTGCAAATGCATTAGTGCAGTCATGCAAACAGGCTTGTGCACTGCAAACAAGTGCATATTCTCTGTCAGGCTGGTGGGCCAGCACTCTCCCTTGGAAACACACACATACACACACACACACACACACACACACACACACACACACACACACACACACACACACACACATAAAGAGGAGCGTTTGTACCCGTTCTGTCTTCGCTGGTCTATTTCTGAGGCGACGAGAAAATGATCAAAGCTATGTGATCAGGCTCCAGGAACGACCTTCTGACTGTCTCAGGTGTCTCTTATTACACACGCAAATACACACATGCATATGCACGCACCTTAATTTTTCTCTTCCATATGCTCTGATAAAATCTGTGGGAAAACTCACTCAAAACATTCTTTATTTGTCTCTGTATTTCAGGCACATTAGCGTCTGTGCACCCTGTCCCTCTTCCAGTCCCTAACCATGTCTGGGGGTGGAGATATATTTAAGGTTGCCGTAGAGAACTATTGGTGTCGAGTATCTCCAGCTTGCACAGCATGTTTTGACATTTTTCTTCATGTCTTTTCCCAGTTTCACTTGTGGCCCATTCAACTACAACTTTGAGCACCCACCATAACTTTAAATTTTCACATTTTCCCATCTCCACACTTCTTTCTTCTCACAACAACTGATAAGCAAAAGATATTAGTAAATACTTTGATAAATGTCACACTGCTGTTGCAACAGCCATTGGCAGACTTCAAATTAATTGACGAACATGGATGCACACACTTAGCAAACAACTTAATCATCTTTCAGTGTCACAACTTACATATTCTTAGTATTTTCTGGCTAGGATGCATATCTGATAACAAACAGTATTAGTAACATTGAAACATTATTATGTCTTGGCTCTGATTTACTGGAGGAAGGAACCACCCAGACATTAGCCATGTTTTAGTCATGGCCCCCGCTGGATTATTCATATCTTTCATTATCATTGCCCTGTCACCAACCAACTAAACCACACTGCCTCTTTAATCTACATTGTGCGTGAAGAAAAAAGGCAACCAAGCCAAGACTTTCTGGCTGTTCAGTGGCTTGCAGTGTGACAGAAAATGTCACAGCAACCAAATAAGTTCACCATAGTGGAATCCTTCATAGTGGAATCCTGGAAGTAGCAGGCTGTGAAATGGAAATGTCCACCCCGGCTTATCGCGTAGTAGAAAAGAACTGTGGAACAACAAGTAGCTAGGCATATAATGTTGTAGTAAGGACGACATGATGTCACTAGTCTTTCACAACACGCTTCTGACGGTCTTTGATGTTCAGTCTCTGCAGAAACATGAGGCTGCCATCCTTCTGCAGCCAACTGGGCATCTAAGTCAATCTCTCATGGTGGTCCGGTCTTCTCATTGGCTCCCCTCATATGATCCTCTCACGGGACAGTGGGCTTCAGCGTGATCACCTGTCTGAGAACAATGTCTACTGTACAGTTACACACACGCACAGTCACAGTATGGAAAGTGAAGGTGTTCTCTGAGTGTTTGTGCGTGTGTGTGTGCGTGTGTGTGTGTGTGTGTGTGTGAGAGAGGGCGTGTGTGTGTGTGTGTGTGTGTGTGTGTGTGTGTGTGTGTGTGAGAGGGTGTGCAAAAGTAAAGGTCACATCTTAAGCAGTTCTATAAATATTCAAAGGAGATGTGACTCCAGTCAATGCACACACACTAACACACACACACACACACACACACACACACACACACACACACACACACACACACACACACACACACACACTAACACACACACACACACACACACACACACTAACACACACACACACACACACACACACACACACACACACACACACACACACACACACACACACACACACACACACACACACACACACTTTAGGTATTGGGTCATGGCCTAGTTGAAAAAGCCTTGGCCAAAAACGCCTTCGGTGTATCACCATTACAGAGAGGTGTTAATAGTTCTATTGGGCGCTGAGCCAGCAAACATCTCTCTCTCTCTCTCTCTCTCTCTCTCTCTCTCTCTCTCTCTCTCTCTCTCTCTCTATCTCTATCTATCTTTCTCTCTTTCAAGTCTCTGCTGATGGTTTTTGGCTCAACCGAAAGCAGGACCACACATATACAGCGGCGTTGTCTCATCTTCTGACCAAGAGAAATATTGCCATTGATGCACATTCACAAAGTCCACAGTGGTTTCCAACAGTTTCATAAACCCGCCATTATGACTGTAAAGTAAAGAAAGCAATTCTTCTACCAGAAATATGCAAATTCCTCTCTATCTAATCTAAAGTTATAATAATACTATGTTTCTTTCTTTATCTCCTCTTCTTCTCTCCGGTGTGTTCGTGTTCTCTCCCCTATCTCAGGCCTCAGGTCATGGGTCAGAAAGCACAGAGGTGATAAATGCTTCCAGGTCACCACGTCTCTGAAGGTCAGGGAGAGGGTTTCTGCAGTGACAGCAACAACATGATCACTCAGCTGAAGCACCAGAGCTGAACCTCCTGACCCGCTCGGTCCCTCGCTGTCTCCGTTCCGTCTGCCTCATTCTGATTTCTTCCGACTTCCCCGCGTGTACAAAAGGTATCAGCGAGAGAGTTTACACAAGAAGGGGCGCCGCTAAACGTCAAATCACGAGGCGAAACATTCAAGAAGGTCTTGTAAAATGTGGACAAATAGATTAAAGTTATTAGTGTCTTCTCATACTTTCAAAATGAAATATATTTTGCACACATACATCCACTTTTCAGGTTCAGAGACGGTGAAATGCCCGGTGTTATTTTGAGAACTTCAGCCAATCTCCCTCATGGTGATCAGCTCCGCTCTCCTGCTTTGAATCAATGCCTTGGGCTCCAGCCCCCACACACACACACACACTAATCTAGTTGACTTTCATAACTAGTATAATCTGATTATAAATCCCCTGGTATGGACGCCACACAGCACAGTGTTGCAGAGGTCACATGCCGCTCGCTGAGAAATGCCACAGAACAATCTACGCACGCTCGCCCGGTTTACAGTGATGCAGCGATTACACACTCCGCTGCATCACTGTAAACCGGGCGAGCGTGCGTAGATTGTTCCTAATTATTAGATCTACTTTCTCCGCCTTGACCCATAATGTGTTAAATACTTTCATTCTAGCGTGCTTAATTCCATCAAATACCGGTGTTTCTGTCTCTAAAACGTGCATTTTCCATTACACAAGGTTAGTTCACAGTTTTATCAACAAAATTCACATACAAATTGAAATCCAAGGTATTTTTCACAGTAAGTTGTATTAAATGCCTTTGTTTCAAATAAAAGTTAAGGTTATTAACTTGTTTCTTGAACAAATAAATGGAAACAGAGCTTTTTAAATTGTTTTTCTATGCCGTCCATTGGTATTAGTCTTTCTTTTTGTTACAGTTGTCCCATTCCAAAACATAGATTTTTGTATAATGTACACAAACAATTCTCTGCTCTGATTTAGTGTATATTCAGTGGTAAGTTTTAGCGTTAAGATTTCCAAATAGTAGCTCTATCGCATGTTGAACCTAAGCGCCTCGTATCCTTTTCCAGTACCTCAAATTGACTAATGTTTATGTTTAAACCGAGTCTGACATGTGGTGTGTTTCTCCCACAGCCACCGCAGAGGAAAGTCCTCCCCGGTTTGTTTGGGTTAGACAGCGGAGGAATGAGGGAGGGAGGACAGAGAGATGGGGAGGGGAGTGGGGAGGTGAGGGGATGATGACAGGCGAATGGGGGGTGTGAGTGAGTTTGGACAATGCTCTCTGCATTTGAAAGAGGGGATAGGGGAAGAAAAGCCAGGGAGAAGGGGAGCGAAGGAGAGAAAGCGTGGGTGAGAGGAGAGGAGAGAGAGGTGGCAGAAGGAGAGGAGGGGAGCTCATGGGGGGTAATTAGAGGGAGGAGAGGAGTAGAAGGGAAATGATGGACGAAGGAACGTGAGGAGAAGGGGAAGGAGTGAATTTGTGTAACGAGGGAATGAAATGATGAAGGGAAAGAAAAATATGGGGAGGATAGATGTGGGGGGGGGGGGGGGGGTGCAGAGACCTTGGGGGTTACATTCCTGAAGTGCAACCAGCCTGGTGCTGCTCTGCTGCCCAATGTAAACACGGGGCAGAGAGGAGGACTGACAGCCTGTCACTGTGACTCATGAGACAGAGAGAACGCGAGCGATGAAGAGGAATGCTGTGATAAAAAGTGCAAAGAAGGTGAAGGAGACTGGGTGCAAGAGACAGAGATGTATATACAGAAGGACAGTTTATTGCAATGTGTACATCTATAATGTTAGACAGGACATCCCCTTGTCTCCTCTCTCGTAGACTCAATTCATTCATATGAGCACCTCTTCTCCTCCCTTCTTTGATGTTGTCTACAATCCTCTCCCCTTTCCTGCTCTTGTTTCTCATCCTTCTCCTTGCACATATTGAGGTCAGAAAGTCCTAATTTATCCCTGATAAAAAAAAGAGGGATTGTGCTTAATTGCTGTAAATTCCCCTTAGTATCGTTTCATTCTCCAAGTCAGATAATGCGGTACATTAATATTAGAGACTTCAGATGTTTAACACACAACACCAGCCATGACAGCAGCAGGAGATCCGTCTTGACTCTGTGGTGCTTGTGTGACATCTAGTGGCCAGTTTTAAAACGGTTTAATCTGTTGCAGCAGTTCAAACACAATATTCTGAACATATAATGAAAGTGTGAAAGTAATTCTCCTACAGTACAATAAAAAAAAAAAAAAATACACAAGTGTAATATATGTTATATTTAAGTAAGTAAAACGTTTCACAGACACAAGTCACAAAGTGCTTAACAAGGCAAATTTGAACATATTATATTTGAGTTCAAAATAATGAAAATTAGATTTATTTATAAATTATGTGAAACACAAACAACATAACATGGCCTGATAAGTGCTTTTTTACAGATAAAAAAAAACAAACAAAAAACAAAGCAGCCCTTTGAGATTATTTGATAATTCTGACTCAGAATAATTAATTTGGGGTATTATACATCCTTTCTCAGCGAGGAAGGATGAATAATACATACAATTGTGTAAACAGGTTAAATTATATTGAGAAAGAAAAAATAAAGAAAAAATAAATAATAGTTCATATGAGAACAGTCACCTGAGGGAAAAAATGTCAGAATTGCAAAGTTTAAAAAAATCTAAATCCTACGGGTAATATCAATTCCACACACAGTATGTAATTTATTTGTTTGCCTTTTCATATTCAATATTGCACCTTACCTAGAATACTGGAATCTATTGCTTGCAGAACACTTCCTGTACTGTAGTGAACAAATTTACTAAAACAGTATTGTAAACCTAATTAGAGCGTAACACTAAAGTAAAAAAACCAACTAAAACCAGTAAAAATCTGGATAAATTTAGGGATCAACAGTACCTTTCAATTATTTCAAAAATAATAAGTGGACACTAATAATGTTGACTGTTCTACAATGGCCATTAAATTAATACAATTTTAAAGTGCAACAACAAAATGACAGTCCAAAAGTGAAACTTGCAACATGTGTCACAGATCCCACTTCTGCATAGAGTCACTGTAACAATAATATAAACAAATAAAACAAGTAAAATAAAAGTTTTTTTTTTGTTGGGGGGGAGGGGGGGGCTTTTGCTTTCACCGCTCACAGAGCAGGAAAGTGTTTCCCCGAGAGACTGATTTCCCGGCGACAGCAACAATCTCACCACAAATGATTGGGAAAGTCCTTTTTGTTTTTGATCATTCCCCGTAAAAGTTCACTGATAAGGAGTACTTCCTTAAACACTTAAGTCAAGTGTTTTGGTGAAACGGTGACAGCGTGTGGTCGCCAGACTGCTGTAGTCTTTGGTCGTTCCTGGCTCGTACGCAGTCGGTCAGTACAGTCAAATGTAACATACATTTCAGTGATACTGTTTTAGTTCTAGATATGGCTCAATTAAAAAACAAGCACGCCTTCCTCTTCACCGACTTAACAGTCAGGGCGCCTCTTTCCCTTCTTTGTTTTCATTGAGGATCACTAGCTCCCTGGAAAAAAAACAAAAGAATCTGTGGTTACAAGATTTCGATTTTTGATGTGATGAAGTTACAAAGATTTTTTTGGGCAACTAGGAATTCATGAATTAATTTCTTGATGGCAGTTCATGGAATTCCTTATCGGTGCCATTTTGACATTACTGACAAATGTAAAAAGTATCCCAAGGATAAATTGTAAACATCCACTTACTCATGATCATGCTGTCCTCCAGTTACTTGACTTGTAGTTACTGCCACTGCTCCTGTAAGCCAACATAGAAATGGCTATGAGTTTTTTGTCTATTATACTGAGTCATTCACACTTGCATCGTTGTATTTTTGCAAACAGACATGCAGATGTGTGTAGAACACCTGTATTGTGACGATCCTAATATCTGTTCTTACCTCTCTGTGGTTTCCTGCACTTCCACCATAGAAGTGCCCCCACAATACTCAAGACCAACAGTGCTGCTATGAGAGCGATGGCTACTGCTGTCATATAAGGATTTTGAGGATCTGGTTGCTCTATGGGTGTACCTTCAGATGAGAACAACGTTTATCAGTATCAAAAACAAATAAGTATTTTCCTCATTTTCAACACATCTCATTAAAAAAAGAAAATGACAATGCGTTAGTGCTCTCAATGTTTTCTCCACCCTGGTGTGGGTGTCAGCCTCAAACCCATTTGTTCCTGCCGAAGATATAAAGCAGCACATCACAATCGTTTAGTTTCGCTTTTAGAAGTGTTAACAATTAACTAAAAGAGCTAGGCACTGCAGTTTCCAGCAATTATTACCCTGCCATGAGTAAATTGTATCGTGAGTATTGAGAGCATATATATAAGTGTACAGAGCAACTGAATAGTTCTTGGGCAATAACTCAATTTGAACCGGACTGATTGACAGAACGTGCATGGTCCCCAGAGGATGTACTTTTGTGTCTTTTCCTCCTCTAGTGCCATCATCTGGTCAAAATCTAAGTCGGTCAAATACCTGCTTCACTAATGATATCCCCACCAGCCTCAGCTGTACTTTGTTTGTTGTAAGCAAATGCTAACATGCTAAACTAAGTCATTTTACCTGCTAAACGCCATGTTACCAACGTGTAGCAGGTATGATGTTACCATGTTACAGATGTTGGAATTTAAAGTCAAAGCACAGCTGTGTCTACTACCATCCTCACACTTCCAAAAACCTTCCCAGGGTTTAAAAGCACAAAATAGATTTTGGCGGAGAAACCATTGGGACTGGTCTTTTTGAGTTTAGTGAGCTACTCACAGACTGAGAACTTGTCTGAGGTGACGTTGCCCACAGAGCACCAGATGGACGTCAGCTCTCCACCAGAGCAGTTGCATTCTGCGGTGCTTGATCGGTTGACCATCATGGTGACCCGATCGATGGCTTTGCTGTTGTTCAAGACCGTGCAACTCTCCGGTATTTGCCACTTCACCTCCACGTCCGGGTAGCCGCCATGTGAGGTGCACGTGACGAGGCAACTGGAATTGTGCTTTTCACTGCTGCGTTGCACCACCAGTGCAGGTTTGCTGTAGTTGGCTGGAAGGAAGAAAGGGTGATCAGTGAGTTGGTGTCCAGTTAAAGTGCCATTCAACTTTTAAATGAGGATGCAAAGGGTTTTCATGGAGCCTCCCTAAGGCCAAGGTCACAGGTTGGACAAATAACCTTTGAATGAGTGAGAATGAATGAGAGTCCTGTTTATTCAGCTGGCCAGAACAAATACTCATACTTCTGTGTTCAAATTAGATCAAATACAAGGACTTGACTTGTCCTGTGTTATTCCAATTGTTAATATAGGGAATATTATATCCCCACCAGATATAAGTGGTGATGCAGATAATGATAGTCTAAGCAATCAATATATTTTTCACCTACGACGAGGGCCTATCTCTGAATTCTCTATGTATATACATTGGTATTCCCTCATTGTAAAGGGTTGAAAATCAAACAATCAAATGTATTTTTAAATGTTAACACATACCTGTGACAGTGAGGTTAATTCCTATTACAGTTACAACATTGTCATTGTCGCGGTACCGGATAGCGCACTTGTAGGCACCATTGTGTGAGACGTTCAAACTGTCCATGTGTATAGTCCAGTCCTCATCCAGTATGGTGTTCTGCCATTTTCCTGTTAGGTTCTGTGATTCGTGGTAGCCATTTATAAAGACGTCCTCCCCCGTCTGAAAGTACAAAAACGCCAATGACCTTTGTTTGTCAACGGGGCAGTGAAAGGCCACTTTTCCACCGACCTCCCCTCTCAGCTGAATCGGAGCATGACTTTCTGGAAAAGAGAAGTCAAAGAGTTAAGGATTATAGCATGCTGGGAAACCTTCCATGGAACAGAAGTTATCTTGGAGAAATGTTTTAAAGATAAAATCAAGAAGAGGACAAATGTCTTATTGATAGTATTACTGAATCAAGCCAAAACCATTAACAACCATTTATGATTCGACCTGAAATAAACCTATATGATGAGTAAAGAGTTATTTCAACACTCTTCATTTATTTGCTGCCCATTCATGACGTATTAGACTAAGCTCAGTTCCTCTTTCAGCCTGTGTGTCCCTTCATGATTTGCATGATAAAGGTCAAAGTATCGAAAGTGACGTAACAATGAGCAATAAAAGGTCACATTGTGTGTAGGTGTTTTTGGCCACTCCAACATGTCTGTCTTTGACTTCTTATAGCTTTATTCACCAGCCAGTTTGTCTGTCTGTCTGGGGTGTCTGGACAGGTATCTCATGTTTAATCTCATATCTCATTTTCTATCTCATATTTCATTCATGGGCCTTAAAGTGAAACAAGCGTCTTTATCTTCTGTACAGTGATGTATTTCCCAGTCAAATGGAATATTTCAGTGGTGTAAAGTAAAAAGAGGAATTTAAATCGCCAGTAAAAATGTTGACGTAGTTATTTGAATGTTAAGAAGCTTCAAAGCGGCTGTTTTGTATTACATAATATGTTTGGTGTTTACTCCGTGTGCAACGAAGCATGGCATTGTGATATGACTCGTGCCCATTTAAATGATTTAGATCAACAACGGCTTCCCCTGTAAGACGAGTATAACAGTGTGTTGTTGAGGCGATGATACGACGAAACTGCTCACCTGTGACGGAAGAGTGCCACGTCAAAACCAATGCCAGTAACCAGAGGGAAAGCCTTGGGTTTCTTGGAAGACAGGAGGAAAGTTCATTTTTATTTCACGTGGTTACTCCGGTTATGCTGTGGCATAGATACTTAATAATAGGTAATAATGTGGTAACTCCCCTAGCCCTGGGCCCACAGATACAGTGATTTAGTGGTTCAGTGTGTCACTATGAACCAGATTTTCTCTTCTTGACTGAACTTGCCCTCCTCTGTCCATTTGAGATGACTGTGCCACCTCTAATAAACAAGTACACACTCAAAGGTTTGATTAATGTGAAGCCTGACACACAGTTCTGAGGTAGTAATATGTTACTTTATGCATAAAGAGATACTTCATATCAATACCCCCCCCCCCCCCCCCCCCCCTCAGAGAGTGAGGAGGGTTATTGATGGAAACATTGTTGGCCATGTATGACCATGTCATACATTTTTGTGTTGTTGCTTCTGTACTTTTCTCTACATTCTCTACACGTTTTCAGGCATCATCATTTTTAATGTATTCCTTGTTCCAGCCCTAGTTCTCTAGCGCCACATAGTGGGCACAGGGCACACCACGCACTCCACGTGAAATGATGTCTGTGTTTAAGCGCATAGCACCGCTTTCAGCTTTAATATTATTGTTAGGTTTACAGCTCTACGTTGGAATGATGTTGTCAACAGCTGGATTACTTCAGTAGAAGTGTAATTTAAGACTTTATTACCAGACTAGGAAAAGAGTCTATTAATTCATGGAAGAATGAACTATCTGTGCCAGAGAGAAGGCATTGGATTAAGATGCAGTGTCACAAACGTGGACTATAGACTTTGAGTGAGTCACAGCATTGGAATGTCTACTACTGACTTTTCAGAAGCATGAGGTAACAGACAACGGCAGTACTTACAGAGAATGTGATCTGCAACGTGAAGCCTGTTGAAAAGACAAAAACAAAACGTGAATCACTGTGATAGGATTGATTATCACTTTCAATTCGTTCATAGTAGCAGTAATCAGGCTGGAATCTTTGGCCTGTGGGTCATTTTCAGGTTTAAGTCTAGAATCTAAGTCTCTGTAATGTCTCTAAGTCCTCTCAGACTTTGTGCAACCTACGTTCATACAGTAAACCCAAACAAAACGCAATCTCATCTGAAATATCTGATTGGCCCGTCAGTCGTGCGATGGAAAATTATTTTTGTTACCCAAAGGAAAGCCCATCCAAACAGTGTTTTCAACAGACACCAAAATAGAGGAAAGACCCAGTGAGTCAGAGAAAGCCTGTTTCTTCGATGTGTAAGGTGTATTATCTTCCCTGTCCTTGTATTTCCCTGTTACACTGCAGCCTTCAACTAACACAATTCAAATACTGCCTGAGATTTACGGTCTAGTGGGCTACAAGCTTATAAAACATTTATGTCTTTAAGGATATTGTTACACACTCGCGAAAAAAATAACATACACAGACTGCTTTTACCAGAAAAGCTCCTTGTATTGCATTTAAAGCACAAATACACAGAATCGACTGGTAGGGGAAACACCACAAGAGCAGAACAGCTCAACAGAAACCACATCAGAGGGAATTCCCAATGGCCATATAATGGTGTTTAGTTTCAGCGAAAGAGATATGAAAGTCATATTATATATAGCAGTTATCTGATTTAATACAAAAACTTTGCATAAAGTGCTGCCTTCATGAGAGCTTTTCTTCTGCTGAGACTGTCAGAGAGGTGCTGAGTATATGTGATCATGACACCAACGTTTACAGGAGCAATCAAACAGTTGCACACTCAGGCTTTATGGGAATTCCCTCATGACGCCACATGATTTACACAGCAGAAGCCAGCCGTATTGTTTCGATTCAAACGCCTGCCCGCCCTTTTTTTTCCAAATAGTAAAGCAGTGAAACCACGTGCCAGCACACATTCGTTTTATCTTATCTCACCTCGAGTCCGTTTTTGTTGAGTGAAACCGATTAAATCGAGGTGAGTTTTGTGGCAGGAGTGGTTGGTTTGTCTCGATTGCTACACAGCTGAAAGTGTTTTTCTCAAGAAGAGAAGAGACAATGCACCAACTTTCTATTTCCTTTCTCTTTTTTAGAGTCTGCTCTACGCTGGATAATGGCTTCATTATCAATTCCCATCCCCGTAATGTCCTCAACACTATTGTCACTTAAACCAGTCCCGTATGAAATCAGTATTTACACTAACATGGGATATCTTTCCCTCGCTCTCACAAATATACACAGCAAGCCGTGGAAATGATTATTATTTTTTTATATGAACTCTGCATAGGCTACTTGCAGATATTATTCCTATTGGAATATAGTCAAATGTTGCAGTACTAGAGTACTAGAGTTTTGTATTTAACTACTTCTGCTGCATTCTACGATCTAGTTCTGGAAAACGAGTTCTTCCTGTGAAGATTTTGAGAACACAAGTTCACATGTTTACTTATCCATACACTACATTCATGGGCTCCTTTTCCACATTTCAAGTACTTCTTCCCTACAGACAACTATGTAAATGCATGAGACAGTCTTCCTTTATGACATCATCGTGACAGAAAACAATAGCCTTATTCACAACGACAAAATGAATTGTTTTCTAAAGAGACGAGATAAAGAGGAGAGGACAAAAGTGAGCTCTTACCATCTTGCTGTGCGGCCGCTGAAGGTCTGGCAGACTGAGAGAACGGACTTCCTGTTCACACTCACACAAGGAGGGTGGAGTTGAATGAGTCATTAGTTTTCTAAGAACCTTTTCTTTTTTTTTTAAATCACAGTCAGCAAATGAAAAAGCCTTCCTGACTTGTCATATAAAAGACAGGTGCTATTACATTTAATAACACTCAAGTTTCCCAGTCAGCCACGGCAGCGACAGTGAGCCATAAGTCATGATGTCTTTCTTATAAAAGGCCTGTGGTAAAAAAAAAAAAAAAAAAAAAAAATTAAATATGGTAAGTTGTTTTGCTGAGATTCAACTGTTAAGCAGCATAGAGTTCCACAGAATTGTGTGGCTATGTGTGTGTGTAGGCAGATGTTACGGAGACGTCAGAGGAAATTAGGAACTTCATGCACTTCCCTGTCTGATCACCAGCTCAGCATCACCTGACCATGACCTATGAATTCTTTGTAAGACCATTTAACGTGGCAGTAATCAGCAGTGGTGCATAACATTATCTTGCTGTGTCTTTAAATCATGTGTTTCGGAATACGTTACAACTGAATGACAATGAATGTTCAGTGAGGAAGAAGAGGAACTTAAGATCTTCACCGTAGTTTCATGACAGGCAGCCATTATTATTGACTTTAACTTTGGGCAGGAGGGGGAGAAGTGGAAGCAATTACTTTCTTTATGTAGACAAACCTTTTATCAGTTTGGATTAGTGTTTTCTGACTGGAATGTAGTAAAAATAATCCTATATTGTGAAAGCAGAGAAAGCAATCGCACACATGTCATCTAATCCGATTTAGAGTAATAATTCAATACATAATATGTATGTATTTCTCCTTTTTGAGCTGCAAATGTAGCCATTTGGCCCTGTAAGAATAATTAGGCACAGCCAATATCTCTATCCTGCCATCTCCCACTTTGATTGGTCTCATGGAGAGTGCTACAATTTGTGCACAAATTACCGCATGTCACAATATCTCAGATGCAGCTCATCAGATTCTCACAAAATGTTTCTTAGATACAGGCGGTGTGTTTTTTCGCCCCCTGCATAACATCCAGTATACTCCCACAGGTTGTTTGCCCGTTACACCTCTGCAGCTACGTGTTTCACATTCACTTTTTGTCCTTTGTTCTGCTGTCACGTCTTTTCACTTCTGTTTTCAGATCGCTTTGCTATAGCACTTTGTTTAATGCACAATATTCAAATAAGTATACTGTCATACATACCCATAATCATTACCCACTTATCTCCTATTAATCACCATTCAAAAAGTGGGGGTAAATATTTATGAAGTGGTTCTTACCTCACCCACTGTTACCACTGTGCGACAACCACCATGTTCTTTTTTTTTTTTGTCTTTTCATAGCTCCTTGTTAATTCTCCTTTGCTGCTTTGATTGATCTTGTGATATTTTTTCCAATGAAGTCATGGGAAATTGATGAGAATAAAAACCTGTAGGTTTCATTATTAAACACCCATAGCATGAATGAGACCACACACACACCCATGAACAAGTCTGTTGGTCATGATATGCCCTTGAACTGTAGTGTGTATCCCTGAACATTTTAACAAAATTACCCAGAAAGAACAGACTCCTCCTCATTTGCCCGTGACTCACCGTTATTATTTCTATTTAGGCCGTCACAACACAGATTTTGAGTGTGTGTATGAATTATTGTCAAAATGCACATTATCACTCATGCTATCACATTTGCATGTCTTTATTTACATATTAACCAATAACTTGCATTTGTATTAAAAGAACGATGAAAAGGCATTGTAGAAAATCTTCATATGACCTCTAGAAGAACACCCACAGGGTGCCTTACAGGAATTTGTTGGGCAGTGTGTGTGGGAGGAAAGGCTCTATCCTAACCAAAATGTCCAAACGAGTTAAACAGATCAGTTCTCATTATTCTGGGGGATTTTTAAACTCAAAAACAATCTCACATTTACTACAACCAGCATCTTTTTACAGTGACTTCCTGTCTGAAAACTGCTCCCTGAAACATGATATCAAGACAATAAAAAGCACTGCAGTACTGTCTATCAGCTACCTGCTTGTCTATCTGCACTATACATTTGTTTGTGTTCCACTAAGTGTTGCACCTCTTTTTAGCGACTGTTATGAAGCAAAGGTTTGTCAGTGAATCTCTCTGGCCTAGTACAGATAGGAGAACTGATGATTCAAGAGGCAATAGCAAGGAATTGTTTAGAGACTGTTTTGAGAAATTGAATGTAGGTGCAAATATGGTATATCAGTGATTATTAAACAATAAATATATCACCCATCATACTGATTTCCCAAAGCTTTAATTTAGTGCAGTCGGGTAAATGAGCAGTTGGATGTGAGGACGCCAACAGCATCCTTTCTATCTACTGTATGTAAGTCAGTGACAGAAATGAAAACTAGTTACATTTCAAGGGATACTCTCTCTCTCTCTCTCTCTCTCTCTCTCTCTCTCTCTCTCTCTCTCTCTCTCTCTCTCTCTCTCTCTCTCTCTCTCTCTCTCTCTGTGTGTGTGTGTGTTTCTTAAATCAGGTCCTTCTTTATTATCTAATATTGAAGCCCTGTCTTGAAGTGGGCATATGTCAAATTCTAGTTTTAAGACCATTATTTTATTATTTGTTCAAATCAAATCAAATCAATTTATTTGTAAAGCACATTTAAAAACAAACAAAGTTGACCAAAGTGCTGTACAGTTCAGTGAACACAAAATTACAAACAAAAATGACACACACATTGAGACCACACTTGAGACCATCAGGGACATTTAAAGGCCTGGGCAAACAAAAAGGTTTTTAGATTTGCCTTAAAGGCAGCTGCAGAGGAGGAGCACCTAATTGAAGTGGGTAGGCTGTTCCATAGTCTTGGGGCTGCAATGGCAAAGGCACGATCGCCCTTTCCTCGTAGCCTAGACCAGGGAACGGTCAGGAGCTGTTGATTCGAGGATCTAAGAATCCTTGGGTTGGAAAGGGGGGAGAGTAGGTCACAAATGTATTGGGGGGCCAGGCCATGTAGTGCTTGAAAAACAAATAAAAGAACTTTAAACTCTGTCCTGTACTTGATGGGGAGCCAATGAAGGGATGCTAGTATGGGTGTTATGTGTTCTTGCCTCAATCTGGCAGCAGAATTCTGAACCAACTGTAAGCGCCGCGGGATAGTGATGACTGGCTAATACCTAAATAAAGTGAGTTGCAATAGTCCAGCCTAGAGGTAATCAAGGCGTTGGTAACTGTATTAAGGTCAGAGAGGGAGAGAATTGATTTAAGTTTTGAAATGTTTCGTAGTTGGAAAAAACAACTTTTCACCACAGAGTTTATTTGTTTGTCAAATAAAGGAAAAGGAAACAGGTGTGTATCTCTTTCTCAGTCGACTTCCGTGGGTGCTGAAGATGAGCACATTTCACAACCCACAACGACACTAATAATAACAATATGAATACCACGAGCTTCTCAAAAGGACCTAATGTGCTTGGCTGCGGTGCAGATGTTCTACGTAAATTACGTAAGTGTATTGCGTAGTCCCGTTGTGTCATGTGGTACAAAAGAACGTAGTTGCTGCCTGGTAACCACGCAAGCATAATCTTGGAGACACGAGTATTATATTGCCAAAGCTTACCGTCATGAATTGACCCACCAAAAGCTCCCTAAGTCGAACTTCTGGTGTAACAACGGTATGAAACCAAGGTTTCTATTAGTTTGCTGTCAAGCCAGCTAGCTAACATGCTTAACTGTAATTCTGGGGGTTTGCGAGCTAACGTTAGCTAAGTAGCCGGTGTTCTTATTTACCATTGCTTACTTGTAGATAATTCTGCACCATTACTTTGAATGTTATCATTTAAGCCCTTCCCATGTAACGTTAAAGAGACGAAAGGGCTTTAAATAAAGAGAATTGGCTGGACGCTGATGTTAACGTCTTTCAGCGCTAGCACATTTAAAGCTAGTATTGTGAGCTAACTGTTGAGCAGAGATGTTATAGCGCTTGTAACGTTAGCACTCCGATACACTAATTTACATGTTATCGTACTCAACAATCTTTCGGTTAAAGTAACGAGTTAGTTGCATAGCTAGTGAACCTGAAATATTGAACGGCCATGTAGTTTGACGGAGCCTAATGTTACTTCTTTATTCTTGTATAGAATACAAAGTTAGTTGCGTAACCGACGCTCGTTTTAGCTGAAGTGAAAGCTTTGTATGCATGTATGTATGTTTATTTATTGATGCAGCAGTATATCCTGGATATAAGATTTCAACACGTATCAAAATGAGGAAGTTATGAAAACAGAAAATCTCCAAAAAAACTGAAAAAGGACTTGTACTATACCAAACTGTGGTCACACTGGTTTCTGTTCATCTGTCTCAGCATTAGTCACTGCAGCTGAAAGATGCCCAACTGTTCAGATGATGCTCGCAAAAACTTTATCCTGACCACAGCTGGAAACTTCTATGAGATAAAGCCTTCGTGGTCTCTGGCTGACAGCCCAGAGCTCAATAACTTCTTGGACGACGGAAATGAATTTGTCCTGTCCATCAGCAAACATGACAATGACCTTCGCTTGTCAAACAAGGTAACACAAATGTTAAAAGCATGTGACAATGTTAAAGAAAATCCTTGTCCACGAGTGAAAGAATTTGACTCAGGCCTCCTAAGGTAAACATCCAAACCTTAAACCAGTTGACTTGTTTTGTAAACAGATTGACGCATTGGGGAACAGTAGAGAGAAGGTGTTGGTGTTCTTCAAGCTGCATCCTACGGTGATCACAGAAGACAATATTCACCAGAGCCTCCTTGTGTCATCCATGCTGGAGTCTCCCATCAACACCCTCTACCAGGCTGTAAGACAAGTCTTTGCACCTGTACTGCTGAAGGTGAGTCTGTCTCTGCGTATTAAATCATTTCATAGATGCTTTTGAAAGTTGTAAGCGTAGGTAGGTACATCAAGCAGGGTTAACGCTTCTGCTAGACTACACCATCAACAAAAAAATCACAGCAAATATCAGTATGTAACAGGTCTGAAACTGCCATGTGGGACATATTTCAAGTTGGAATTAGGCAAAACATTTCCTGTATATGTAGTCTTTGACTATTAAAATAAACTTGACATAATAATAAAAAAATATACTGTACATAATTAGTGGGTTTTCTGCTGTAACTTTTTATGAAGGGATTTATAACACCGCAGCTGAGAGTGTGACTATGTAGTCTAAAACTAGAAAAAGTGTCTCTCTCTTTCACTTCTCTCGAGGATGAGCACTGGCGTTCAGCATTTGACCCTAAGCTGGCAGGCCTGCTGAGTGAGCTGGAGCTTGGCCTGGGCTCAGTGGTCCGCCAGTCTGGAGCACAACCCTCTGCCAAGAGGGGCCGCACAGACGAAGATGTCCTCGGTATGCATACTTATATAAAAGGAAAATTGATGCACAGCGCTGGGAACTTTTAATATATGTGCATAATGGCAGTACACCTTTCACAAAGAGTTATTAATTACATGTCTAAACAGGATTCCCATTTGTTTGATGCTCCATGCAGGCATCTTGACTCCCAGTGATGAGTTCCAGTACTGGGATGATCTCTCTGAGTCTGCGGAGAAGAACAGTGTGAGAGAAAGGGCTACCTACTTCATTGAGCAATTTAAACTCATACAAAAGGTATGCAAGAAAAACCCTTATGTGTCAAGACTACATAAAAAAATAAGTTATTGCATTTACTAGATGTTGTTTTTACATGTATACTGGGTGGTTGCTAAGTGAATTACAATTACTGAGATGAAGATGCAATCTGTAACTGTACCAAGTAATGATTCTGCAGATGGGTTGGTTAAACAAAGTCATTATATCTCAGTACATTTTGTTATTTTCAAGTAATTGTGAGTCTTGGCATTTACATTATTTTACACACAGTTTTTAATTTTGAAGCTGATACTTGACATGGCAGGGATCTAAGTGGGAACTAACTGTGTGTCTCTTTGTGTTTCCAACAGGAGTATGGTGGTCTTGATGGCTTGTCTATGCCTGATGTCGTTGATCTGGTGGAACAGAGCAGAGACACTCTGGATGATGTTTGGAGGCAGACCGATTTTGAGCCTTACCCAGAAACACGCATGGCCCGACTCATGGATGTAATTGGTATGACGCTCTCACACAGAAGCAAACCACAACCAGGAAATGAAAACAAATATTTGCGTCAAGTGTACTGTTTTGCAAATATAATTTAACTACTACGTCTGTAAAGATTCTTAGTCATCCAGGTCATAGTAATCTTTGAGAGCAAGCCCAGATGCCTACGCTTTCAAAGTATAGCTACTGATGTGGTTTATGAACTGCACATCCCTCAACATTGTTTTCCGAGGAACTCTCCTGTAAACAGGAACTACTGTATTCAGAACATGGCTTGTTACTAACAGAGATCCTACATAACAAACATTGCATTGCCTTTAACTAAAGTAGTTTGGCAATTGTGGAGTAACTCTGTGCAGATGGGTACTTTCCCTGTGTTTGTATGTTGTTGTATGACGGTGTCTGGGTGCTTTTTTTCTTCTTATCTTTTCTTTTTGTGTGTGTTTGTGTACAAGGTGGAGCACTGGGAAGATATGTTCAGAGGAAGCTGAGCGGTCTTAAAATCTTTGAGGTTCCATTTGTATCTGTGAGGGGGAACCTGAGAATGGGCGTTGCCGTCTGTGAACAGTGGGTTGTCATGTGTGAGCACCTGACTGGACAGGTATGGAAAATTGAAAAATGGGGAAATAGTATGCATAAAAAAAATAAAAAAAAATCAGCTGGAAAGAATGGATTTAAACGTAGATGGTGATTTGAAAATCTATCTTATGAAATAATAAAGAAGAAGACCATCAGTTCGATTGTGGTAAACACTGAAAAACATTTAATTGCCTCGTCTTTCTCAGGTGTGGAAGAGACATGCTCCACATCCTTGGAAGGGAAACAAGCACTGCCCGCAAACCCTTCATTGCCTTGCAAAACGTTTGGATGAGGTAGGACTCAAATGAACAAATCTAGGTTTAAAAGAAACACTTTCTGTAGAGCCCCACTAACAATCCCCCCCCCCCCCCCCCCCCCACCAAAAAAAACAAACACTTCTATGTTCTTCCCTATAGCAGGGTATCGTAGTTTTCTCAGACGACGACCTAACACTTGTCTCTATTTTTTAGCTCTTACTTTATCGGCAATGATAAGTTGTGGTTTCTTTGTTTCTTTCTTTCGACAAATGTACTTATTGTAAGTTGCTTTGGACAAAAGCGTCTGCTAAATGCCCTAAATGTAAATGTAGAGGAGTAAACATTGTTCAATAGTGTCTATTTCTCCTTTTCACATGACATTGTGGTGCACTGCTTGCATCACATTCAGTGCTTAAAATCCAGTATATCAGCAAGTATACATTTAGTTGTCCCCTCCTTGTTTCTGCTTGTCTGTGAGTTAATGTCACATTTTTTTTTGTCACAATTTTCTCTGTTTATTTTGAAACCAGAACAAGGAAGGAGAAATGACCCATACATGGATTGATACAGACACTCCTTAAGCAACGTATTGACATGAAGGAGACAGGCCCTGAATTGGGACATGATGTTTGATACACTACCTGCCTCTAGTGGCTGTGTGTGTACATACCGTTTGTACATACATACATACATATGCCTCATTCTTTTTACAGTTAATTGTATAATTTCCCTTGCGAATGGAATGAAAAATATGGGGACTATCTGCCTTGTTTTTTTTTTTTTGTGACAATGGCATTTGTCAGTTTAGTACACTCACGCCCTTTTTGTTTTGGGTATGTCTCCCATACTCCTAGACACATAATCTTTGAATTAGTTGTGAATTGTTTTCATTTTCATGTTTTTGACTCCCTTCAGTCTGATAACCAAAGACATAAATAAAACGCTTGACATAGATAACTCTCTCCCTGTTTATGTCTACCAGGTGGTGACTCTGCGCACGGTTCATGAGAAACTGCTGCGTCTGCTGCCAGGAGGAAAGCAGCAGGCTCTGACTTCAGATCATGTGTTTGAACCCTTCTCTGGACTCAACCCGCTGCATTACAACCCCTACACTGAGGTCAGTTGTTGGAAACGGTGAATGCGCATGTGTATGTGAGGCTTCTCCATGACCTTGTTTTTACCTCATGTCTGTACTTTTGTTAATCTCAGTGCCACCCTGCACGCACGATATGGTAGTATGTTTTTTTATGTTTTTTTTTGTAGCCACTGTGGAGAGCAGCAGTGGCTCAGTTTGAGCGCCTAATGGCTCCCTCAGAGCAGGAGGTTGCTGGCAGACTGAAGAGCTACATTGCTGATGTACAGGACAGCCCACAGCAGGTAGGGAAACACTTCGGCTCTGGTTGTAAAATACTTTTTATGGGTGTGTGTTGATGTGGGAACTTGCTGTGTGCAACTGTGAAATGTGTGTTTGTTGTCTAGCTGTTGCAGGTGTTTCAAAAGCACAAGGAGTTGATCAGACGTCCCACCATCAGCAAAGAGCTGCAGTCCGAGAGAGAGACCCTCCTGGCCAGACTACTGGACTACAACAAAGGTACACAGTTCTGCCTCAAAGCACATGTCTGTTTCTGTGTCAGAGATGGTTGCAACATGTATAAAATGAAAATGACCCAGCTCATGCTCTGTGTCCATGGACTTCTCTCAACTCCCCCACTGCAGCTGCTAGCCTCTCTCTCCGGCTGCCAAATCCAAACTGTAAAAGATTGTTGTCCATAACATCCTTTGCATTCATATCTTGGGATGCCCTTTTCACTGTTGGAAACAAGGATGCTCTTGCCCCCCACGGCTACCAAAGCTGAGAGGAGCACTCAGTAGTTCTCTCTGTAGCATCCCAGATGAGGAAGAACAACAGATGTAGTAGCTGGGCCCCAGAGACACAGAGAACATCAGTAACCACCACAGGCATTTTTCACACTATATTCCTAACTCGGATAGATGGATACAAGGTCTGCAATCAGCGACTTTTCCTTTTAAGTTTAATGGAGTTGTAAGATGTCCTAGTGGTAAACAGAGTGTGTGTCTGTGTCCACAGAGTAAAGTCCTGTTACAGAAAGGCTCCGCCCCTAAAAAAGCAATATATATATTTAGCTGAATCACTACCTGCTCACTCACGGCAAGTGAATTCAAGCTGAAAGTGAAATGTAAAAATGATGTTGTGACGTGTTGTTATTCCTCATCTTTGACCTAAATTATTGATTTTCATAGGCCTGAAGACTGACTTTGAGAGTCGATGCCATGGAGGCCCTGGAGACAAGTCTGGGCCACTCTGTGGCAGGAACCTCCCAGAGGTGGTCAATAAAATTGTCTGGGTCAGACAGCTCATACACAAGGTAACTGAATGTGAATGACTGTGCATGTTTCACATATCCTGAATGTGACTGACCACCGAATAGTTTTACACATGGAGAATGAGTAAGAGAATGAGTTTGAATCACTCTCTCTTATCATTGTTCTCCGTGTGTAAGATAATGAGTTTGAATCTGATGATTAAACAGATGGTGATCATCCAGCCACAGCTTTTTTACAACTGCAAATAATGACTGCATTTTTACTTTCATATTCCTGCCCTTGCATTCTTCCATTAGGTTGAGGACTCTGTTCGCATAGCCGAGGCCCTGCTCTCAGACCTGTCTGGGTTCAAGGGGTTCCTGCATTACTGTGATGACCTGCTGGAAGTTCTGAGGGCGTATGAACAGGAACAATTTGAGGATTGGTCAAGAGATATACTGTCCGGACTGGCTGACCCAAAGTCAGGAATCAGGTTGGGAAAACTGCAGTTCAAACAAGACTGCATTTCATTTTAATTGCCACTAGAAAGCATTCAGGTCAGGTTGCTTGAGTGGATCTAATTAGAATTCTCTCCCTCTGTATAGTCTCCAGGCCAGTAACCGTGTGATGGAGCTGGACCACGTGGACGGCAGGCTAAAGATCCAGTATTCAGACAGACTGGTCAGTCTGCTCAGGGAGGTCAGGCAGCTCTCAGCCCTGGGCTTTCCCATTCCAGCCAAGATACAACAGGCTTCTAATACTGCAGACAAGTTCTACAGACAAGCCATTGTCCTAAAACAGGTCGGAGTGGAATTCAAGACAAATATAAATCTATACATTCTGTTTTAACTTGTCACAAGCTCACATTGAAACAACGTGTGACTGCGTTGTAGGTGGCCCATTTCTACAACACCATTGACCAGCAGATGATTCCCTCTCAGAGACCCATGATGCTTGGTCTTGCCCTGGCCTTTGAACAGGTCATCAAGGTACTGCGCAGAGCTGGAAATGATTGTTTTTGCCTTCTATGTCTTAGATGTTAAATGTTGTAAAAATCTAGCGATAGTTACTTTGAGTTTTGTAAAAGTAATGTTAAGAAAACGGAATTTGAAGAAGATAACTTGCCAGTGCAAAATTTTTATTTTGGGCATGAAATTAATAGGAACTTTGGAAATTCCTTTAACACAACAAGGTATTTTAAACAAGAAGCTCACTTGTCACGTATGAAATGTGACTGGTTTTATATTTTGGACTTTGTTTCTCAGAATCCTCGTTCTCAGTCAAAGGAAGCAGGTGGTAAACTGCAGATCACCTGGGACAACCCCAAAGAACTGGAAGTTTACATTGCCAAGCTGAAGTCTGCTGCTGAGAAACTCTCCACAGAGAACAGGAAGTTACACAAATGGCACACCGACTTCATTGACAAGGTTGTAGCATGCTGTTATATTTTGACTTTGGTTATTTGACTAAATAATACACATAGGCAGGTAACACTTGAATCGTTTTTTGCAAGCACATTCCTTTGGAATCATAACCGGAGATTGGTGACTCTACGTTTCTTAGGTGGTGACACTGATGAATGTGGACCTACTGAGACACCAGCAGCGGTGGAAGGATGCCCTTCAGGACCTCCGTACTGGCTTTGCCACTCTGGAGGCTCAGGTATGGATTACAGTAAGAAGTGATAAGTGTCTTTGCTCGTCACAGCACAGGACATTTTTGTCATGTTTAGCATGAATATCCGACGTAACAATATATATGTCAGAAACTAAGGGAAAGCATAATAGAGCTGCTTTAAGCTTTTCCTGGGACATACGCAACCTGTGCAACAAATGTTATTCTCTCCTTGGAAAATAAATGCATGTATGTGTGTGCGTTTAGGGGTTCCGGTCTGATGACATGCGGGCATGGCGTCAGCACTGGAACCATCAGTTGTACAAGGCTCTTGAACACCAGTACCAGACCGGTCTGGAAGCTCTGAACAAGAACCTGCCTGAAATACACATAGACCTCACTTTCAAGTCAGTATTCTCTACCTCCAATTCCAATCTTTTATAATTAAACTGCACATTTATGAATAAACATTATAATTTACTCTCATTCTTGTGACTAGGCAGGGCCGCTTGCAGTTCCGTCCTCCATTTGAGGAAGTGCGAGCTCGCTATTTCAGGGAGATGAAACGGTTCATCTCAATCCCAAACCAGTTCAAAGGGGTCAGTGCCCAGGGGGAGGAGCTTATCTTCAGCATCATGATTGATCGAAATGCTTCTGGGTTCCTCACCATTTTCAGCAAGGCCGAGGACCTCTTCTGCCGCCTGCAGGCTATACAACACAAGTTTGAGGTGCCTGAACAACAGATTCTTTAGACATTGATACTGATTATGACTATTTTTTTATTAGACAACTTCAAAAGTATCTCTAACATTTAAGAGAAGTGTAACAGGGATTTTATTTATCGGGTAATTATCACTATACAAAATATAACTATTTATCAATGAATGCATTGCATTCTGTGGCAAGCGTTTGTCACTAAATAGATTTTAGCCTGGCTTCAGTGGTCTAAGTATTTTACATGAATGTTAATCTTTTTTCCACCTTTTGCTCAGTGGAGTTATATCTTTGAAATAATGCAACTTGAATTAGTCATACTTCTCTATTTATATACTGAAGCTCTGTTTTCATTCTCAGCCACTTCCCCTATAAGACTACCCTAAAAGCACAAGCAAATTACATTGTTTTCCCTTCTATCTGCAGCCATGCATAGTTAAATTCTAGGGGAAAGCCCTTCAACACCAGACGTTTCTTTTATCTCCCCTTTTTATTAGTTCACTTTTTGTATAGTCATCTATGTCTTGGGGAGTCATCTATGTTGTGTATGTTTTGGTTGACACAGAAACGTTTAAAATGTAAAAATATGCACTGCAGCCAGTGTGATTCTGTCTGCATTTGTGTTGTAGGAGTGGGTGGTGCTGGGCCAGGTTGATATAGACAAGTTAGTGGAGAAGCACCTGAACTCCATGCAAGACTGGGAGAGAAACTTAAAGGCTCTGAAAGCCAGAGGGAAGGAGTCAGAACGTCTGCCCAGGTACTATATATTAATATATATATATATATTTATCACATAATTAACACATGTAAATATAATCAAGTTATCAAGTTAGTTAGCAGTTTGTAGCTGTAGCCGGTATTGTTCCCCCTACCAGGATTAAATTTACTGCAGTCACAGTGCCTGACCTTCGTCCTTCCTTCCCACCAGTCAGCAGAAGGTAGACTGTATTACCGTAAACTGTGAGCCAGTAAAAGCTGTCATTGATGACCTCATCCAGAAGCTGTTTGACAATCTGCTCTCATCACTCAAGAAGTCTATAAATGGTAAAAACAGACTCACATTGTCTTTTACTTTCTTTTTCCACCCACTTTGTTTTCATTCCTTTACAGCGTCAGAATTTCAATATTTAATGTAATCTTATCATTGCAATTTATACCAATCTCAAGCCAAATCTAATTATTTTATGTCTATGGTCTTTTTTATTTCAATTCTGTTTCTTTTTGTGCCTTAAATGTTGTTTTTTTGCTTTCAGGGCACATCCAGGCTATAGACGGTTTTATTTCAGAGTCAATGGAGGCCTTGTCTGCTAGACCAGAGAGCATGGAGGAGATTGGTGTGGCCAGTGGCAAATATAGCCAGATATTAGCCAGCAAACCAAAAGTAAGACAAACACACTTCTGACTGGGAACATTCGTGAAAATGACACATTTTTGAGGTTTGTGCAAATAGTTTCATAGTCTCATACTCCTTGCTGACTTCCTGCTGAATTTTCACATCAGTTTGCCAGTCATTATGGCCGCTAATGTCAATGTCAATAACATGAAACGCATGGATCCTTTAATGTATGGGCACTTATGCTGTATGTCATTTTATATATTTTGTCTATTAAAGTGGCAGTCCGTAAGATTCGTTTTTCCTCATTCACGGTCACTTTGCTTCTTGATTACTTGCCCTTCTTCACTTCCATTAGTTTTTTGGTTCTTTTTGGAAGTTGAGATCCTATTTCTGGGCCAAGCAGCAAGTACATGCGCGTGGATCATATGCTCAATCGCCATTGTTTTAACTCACTCTTTAATAGACGCAGTAGTAACTTAAAAGACAATTATAAAAATGAAAATGTTACGGACTGCCACTTCAAATTCCATGTGAGATGGGCCAAATGTTTGACATGCCATTGAAATAAGTGAGCTTACACACCATATCCTGCATGTATGTCTATAGATTCAACCTCAGTTCCAGTGTGCAGAGGAGAAGAACCGCTTGCTGCGAGCGGTGGCCGGAGGCGGCCTCGACTCCCTGTCCTCACTGAGGGCAAAGTGGGACAAACTGGAGCTTGTCATGGAGAGCCACCAGCTCATGATTAAAGATCAGGTGTGACAGAAACTCATAAATGCACACATGTTGGATCATGGCTTCAAATCTGTTCTGTAACAGCAGCTTTTTGCGACTGCTTATTTATATAAAGTCTCTTCTTTCTCGGTTTATCTTTCTTTCCCTGTCCTTTCTATTTATCTTAGGTGGAGGTGATGCGCAGTAATGCTGCTGGTCGTATCGACGCCTACAGGGCCGATCTAGAGAGGTTTAAGGCCCGCTGGAACCAGCTGAAGCCTAAAGATGAGATGCTTGAGACTGGCGATCATGCTGCCCTTCTCGCATGCCTCCAGGTCATCAGGGACAAGCAGGAAGAGTTCCAGGAGCTGGAGCTTGTGCGCAATAAACTGCTGTAAGTTTATTGCGCACACGTTTTTTTTGCCTTCCTCTTTTTAGAAGATGCTGTTGTTGGACAAAACGTGGATTATACTGTAGCCAGAAAATAACTTAATAATAATAATGATAAAAATAATGTTACTCTTTTTTTTATATTGGTGGAATTTTTACAAACTAAATCTAATAATAATTCAGATTCACTATAAAAGTTTGTGACTCAAGAGGAAAGGTTGTGTTATCTGTATGTTTTTCTATTTGAAGCAGCTCAATATTATCACTGATACACACCTAACCAGAAAGTATGAGAAATACTATATTATTCATGGCAGCGTCCCAATGACACTACAGCCCAGGGCACCGAGCAGAGTAGCTGCTCCCCAGACCTGAACTTCATCTACTAGTGAAGTCTCATTTTTTACCTACAAGATACGTTTTGTGCTTTTCAGAGGGTCGCGTCTCGATACAATCATAGAAATAATAAAAATGTGTGCTCTCTTAGTTCGATAATAACACAACTCAATGATAAGTGCCTCTTGGATCTGATGCATCTGTTGGACAAAGTGGCAATTAGATTCCTCTCCTCTCCTGTCCTCAGGGAAGACTGTACCTATTTTGACCTGGGTTCTCCAGATTTCTCTCTGGCAGAAGAGACAAAAAGAGACATGGAGGAGTACAGCCAGATGTGGGGTCTGTATGAGGAGTGGCAGCAAGGCTTCACAGAAAAGGCCCAGGAGGATTGGATCACATTCAGGTGGGGGGTTAAGTTTAGACTTGTGGTACATGCATCTAAATCTGCTTAATTTGGATTCTTAATCTGAACTGCTCATGTTTTTATTTGTCACTACTCACTATATACGTTTCTGTTTTACAGGAGTAAGACGTATCTGTTTGAGGAATTTCTGTTCACGTGGCAGGACAGGCTTAGAAAGCTGGAGCAGCCTACTGCCATGTCTATTAAACTGCAAGGAGAAGTGGACAAATACAAGGTAGACAGTAGGGTACAGCTGGTGGAATAACATATCTTCATCTTCTTTTCAGTCCGAGTGTAGTTATTATACAGTAACAAGACTAAAAATATCAAGCAAGACCCTCACACAGACCTCAGAGGCTACATTGATTATTTCACTCAACAATGCGTTTTGGACAATATACTGACATGGAACCACTAATTATTACACATCTTTGTATTTTTTTGGGGACTTTGATTTTGACACTTTTCAATCTTCATATCTAGAACGTGGTGCCAGTGCTGAAGTATGTGCGTGGGGAGCACCTCTCCCAAGACCATTGGTTGGACATGTTCCGCATGCTTGACCTCCCAAGAGGGACGACTTTAGAGAGGCTCACCTTTAATGACCTCCTCGGTGTGGCAAAGGTCATCATAGAAAAGGCCTTGGAGCTCAAGGTACGTGCGCACACACTCATTCATACCAGGTTGAAGCCTACACTTCTATAGGGACACACACTTAGTGAAATTACTCTTATTTTGTTTGGTCTTTTTAATTATGGAACTACAATTGATAAAAACGGTTATACAAATCAACATTACTGCAATACGAGACTAAGGCCATTAGGGGGCAGCAGCGAGTCATACATTGCACATATGTATTAGTGTTAAAAAGAAGCTAATTGTGTGTTTTAACAAGTGTGTGTGCGTGTGTGTGTGTGTGTGTGTGTGTGTGTGTGTGTGTGTGTGTGTGTGTGTGTGTGTGTGTGTGTGTGTGTGTGTGTGTGTGTGTGTGTGTGTGTGTGTGTGTGTGTGTGTGTGTGTGCATTCAGGACCTGAACAGTCGTGCTCAGGCAGAGGTGACGATCAGAGAAGCACTGAGGGAGCTTGACTTGTGGGGAGCTGCAGCTACCTTCAACCTTACGGAGTACACAGACAGCAGCAGACGCACTCTCACCCTCATCAAGGACTGGAAGGATATAGTCAACCAGGTAGACACATACGCAACCAAAACTCACTTGGTGCATAATGTCCCAATGAGTCAGGCTTAGTCATAGGCACTGAAGCTCAATACGCACAGTGAATTACAGCCCTTGGTAGCTGGTTCTAGTTTTATCAGCCACACACTTTGACCGCAGCCCACTTGTACAAAGCAGATGGCAACCACCCAAATGAGAAAGGTGTTTTTATTAATTCTCCACCCCCACTAACTGCTCTAAGCCTGCATGACAATGCCTGTTGCCAAGGGATTCCTCTGCCACTGCCTCCTGTTATAAGTAATTGCCAACGATCCTTTAGCTTTTTTCACCATCGCTACTTTATAAACTCCTGTCATCTGAAGTAACTGTTGCCATGATTACCTTTCTGCACACTGCCCTCTGCAGTAATAAATCAGCCTGATTCTGATTTGGTCTACCGTCGTTAATTATTTGAATTATATTCTCTCTCATAATTTTATTGTTTTAAATAAAACGGACTCTTTCTTGTTTACCGGATCGGGCTGGCCCAGAGATATATATTGGAGGTATCCTGGGACATTGTGACCCAGGATGTGACTCTGCTTTAGACTTAGAATGCAGGCTGGAGAGACTCATTCAAATGTTAACAATGCTTCACTAAAATATTTACTAAGCTGTTTAACAAGCTGTTTGATGTACAACTCACAACACACCACCTCTGCTCTCTTGACATTCTACCAGCCACAGAATTTGAGGAAGTTGCACAAACAGTTTCTGTTCTGGCTAAATTTAAACATGTTGTTTTTGATTCCCCATCTTGAAGAATCCCTTGATCCAAAAGTACAGATTTTTTTTACACACACACACACACACTCACACACTCACACACACACACACACACACACACACACACACACACACACACACACACACACACACACACACACACACACACGCGCACTGGTCAATTAAAGTGGCCAATTGGTAGATAGACTTGAAAGGCACGAAAATGCCTTCAAGAAAATGCAGGCATATCTCCCGGCACCATTAAATGAAATGTTAAGGATTAGCAAACATTGGCTTTATCACCACTCTGTGCCCATCCAGGTGGGAGATAACCGCTGTCTGCTGCAGTCTCTGAAAGACTCTCCCTACTACCGCAGCTTCCAAGACAAGGTCAGGTCAAAGAATCTATGAATACACAGTCATGAACTTCGTTTTTAGTATTGGGAAAAATAAATCCCCCCAAACTTTCTGTATATTAAAGATACAAGAAATGAATTGTTGTCGTGTATCGTTGCATGTTTCTTGTTATTTGTTGTTCATCCTTGTATCAAGGTTTACAGATCCTTAATGAAGCAGCACTAACTGAGGTTACATGTTTCTTTATGTCCAGGTCAGTCTGTGGGAGGTTCGTCTATCAGACTTAGACGAGTACCTGCTGAGTCTGAATGCCATCCAGAGGCGTTGGGTTTATCTGGAGCCCATCTTTGGACGAGGAGCCTTGCCTCGGGAGGAGGCCCGCTTCAAACGTGTTGATGAAGACTTCAGGTACTGTGTGTGTGTGTGTGTGTGTGCGTGTGTGTGTGTGTGTGTGTGTGTGTGTGTGTGTGTGTGTGTGTGTGTGTGTGTGTGTGTGTGTGTGTGTGTGTGCTTGTGTTTGTGCTTGTGTTTGTGCATATGTGTGTAACTTTATCGAAAGCTATATTGTAAATTGGTTGTCAGCTATAAAGATATATAAGTCAGTTAAATTTGAGCCAGGCTATCACCCGCTCCCAGAAATGTCCAGTCTGAAGTAAGGCACTATCGATCGTATGTGGATGTAAACACCCTCACATTCAGGCTTCTTTGTTTAATTGCACATCCACAGCCGTTCCTATATTGTTACGCATAACGTTTTTTTGGCAGAGTAGGATGGTGTTCCTTTTTCTCTGGGATACATGGACAAATATAATTTGTATTACAGGTGGAATGTGTTTTATGCACATTCAGTAACACAATACTTTTAATAACGTCATTCTTTCTTGTAACAGGTCTATAATGTCAGACATCCAGAGAGACAACAGAGTTGTTTCTCTGAGCTCAAGGGCCGGCATCAGAAACTCCCTGGTCACCATATTGGATCAGCTGCAGCGCTGCCAGAAGTCACTCAATGAGTTCCTGGAGGTACACACACACACACACACACACACACACACACACACACACACACACACACACACACACACACACATGCTTTTATGTATGAAAAGTCTATTTACAGTCCAGTACAGTACAGTATAACATTGAGTTGTAAACATCACGTTTTGTTTTTATTTGTGTGTGTGTTTTGCAGGAGAAACGGTCTGCCTTCCCACGCTTCTATTTCATTGGAGATGATGACCTGTTAGAGATTCTCGGTCAGGCAACCAACCCCACTGTCATCCAGTCACATCTCAAGAAACTCTTTGCAGGTCGGAAAACTTTTGTTCTCTTCTGTTTTCTTATACTCTGCTCCTTTCATGTCTTTCTCTTTTGCGCTGCTCTCCCCTCATTCTTGTATCGCTTTGTGTCATAGCATATTAAGTCGGACAGTGAAGGTAATCTGTGTGTGCATACTATCCGTGCAGGCATCCACAGTGTTGTGTTTGATGAGCAGTGCCAGCACATTGTCGCCATGTGTTCTTTGGAAGGAGAAATTGTGGCACTCAGAAACCTCATCCGCATCTCCAGCCTTGTGGAGGTACAGGGTTTTGTATGCATGTTAATACTGTATGTTCTGCATTAGAGTATTATTGGCTGGACACTGTACATTGCATGTAGCCTTCAGTATCTGTTACAGTGTGATTCAATTGAGCATGTTTCTAGGTGTGGCTCAGTGAGCTGTCCCTGGAAATGAAGGAGACCCTGAAGCACCTGCTCTATGAATGTTTGTCAGCAGGGACCAAAGGGGAGGTTGACCCCTCACGTTACCCATCACAGGTACACAAACACACACACGTATAAATACCTGCGTTTGTCACTAATTTGTGAACCAGGTTGTGTGAAAAAAAACATCTTACTCTGATGTAACTGAACTTTCTTCATTTTGGTTTAGATTCTGTGTCTGGCTGAGCAAATACAGTTTACTGAAGATGTGGAAAGAGCTTTGAAAGAGCAAACTTTGCAGCAGCTGGAGCTGGAGCTCAATGCCAAATTAGAGCACTACACTACGGTGGACACCAGCTCTGACGATCACGCTAACGCAGGTAGTTCTGTCTTTTTGTGTCCATGTTAGCAGCCTTTTATTTCAAAACAATTGCTTAAGCAAAATAAATAACGTTCAAACACGGCAACTCAACCAAAAACCTACCAGCAGAAGAATGATGGGCGAGCCAAAATAAACAAAAAGAAGGGAGACACCCACCCCAACCCAGAATCAGTCGTAGGATCTGGGCTCTTCCCTCTAACCTAAACCAATGGAAAACTAAACCAAACAGACATATAGCCACAAAAACATCACTACCAGACCCATAAAAAAAAACAAACAAGGATCTCAAAGAAACAAAAATCTGAACCATGCCAAAGCACAATACTGCTGCTCCTGCTGCTCCTACAGCTTGTTTTTAAGTCATTCTGACCTCTCATGGCCAAAGTCATTAATGTATTTTTAAACATTGGCCCTGGACACATTTCATGCGTGTTTAATACAAAAAAAGCTAAATGTTTTACAGGGATGGTATAAAGGAAATGTTGTAAGCCCGGATTCTGATTGCTATTAGCTCTGTTTTATGTCAAGAGGTCATTAAATGTTTAGACATATTGACAGCATGCCCAGATGCTCAGGATGTCCTGCTCTTTAACCTAATTTCTTTCACTTTTTCGTGGTTGCTGATCACATTCCTGATGTAATTAACCTTCCCAAATATCCTCCGCTATGAACACATTTTGTCCCACTATCTGACTTAGGCCTGAGAGATTAATGCTGAATGATGTGCTCTTGTGTGAATCTCTTGATAGCCAGTCGGACACAAGAGCCTACAGAAGGGCAGTACCCTTTCAAGCTGCAGATGCACTCACTGGCAGGCTAATTTAATGTCTGGGGGCTGAATATATAGCTACATAAAACATGACAGCTGAGGTCTTTTCACAGAACTTGAATTTGTAAAAAGGACTTTAAAATTTAAATCAACGTTTCTTATTCATGCGTGAGATGAAAAGCTCTTCCATAACCCTGGTTGTGGCATCATTTCACGGTACATTGCTGCCAAATTCCAAATTTCTGTGTCATGAAAATGTATCTATGAAAACAGTGCGCCTTTCACTCGCACCAAGTGCTACTGGAGCCAATTTTCCTCACCATTTGCTTAGATTTTTATTTTAAACACATTTTTGACGTAATTGTAAGACAGAGGTTTATTTGCAGATAATATGGTTCATTTCGGGACTGTCTTGGATTCCAAATTCTGCCATCAACACATGCTTGAAATGGAACCCATTTCCATGATAAGATCTCATTAAATTCCTGGCTCCCTTAAAACAACCAGGTAGATTGAAGAGGCTTCGGAGTGGGGGTACTGATTAAAGGAGCTAAAGTAATGGCAAGAAAGATAATCTAATTAGCCAGTTTACATTACTGGGCCATAAACCCAGGTGAGGAGTGGGAGTGATCTCCCCCTTGGCACAGAGACACGACAAGATGGTGTTCGCTTGGCATTGTTTGTTTCTTCTATTATTATTCTGCCAAATAATAAGCTTAATGTATTATTCACAGGTAATTAATTAAGGTTTTCAAAGTAAATGTTATTAAGAATCGTACAGATTTAATGTAATTCATCACAGAAATGGAGGTAGAGAAAATTAAATTACAGAGTTTAAAGTTTGAACCAACAGGGATAGATGTATGCATCACAGTGTATAATATTTGGTGTATCTCATTTATCTCGTCTCTTATCATTTTATTTAACTACTAAATAAGTTTGAAAAATGTACAAGAATGACACAAATCTATAATCAAGTTAGTTCTTTGCATTATCTTTTTAACCAATATTCATGCGTCCCCTACAGAATCCAGTGTTCTGCAGCTGAAGCTGAAGGCCTTGATCCTGGATATTATTCACAACATCAGTGTGGTGAAGGAACTTAACAAGACAGGAGTGATCAGCCCTGATGCCTGGGCCTGGAAGAAGCAGCTTCGCTTCTACATGGGAACCGACAAATGCTGCCTCATACGTATGGTTGATGCACAATTCAGCTATACATATGAATACCAGGTGTGTTGGCATTTAGAAGTTGAGTATTAGGAGAAACTCGTGTCAATCATTCATGGTCTCACAAAACATATTCCAGCAATATGTTCCAGAAGTAGTTATTTTTTACCTTTAGGGGGCACTGTTAATGCAGAAATGAGATACCTTGCTTTATTTCCTGCAGTTCCCCTAAAATAACACAAGCTAGACTCAGGCTCATTTACATTTTCCTACCCGTTCTTAATTTTTATTTTTTGTATTTCTTCCTCTCTTAATCCACCATCTCTTTGCCTTTATCTCCACCCCGTTTTGCCCTCACCTGCCATGTCTTGTGTCTGGCTATCTCACTGTGTTTCTGTCACATTCTGTCCCTCTTTATCGCTCACTTTCTTTTCCACCCTACCTTTCCCGTCTCCTAGGGGAATGCAGCTAAGCTGGTGCACACTCCACTGACTGATAAGTGTTACCTGACTCTGACCCAGGCCATGCAGATGGGACTTGGGGGGAACCCTTATGGGCCTGCTGGCACAGGCAAGACTGAGTCGGTCAAAGCCCTAGGGGGGCTTTTCGGACGGCAAGTGCTGGTGTTCAACTGTGATGAGGTATAAAGATGCTCATAGCAACACAAAATCGCAAAACCAAAAGCACAGACCACAACCAAAACTGGTTTGCATCCTTTCGTTTTTCAGGGTATCGATGTGAAGTCGATGGGGCGTATCTTTGTGGGCTTGGTAAAGTGTGGAGCATGGGGCTGCTTTGACGAGTTTAACCGCTTGGAGGAAGCAGTGCTGTCTGCAGTTTCCATGCAGATTCAGGCCATTCAAGACTCCCTTAAACATCACAAGAACTCATGTGAACTGCTGGGGAAGGAGGTCAGAAAATAAGCAAAAAAATGCAGACAAATACATTCATGTTGCCAAGTACTGATGCACACCTACTTAAACACACAAAGTGCTATTTTCCCTTGCATTTCTGTCAAATTAGTCTGTCAAAATCTATTTTATTATGTTATTAATTTATCTATGGTGGAAGAGTTAGTCGAGACATTAAGCATAAAGCAATCAAGGAAACAGTATTAATGCTACTGTAATATAAAACATATTATTAATGAGAATATCTTTTCCTTCTTCTTTTCTATTCTGTATCTTCAGGTGAACTTGGACCCTAACTCCGGAGTGTTCATCACATTAAACCCGGCAGGAAAAGGCTATGGAGGCAGGCAGAAGCTTCCAGACAACCTAAAGCAGCTGTTCAGGCCTGTGGCCATGAGCCGGCCAGACAATGAGCTCATTGCTGAGGTCATCCTCTACTCCGAGGGCTTCAAAAACGGAGAAATGCTGGGACGCAAACTGGTTGCAATCTTCAACCTGGCCAGGTACGCTTTGTTTGGTTAAGTCTTTTTCTTTTTGGTTTGGGATGATGATGGGTGGATAGGAATATTGTCCATAAGCATACTAATTATACAATCTGTATGTGACCTGTGTCAGCGATCTGGTCTTTATGGCTGTGTGAGCTTCTAAATTGTGTTTTTTGTGTTCCCAACCACATCATGCTGTGGGCGCATTCAAAATGCCTTACTCTGCCATGACAGTCTATGCACTATATTGATTTTGTGGATAAATTATCCTCTGCCTCCCTTCCCTTAGCACTACAAACACTACTCCAGTCAATTCAGAGTGTGTGAAAATGTGTCTTTATGTGTGTGTGCAGGGAGCTGTTGACTCCCCAGCAGCACTATGACTGGGGTTTGCGGGCTCTGAAGACGGTGCTGAAGGCCTGTGGCAGTCTCCTGCAGCAACAGAGGAGGAGTCACGACAAGGACAAGAGTAAGACCCCCTATGGCTGTTTTGTTTAAGTTAGGTGAAAGAGGTACACATCTTAAATTGATTTTTATTTAGATTATATGTAATGGACCCACATAAAAAAAATGAACGTTGGTGAAGTGAAACATAATTAATTAAATTAAGTTTGCCTGTGTAAAGTAAGTGTCATATGATCTAACAGAGCGCCATTGAATCTTTTATTAAAAAGTGGACACAATATTGCATCATAACAAACCTGCCAAAAGAGGACAAATAGGAGGACATTAATTAGTGACCCAGTATACCCCTGAAGGAGCTGGAGAGCTTCACAGTGGAGATTAAAGTATCCGTCCATAGAACCACTTTAAGCCATACACTCCAGAGAGCTGGGCTTTATGGAAGAATGGCCAGAAAAACACTGTTGCTCAAAGAAAAAAGAAAAGAAAACACTTTTGGAGTTCACTAAAAGGCATGTGAGAGGCTCCAAATGTGTTTTCTTATTTTTTTTCTTTTGTGTAGGTCCATTACATAAATTTCAAATAAAAATCAATTTTAATTTCTGTAAATCAACAGGATGGGGAAAATGCCAAGGGGCGTAAATACTTTTGCAAGGCACTGGACAAAGAATATTTAGATTCTCACTGTTATTTGAAATAGAGATATAGAACTTTGCTGTGATATGGTTTCAACTGTTGGAAAAAATAATATAGTTATAAAGTCACAAAGAACAGCCATTGTTCATGCAGCGATGGTTCAAATCAAACGATCTCTGAGTCTAAGCTTGGGAAGGCTAATGCATATGATATTGTCATTTTGTCTTATCTCACTGTAATACTTGTGCCATAATTTATGGTAAACATCAGATATCGGTCACCGTGATGTGCTAACCCCCCAGTGATGACTAAAGCCAATCAAATAATAGAATCAGTCATGGCATTGAACTAATGTGATTGTCAGACACCTGATTCTTCTTTCTTGTAATCGACTGCTCAACTGATCAGAATTAAATGGCAGAATAATCATTACTATACTGTCAAGTAACATAGCACGCTGCAGACAGCCAAAACCTAATTGAACTATTTCAACATAACTGCATTTATCTTAGATTAACATTTTCAGTCAAACTGACTGTGCTACAGTACATTTACATAGCGTATAGTATCCCTGAAGTGTATTGGTTTAAGTAATATGCTCCATGAAATTATTATTTTTATTCATAGAATGTCACTAATCTAAAAGAATACTTTTTGGTCATTTGGTTAAGTGTCTATATGTCTATAATGTGAGAAGTACTATTGCACTGATAGTAAGCTAGAAAGCTGTTGGCCGTCTAAATGGATTCGAGGATAAGGTGATAGTAAATATTTGGCTGGTTTGGAGATGCTTATCACAACGGGGTCACACTGGGAAATATTTTGATAATCTGCTGTCTCTACTTGTGGATATGCAGTTTGAGAAGCACTATGCACGACGGTACTTGAAAATGAAAAACGCCTCTATTGGCCGGCACGTTCTCTGCCCGCCTGCTGTTGTCCTCGCCCTCTAAATTCAGTGCAGAAAACGCCATCAACTGACATTTAGTCCAAATGCACCCTTCAAACTTTTCCTCCCTTGGGCTTTTCGCTTGTCTTTGTTTTTGTCCCCGTTCCTCTCATTGTTTGCCTTCACTACTTCTTTCCTCGCCTCCTTAGACCTCCTTCTGACCTCTTGTTAGCACTCTCTCTCTGATACCTGGTTGTCAATACTGTTCACCTCCCACTCGTTCTCACTCGCTGCCCTCTGTTTCTCACCCCCATCTCCACTTCACGTGTCTGCTTTTCAATACGTCCCCCCATCTCCCACTTCATTTTCCTCTGCCTTTTCATGAACCCATTCTCTCTCTTTTGAATACTTTTGTTACACCTACACACCTTCAGTCGTACACACACACACACACACACACACACACACACACACACACACACACACACACACACATATGCACCTCCTATCTGTCGATGAGTCCCCAAGGTTCTCTTGTGTTTGTCTCTGTGTAGTCTGGCCATGTGTTCCTGTCTGCTGTAAAAAAACAAAACACATCAACACTCAAATTGTGCCTGCAGGGAAGGCCAGCATCTTTGGAGAAGAGAACACAAGTATTGACGAACTCTCAAATCCTCATAGGGTTTGGTAATTAGCACTCTCATAACAAGGGGCATGTGAAACAGCAAAATAATAATGACCGGGCACGTTATTAGTCATAACCTTGTGTTTTTCCTCCCTCAAGCCTGTATTATTTCTCTCCTTCCTTTTTGCATGTAGTCTTCAAAAACCTACCGTGTTTCGGATACGAATGAAACATAAATGAATCTTTTTCATCTACGTGCAGTTCAGGAGAGCAGTCTGGTAGTACAGGCACTGAGACTGAACACTATGTCCAAGCTGACGTTTGCTGATAGCTCCCGGTTCGATGCCCTGGTCAGAGATGTCTTCTCTGGGGTTAATTTCACTGACGTGGAGGACCAGATTCTAATGCAAGCACTGGAGCAAGTCTACAAGGAGGCACGACTTGAACTAATACCCAGCCAGGTGCGTGTGTATGAAGATATCTATGTATTAGCCAAATATACACATATTATCGTCATGATAAATGATGTGAACTGGTATTCAGCCTGCATTTGGGATCACTCTTTTCTGCAAAAAAAAAAGCATTAACATAACACTGAGACACAGAAATGTTTCGGAGGATAATTGGAAAATCATAGATTCATTGCTGATTTTTTTTTTCCCATCTCTGCGTAGCTGAAGAAGGCGTTGGAGCTGAATGAACAGCTGAGACAACGCATGGGCGTAGTCGTCGTAGGGCCAAGCGGAGCAGGAAAGTCTACACTCTGGAGGATGCTCCGGGCTGCACTCAGCAAGACAGGAAAAGTGGTGAGTCAGAGACAAACCGCCCACCCAGATATTCATCCGCTGACACATACTGTACATAACACCTGATTTAATATGAAATTAGTAAAACAAATATATGTATATATATGTAAAATGTTGTACATTTACATTTTGTAAGGCTTTAGATTCAATATAATTGAGCATGAAAATAACTTATTCCAGAGTTTATAGTTGTGTGCCATCTTTAACTAATGTTGTGTTTTTGTAGGTGAAGCAGTACACGATGAATCCTAAGGCCATGCCAAGACAACAGTTGCTGGGACATATAGACATGGACACCAGAGAATGGGCTGATGGTGTCCTCACACACAGTGCCAGGAATGTGGTCAGAGAACCACAGGGTAAGAAGGAGACGCCACTCAAATGGTCTTTGACAACTGGAATGAAGTCTACATTAAGTAGTTAAAGTCAACCAGTTAACTTTACAAGGACTGGATACAGTTAGCCTAAAATGGTCTACATTTGTTCAGCTGCACTGTATGTTGAGTTTTTTTGTATATGTGCTTTTGCATTTTCTAGGGGTTAGCTCATGGATTGTGTGTGACGGTGACATCGATCCAGAGTGGATTGAGAGTTTGAACTCTGTGCTTGATGACAACCGGCTGTTAACCATGCCGAGTGGAGAACGCATCCAGTTCGGACCCCTTGTTAACTTCCTCTTCGAGACTCACGACCTTAGCTGTGCCTCACCAGCCACCATATCCCGCATGGGAATGATCTTCCTCAGGTCAGTCGGCCTTTGCAGACGGGGGTTGAAGTGAACCAGATTCCATCTTTCAACTATCTTGTCTCACTGTTTTTAACTCTCAACTTTTCCACTCAATACTGTAGCGATGAGGACATTGATGTGGGTGCCCTGGTGAAGTCGTGGTTGAAGGCTCAGCCAGAGGGTTGTCGCACTAACCTAGAAAACTGGCTGGGAGACTACTTCCAACGAGCCCTGGATTGGGTTCTCAAACAGGTAACCATTGCCTGATCCAACGTCAACACACAGGCTCCAAAACAGTCAAACTGTGTCTTTATACTGAATTTCAAACACACTTTTTGAACTCCAGATCTTTGCCTGGATGCTGAAACAGTGCGGACATTATTTTGCATGCAGAAAAGGCATTTTTAAATAAATGACTTCCACTTATTTTGACCAGTGTTCGTTATCATTAATTAAATTGCTGATTAAGTGTAATGAATTCACAAAAAACAAGTCTATTTTTTAATAATGAATTCAAATGTATATATACTTTCTCTTCTTTCTTCCTTCCATCAGAATGACTTTGTCGTGGAGACTAGTCTGGTGGGTACAGTGTTCAATGGTCTGTCACACCTCAATGCTGTGACAGAGAGAGGTCAGTTCATTGTTGCACTTCTGAGAGGTTTGGGAGGCAACCTCAACCTCAAAACAAGACAGGAGTTTGCCAAAGAGGTGAGGCTGTGCTTTTTGCATGGGCAGCAGGTTACAATAAGAAGAGTTTAGTTTTAGTATTGAAATGTTATACATGTCTCAATCTGAAAGACTTTCTCATAGTAACTTTTCTCAGCTGTAACTGATGAAAAAATAGAGGGATGAGTAATGATTTAAGTGCTAATACAGGGTATGCACCAGGTGGGGAACTTCAGTAATGCCACTACTGAGAAAATGTCAGTCCTGGTCTGAATCAGAATCGGCTTTGATTGTGTGTTTCCTTATTTCTTTCTACTTCTGCAGTTGCTGAGCTGGGCCAGGGAAAGCCCACCAGACAACAAAAAACCACTAGACACCTACTATGACTCTGAAAGCGGCCATCTAGCAGCCTACACATTCCATCGTCCCGAGGGTCTCTTACTGGAACAGCTCTCTCATACGCACGCACTACCTGTTATTGAGACTCCAGACATGCAGAGGGGTCTGCAGTGCTTCTCCCCGTGGCTCACGGCTCAGCACAGGCAGCCGTTCATGGTGGTAGGGCCAGAGGGCTGTGGAAAGGGGTAATTACACACATGCAGAGATGCATGCACACAGAGCACAAACATTTGCACACAGTCATCATACAGAGGAAGGATATGCTCAATATGTGGGACAGAGCAAATACAATATATATTTATATATAAAAATGACAAAATTGAACACAAACTCGATCAAAACATAAAAATACAGCCTTTTTGAAAACATGAATTAAAAAAGTATTCAACCCGTCACACCGTCGTGTTTGCTGAGTAACTGTTACATTATCTCATGATTGTTTCATGTTATGTGTGAAATGGCACTCTGTGTAACAAGTTCAAACAGACACTTTTCCAGGCAAACCACATGTTGGTCTGGTCGTAGAAAAAGGGTTAGTGTGGTCACGGTCAGGAAAAGTTTGCAATATGGATTTACGAGGAAGAGGCACTCAAATGTGGACACTCAAAACGTTCCAAGCGCAAAGTCAACTCAACACTGCTATCAAACGTTCTTTTATTCACAACTTGACCTTTCGCGTGAGGGCACTGACGAGTCAGAATAAGAACCAGATCCACGAGTGTGTGCTGTATGTGCTGGTGCTGGTGCATGTGTACACAGTGAGTGGTTGCCTCAAAAGAAATTGCTTCTCTCCCTAGGGGGTTTGAAGAACAAGGGTCACTCAGTTTGTCTTTTACACTCCAGTTGAGTCTCAGTCAATGTCTCCTTGTCTCGTTCTCTTGTCTTGCCACACTTGGTCTAGTCTAAAAGGTCACTCAGTTTTTCAGCTTACTCTTCTGATAAAACAGCATCTAATTAATTTACACACATAAACTTGACAGAGCATGCATATGCATGCACATCATTTATTTTCCAATTATTTTCTCTCTCTGTATGTGCCCTAAAAAAATGTCTCTCTTTGCCTTTGGGTCTATTCTGACAAACATTGTTCTGCAGTTTACAAATGGCCCTTTTTGTTAAATACAGCATAGTGTTTCTTCTTCACGTTTTTCCTGTGGTCCTGGCAACATCCTAAATGTCACACCTTATAAATAAAATAAGTACCTGTGTGTTTCGTGACCTTTTTAAACTTTTCATTGTTTTTTGTCTAGCATGCTCCTGCGCTACGCCTTCTCTCGGCTCCGGTCCACCCAAGTCGCCGTGGTTCACTGCAGTGCCCAGACCTCATCTCGCCATGTCCTACAGAAGCTCAGTCAGACCTGCCTGTTGCTCAGCTCCAACACTGGTCGAGTCTTCAGACCTAAAGATTGTGAGAACCTGGTGCTCTATCTAAAAGACATCAACCTGCCCAGACCTGACAAATGGGGGACCAGCAACCTCACTGCCTTCCTGCAACAGGTAGAGAGGACACATGAACAACGTACAGATAAGTGAAACACCTAGTGACTCTACTATCTTTATCTCTCTCATCTCTTTCTCTCTCCATCTTTCCTCCAGATTTTGACATATAAGGGATTCTACGATGAAAATCTGGAGTGGGTGAGTCTTGAGAACATCCAGGTGGTGGCCTCCATGTCAACAGGGGGTGCTGTAGGCAGCCATTCACTCACCTCCCGCTTCTCATCTATAGTTCGCATCTGCACTATAGAGTAAGTATGATGGAAATGTTTCTTTACAAAATGCCAAACAGCCTTACAATAACACATGTATTTGCATGTATTTGTTGGTCTCCCTCTAACCCTGAACCTGATCCCCCCCATCCTTTTTTACTTTCCTACATCCATCTGTTTGTCTGCCTCTTTGCCTCTGCCTTTAGCTATCCAGACAGGGAGCAGCTGCAGACCATCTACTCTGCATACCTGCAGCCAGTTCTCCAGCATAGCCTGGGCAGCCAGGCGTCGTGGGCCAGCACAGGGAAAACACACCAGCTGGCTGGCTCTCTTGTGCAGCTCTATGAACAGGTATTGACTCTGACGGGTATTCATTCACGTACAACTTTTTACTTTTCTTGCCTGAAATATTGAAAGCATATTGCAATGCTCCGATATTTAACTTCATGCTATTACTGTGCCTCACACTGAGTACATGTCACAAATGTCATGCAATGAACAATGTGACATTTAAATAATTTAAATAGTTTTGTCTCTCAGGAGTATCTTGCAATTAAAAAATGAAAACTCATTCTCAAAGACTTTTAATATACCCATGTGATTGTCGTATAGCTACATATGTATGTATGTATCATCATTCTCCTCATGTATCTTTATTTTCAGGTCAAAGCCAAGTTCACAGTGGATGACCACAGCCACTACCTATTTACCCCCTGTATCCTCACAGAATGGGTCCTTAGCCTGCTGCGATATGACCTCACTGCAGGTAAACAAACACATCTGCAAGAATGCGCACATACATGTACTTATGTGTGTGTGTTTGAGCATTTTTGATGTTTGAGCCCTGGAATAAGATTGATATAATAACTAGGGACACTCAAACCTTCTCTAAGTTAGGGAACCAATAAGGACCTCCTTTGGGACTCAAACTCTCTATTTTTTTTCACTTGTCTAATAAGATCCATGACCAGATGGGCTTTCACTCACATTTCCACAGCCTCTGCTGTTTTCAAACAAAATTAGAAAGTTAGAATGTACAAATTCCTTATGTAGAATACTTTTGCTGCCACTGAGTAACTTAAAAGATTCATAACTGTCAGTTTTGATGCCAGAATCAGAAGGATGGCACCAGATGGCTTAATTTCTTGTCAGTATTCTTTTAGCTCAGAACTACTGCCTTCAACTCTCACCTTTTTCTTCATTCCATCTCTCCTCTCCCCTCTTTCTCCTTGCTTCCTCTGTCGCTCGTTTCTTTCCCGTTCTTTTATCACCCTCTTCCTTTGCTGTCCTTTCATCTCTCCCTCTGTCACTCTTTCTCTCCCTCTGCAATGTGTTCCTGCTGTGATAGTGAGCGCAATCATTTATTTTAATTAAACACGGCAGCGGACAAACTTCTCTTTTCCTATGCTCATCATTTTTTTAACTTACTACTTGCTTCTTCTTGTTTTCCCCCTCCTGCTGCTTACCTTCATTATGGTATGTAAAAATGCCCTCTCTTTATCTTTATTCTGTGACTGTTGTATGTGGCGTTTGAGTGTGCATGTGATCACAATAGATATATTACCAACACTTCTGGCCACAGCAGGCAGCCTTATACAGCAAAAAACACTCCGGCCTCGTCGAATTGTGGAAGACTGAGGGGAGGGGCTTGGTTGGGGGGGCGGGATGCTTTTTTCAAATTTGTCTCAGAGGCTCCACTGCTTTTCAGAATGTAGACCATAGCTTTAACAGCTGAAGAGTCCCGTTTAAAATCATTTAAAGTTGATGGAGATTTCACTAAATGTAAATTTGTGCAGAGAAAGACCAAGCATGTTGTGCTGCTCTTGGTTGGTCATTATTCTTTAATAACCAAATTGAAGGATGTAGCGGTGACCCTCAATGGTCTATTATTAATTAATCAGAGGACTGATTATTATTATTAAACAGTACTTGCGTAAGAATGGACCAGTATCACAGAATTTAATTTATGAATGATTCTCTAAAATCAGCTGGGGGATACAAACAGCTGTCTGTGTCACTAGAACAGCTGTTTCTCTCTCTCTCTCTCTCTCTCTCTCTCTCTCTCTCTCTCTCTCTCTCTCTCTCTCTCTCTCTCTCTCTCTCTCTCGACTGTCCCTTTGCTTCCCTGTCATTTCCCCTCTGCCCACGGATTGCCACAATAGGGGGAAATGAAAGTAGGACTCAAAATTCTATTTACAACCACAAAAAGCAAGCAGGCTGAACCTGTGTCCCTCTGTCTATTGATCTCCGGCTATTTTAACAGTGTTAACTTGCATATCTCATCTTGGGAAATAATCCAAATAAATATGTGTGTGTTTGTTTGTGTGTCATCTATTCCTTTTTAGCTCAATCCAATGTGACAGACAGCGTGTTGGAGGTGGTAGCATATGAGGCCAGGAGGCTCTTCAGAGATCGGCTAGTTTCCTCCAAAGACCTTCACACATTTGATAACATCCTCTCCTCCATCATACGGGGAGACTGGGGCTCTGACGCTTTAGACAACATGACTGGTATGCGACAGCTCTATTCTCTCTGACATACAACCTTCATTCAGATCACACCTACACATGCAAAACAACTGTTTGCAAGCTCCAACGAATTCAACGGCCAACATCGAGGCAAAGCAGGGAAAAATCCATTACAGATTGAGTACTTCGTGCCAACATTTTCAGGCTGCCACTCATGTCTGAATGAAAGCTTTGATAGGCTCTGTTCTTTGAATGCGCCACATTTATGACAGTTTCTAAGCAAATGATCCGTTTGCTTAATTTAAACCAGCATGACTTGAATAAAATGTTTATCTTGTTTTCAATTGGTTTGACTGCTCCAAACCACTTTATATTATCTATCTATCCATCTATCCATCCATCCATCCATCCATCCATCCATCCACCCACACACACACACACACACACACACACACACACACACACACACACACACACACACACACACACACACACATATCGGCACAAGAAATATGCAGCAAATGCTGGCAAGAGCAAGCCATAGCCCGTTTCCTTCATGCAAACTAACACTGAAAGCAAGTCAAAATAAAACATGCAAAGAAAGCTGGGTCAACTCACAGAGGTCCTGGCAGCTGAATAAATACAATGATAAATCTTTAACCAGTGCCCTTGAAACTGCCTAATGAAAGCTTACAGGGCTGGCAGTTAAGACTAAAGACTGCAAGTTGCAGTGTCATCCCAAGAACCCACTCACTAAAAGTTCAAACTCAATATAATTGGAGGAGTATACTTATAACCGCAGTGCTCAGTGGGGAAGAGACACAAAGCAGGAATATCCCAGAATGTGGCACCTGGCACTGGTTCCTTTTTTTCTTCCTTGAACGTCCCTGTCACCCCTCTAGGCATTGCCTAGACTGATGAATATAAACACACGCAGTCTGCATTTATATCTAACCTGTGAGAGATCATCAGCTAAAGGCTAGTACTTTGTAATAATGAGCGAGAAATGCCTCTTCCAAATTATGGCCAAAAGTGCCAAACAAACACCTGCCTGTCTCTCTACAACAGCTGGTATGTAAGCTGTGGGACTTGAAAACAAATCAAAATGCCAATGAACATTTGGACATATTTGATCTCATTTTCACATGCAGCTGAATGCTATTCATTATTTCCTTTACAGTGCTCATTATCCTTTTGCCTGTGTGTTATTAACCGCCTCAGTATTGCCTGTGTGCAGATGGCTTCTATGTAACATGGGGAGCCTCTGAAGGGGCTGTAATCGCTCCAGGCCAGTCTTTACCTCCTCATGGTAAACAACTGGGACGTCTGGATTCTGCTGACCTAAAACAAGTTATACAGAAGGTACACAGTGAGGAACTGTTTTCTGGTGTGTTGTGTATGTGGTTAGGCCTTTTTATTAGGTATGTAAGAGAATGGATGAAGAGCAGGAAAGCCGTTCAGTGAGATTAGACGCCGCCACACACTTCTCGTGGGTCATAACTATTGACCGGGATTATTTTTGTTTCAGTCTATGTATTGTTTGTCAGGAAATTGTTGCATGTTATGCCATCAATGCATCATTAATATTATACAATATTTAGTAATAGAACGACTCTGAAAGATGCTATTCTGCATAATGAGAACTTTCATTTTTAATGAAGTAGGTCAATGTGGTATTGCAAGCTACTTTAGTAATTTAAGGATCTGAACACTTTTTTCCTCTGTCATGTGGTTGTTTCTTTGTTTTTTTTGGAGTTTGTCACAGTGCTGCTCCTCACCTGTGTGTGTGTGTGTGTGTGTGTGTGTGTGTGTGTGTGTGTGTGTGTGTGTGTGTGTGCGTGTGTGTGTGTGTGTGCGTGTGTGTGTGTGTGTGTGTGTGTGTGTGTGTGTGTGTGTGTGTGTGTTTCTCCCTTTGCTTCCTCTAGGGAGTAGTGCTGTACAGCCGAGATAACAGGGAGCTGGATCTTCTCCTGTTCTGGGAAGTGTGTGACTTTGTGTCCAGGGTGGATCGGGTCCTGGGCCGACCTGGCGGTTCTCTTCTTCTGGCAGGCCGAAGTGGAGTGGGTCGACACACAGCCACGTGCCTGGTGTCACACATGCATGGATACACGTTGTTCACGCCCAAAATCTCCCGTGGTTACTCTCTTAAGCATTTCAGCAATGATCTCAAGATGGTGAGAGAGGATTGATTTGTATTTTTCATTTTTATTGGCTCAACTGATTTGCCAAGCAATTTTTTCAGATTGTGCTCAGACATAATTTGGTCGCACTGGCCCTCACAAGTGTGTTTTTTCTGATTTAAATGACAAATTGATTGTCTAATGGTAGCTGTATGTAGCAGTTAAAACATGAATGCTTAGATAATTGGCTGAAGGAACTGTGGTCAATATACCAGTGGTGTGTCGTGTTTACAATTCTATCAAATCTTTAATGCATGTGTATGCATTCGGTATGTGTAGGTGATGCAGCTTGCAGGTCTGGAAGGCCAACAGGTGGTTCTACTGTTGGAAGACTATCAATTTGTCCACCCATCTTTCTTAGAGATGGTCAACAGCCTACTGTCATCAGGTGCGTATTGTATTTGTGTGTTTGTTTCCCCTTAAATCCATTTCTATGAGAACATGTTTAACTTTTTCAACCTTGAGGGGTTACGACTCCTTTTAAGGGTTAAGGGTAGGTTTTAGATTAGGTTAATGTGAGAAAAAAAGGAAATGTTCATCATTTTGGGAAATGCACTCACTTACTTTCCTGTTTTGATGCTGTGTGTGCGCAGCGAATAATTAAAGTGTCAGACACGTTCCTATTGCAGCCCTTGTGGAGAGTGCATGGTCTGCATTTGAATATGACCAATGCCTAACCCATGGGCATTATAGCAAACACGATGCCGCACCAATTCCTAATTCCTGGCCCCACAATCTTGTTTAGTGTCTTCTTTCATTTCTGTGTGTCTTTCTGTGTGTTATGTCTCAGGTGAAGTTCCGGGTCTGCACACCCCAGAAGAACTGGAGCCTCTTCTCTCCTCCCTCAAAGATAACGCCTCCCAGGATGGATACACCGGACCGCTCTACAACTACTTTTCTCACCGTTAGTCCTGTATATTCTTTGCCAGCCCAGTCCCTCGGTCTCTCTGTTTTTCATTGTTTTGTTCTGTTCCCATCTATGTGGTATATGTTTGTACCCTGGTCCTCTTCTCACTGTAAAAGTCTACAATGCGTGTTCTCTTTTTCCACTGATTGTTTTATCTTTTCTCTTCTGTGATTGTATGGGACTATTCCTCTGCTTCCCTGCTGTGTAGTAATGTGTTTACTGTAGAACTGGTGCATTGTCTCTGAGGTTGAGGTTACTGCAAGAGAATACAATCAGTAGCTTTATTATTGTCAAAAGACCATCTCTGGCAGGGAGGTACAAGCTAGAAAGGACAATATCAGCAACACTAAAACTAGTACCCATCTTCACATTTCCCCTTACTGTTGCCATTTTCTGCTCATTTGCTGTGTATGTGCTGTGATGACATTCTGTAATCTCCTCCTCCTCTAAGGAATCCAGCAGAACCTCCACATTGTTCTGCTCATGGACTGCTCCAACTCTAACTTCACCATCAACTGTGAGAGCAACCCAGCTTTCTACCGCAAGTGTTCTGTCCAGTGGATGGAAGGATGGTCTGAAAGCAGCATGAAGAAGGTCAGTGGAGGAGGAGGGTGAACAAGTACAGTCACCCGATCAAAAGTAGTATTACTGTTCTTCAGCAATTACTAATATTGTTCAGACCAGTAATTGAAATCATAAATCTGGCTAAAAGTGTTCAGTGTGGAAACTTTGATTAACTCTCTGTCGAGCTAACGGTGACTCTGCCGTAGCAGAGCAACACATACTCGTGTGCTTTACAATCATCCGGTGGCTTCATGTTCATTTTTGGCTCCATCACCACAGGGCTCAAGAAGTACATTTATATCTAAGGTAAAAAGTAACTTGACACATTATTTTTAAAATGCAGGTGAGATAAGTTGTAATGAACGGATCAATTATTTTCTATCTAAGTTTTGCATCTTGTTTGTAATCCTTTTCCTTTTCAGATTCCTGAGCTGCTGCTGGCAAAGACTGAAGGAGGAAGGGAGGAGAATGAAAGGGAAAAGGCCACAAATGGGAAAAGCTCAGGTAGAAGCACATTTACAAAGATTTGTAATGATTAAGAAAATAACCCATTTTGATGAATTGACCACTTTGAATTGTATGGCAGTGTTTATTTATAATGGATGATGATGTGTTATTTTGTTCATCCCTGTCGTCCCTATGGATGTAGTTTGTAGACACTTAATTCAGTCTTCCATTCATAATAATTACAATCGTAGTTCAGTAATTATTGTGAGATGGATTTTTTTTTTTTTTTTTTACAAAGAATCAGTGTATAAAGCAGTCTTTTTCTGATGAAGCATTAAAATATATCTATGAAGTGTTTCGGGGCGTAGGGATAGCTCAGTCGGTAGAGTTGACGCCCCATGTACCGGGGCTAAGTCCTCACTGCATCGGCCCCGGGTTTGAATCCGACCGGCAGTCCTTTCGGTGTGTCGTCCTCTCTCTCCCCCCTTTCTTATCTGAATACAGGCAAAATGCCTGTACATTAACTTAAAAAATAAATGACCTCCAAAATTCAAACAGGTTTGTGCTCCCATGCTTCTTCATCCTCTGCTCCCAGCAGGATCTTCTCAAGGAGACCTGTGCCGTTCATTCCTGATGGTCCATGAATCATGCAGAGAACATGGTGCAACACCCAGCCAATACATGGCCTTTTTGCACGTTTACACTGCATTATTCAGCCGGAAGCAGAGTCAGCTCACAACGAGAAAACAACATCTGCAGGTACAATTTCAGCTATAGTACAAGTTCCATATGCACAAAGAACCAAGAGACATGGAAAAGTACTCACGCTAAGTATTTGTTAGATTGTTTCCCAGAAGTTTCTTTAGTCAGCAGTGAAAGACAAAACAAGTTGTTGTTGTGTTCTGGGCACTTGCCCTTAAAATCAGGAGCACATCAAACTTGATATAAAAAAAATGTCTTTCTTTTTTTTTAACTCATACATGGATATTAATGGCTCTCACACATTTTTGCCTTGTGTCTGCAGGCAGGTGTGTCTAAGCTGAACGAAGCTAAAGCATTGGTGGATGAGTTGAAAAGGCGCGCTGCAGAGCAAAGTGCACTGTTGAAGACTAAACAACAGGAGGCAGATTCTGCCCTGCAAGAAATTACCACCTCTATGCAGGTGTGTGTGTGTGTGTTTTGTGACTGTGTATGTGAGTGTATAACTTTAAAGTCTTCTTACTTAAAGTTTCATGTGTCCTCCAGGTTATAACCATCCTCTCACTGTGGCCCTCTCCTCTCATCCCCTCTCCTCTCCTCTCCTCTCCTACCCTCCCCTCCCCTCTCCTCTCATCCCCTCTCCTCTCCTCTCCTCTCCTCTCATCTCCTCTCCTCTCCTCTCCTCTCCTCTCCTCTCATCCCCTCTCCTCTCCTCTCCTCTCCTCTCCTCTCCTCTCTTATCTTTGCCTCCCCCCCTCACTCTCACTCACCCTCTCCTCATCTGCATTGTATTATACAAGCACATTTTTCCTGGATTTCCCATGTGTCTCCCCCTGCTGTGAAGCCTATTTATTTAGTTTGCGTCTCTATGCGCATTTGTTTGTTTTGTGACTTCTCATCCAATGATTTCTGTCTGAGATCCACATTTCCACTTTCTCCTGCTGGCTCTGTCTGGAGGATGGATGGATATCTGGACAGATGTATGGGTGGGGGGAGCTGAAGCCTGTTCATTAGTTATGATATCCTATCTCTCTCTCCGTGGGGAATTGGCTTTTTGAGTGAGATGGAATGAAGAAGGGAGAGAGAAGATGCAAGAAACAAGAGAAGGATAAACTGTCAGCAGAGTGATAATTAACGACTAGATTCGTCCCTTTGGGCTGCAGCAGCTATGCCTCCTGTAGTGATGGAGACAGCAGGGAGGGGAAAAGGGAGGAAGACCAGGACAAATGGATGAAGAATAGAAACAATTTGATGGAAGAGCGGTAGAGGCTTGGGGAAGTTGGGCACATTCAGAGCATGAAGCAGTGAAGGAGGAAGGAAAGTGAGATTTGGAGAGGGATTAGGGGAAACGTGGTAGAAATGAAGGGGTGAAGCCTTGACAGGGAAAATTGTAGAGACAGGAAGACAGTCGATGAAGATATAAGCTTGGGATAAGGGTGAGACTTCATGAGATGGATTGATTCTATGGATAAAGAGGTGAGAGAGGTGAAAACATTCATCCTCAATGGTGTGTCTTAGACTCGGAAGAAGACTGGGGCTTTATGTCTGATGCATCTCATTATAGAAGTACTGAAAAAGTGACTATATTATTTAAATAGATAGGTGTACGTTGTTAAATCTCTAGGTGCTAGGCGTTCTTGGTGAGTAACACGTTGAAGAGATAGTTAAAGGCTGTATTCAGATGATGTTTTTGGTTGTCCAGAATGCCAGTGACCAGAAGACAGAAATGGAAAAGATAAAAGGGAAGATGGCTCAAGAAGTGTCCAAGATTGAAGAGAGAAAAGCCAAAATAGATCATGAGCTAAAAGAAGTGCAGGTAAGTTTGACTTGTGCAGCCAGTATGGCATTGTATGTCCGATGCTAGAAATACACATGAATACAACTGCCACTGTACTTATCCTTTCTTTACCTCTGTGTCCCTCCCTCTTCTTACCATTCCTGCCATCTAGCCTTTGGTAGAGGAAACAAAGCAGGCAGTTGGAAACATCAAGCCTGAAGCTCTGTCTGAGATCCGCTCCCTCCGCATGCCCCCCGATGTCATCAGAGACATCCTGGAAGGGGTACTGAGACTGATGGGCATCTTTGACACCTCCTGGGTCAGCATGAAGAGGTGAGAAGGTGAAGGGATGGCAGTCATTTGTAAGAGAAGGGGGGGATGGATGGATACAGTTGATAGATGAAGAGAAAGTTACGCCGTTGGGAGTAATCAAACTGATGAGGATCTTCAACACCTTTCGGGTTACCAAAAAGAAGTGTGAGGAGATGATGGGCTGGCAAGGGATGGATGGGGATAGAGGAAGAAAAGGCTGAAGGAAAATCATTATACTGGGGTCAATATGAAGAAATATGATAACTTAGTATCTGTAAAAGTTATTGATATTTCATGTAAAAATAGATATTTCCCACCACTTTTACATGGTTGAAAAAAAAGGCTCTTGTTAAAATACATATTTCTGTCTATATCTCATGTAACCATGTATGAATGCAACATGACTGTGTGTTTCAATGCTGATTTAAATGTAGGTTTTGGTACTAGTAACTCATCTGACCCTGGGCACCTTTAGAGGGGATCGTCTGCCCTTCTAATGACTCATGTTAATTGGTTGAGCAGAATCCACTCTGAGCACTGCAAGTAACAAGGCGAGTGAGTGTGGTTTGTGTGTGTGTGTGAGTGTGGTTTGTGTGTGTGAGAGAGAGAGGGCGGTGATGACGACTCTTCATTAGCAACAAAGAGAATAAATTGCAGCTGTTTGCGGTTAATTAGAGCTGAAAAAAACCTTGAGTTTCATAATTTTAGGCTTGAATTAACATAAGAAGTCACTTTATTCCGTCTCCCTCTCTAATGATCTGTCTCTCTATGATCACTTCTTGACTTTGCTTTATTGCCATGACATGTAACATCAAACTCTTACACACACCATTTATTTGCGCTATTTATCACCTGCTCATATCACGTCCTCTATTTCTCTTCCTTTTTTCCTGTAGCTTTCTGGCTAAGCGTGGTGTGAGGGAGGATATAGTTACATTTGAGGCGCGGAACATCACCCCTGAGATTCGCAAGAGTGTTGAGGAGCTGCTCAACAGGAACAAGGCCTCCTTCGATCCTAAGGTAAGCTAGCCACAATAGCATAATAATGATCAGATAAATGGTTGATGGATGTTATTTTCCCCCTTTTTTGTTGGCTGTTTATAACTGAGTTGTTTCTATTGTTATGGTCAGAATGCAAAGCGTGCAAGTGCAGCAGCTGCTCCCCTGGCTGCCTGGGTCAAAGCCAACATCCAATACTCCCATGTCCTCGAGAGGATTGAGCCACTGGAGAGAGAGCAGGCTGGACTACTGGAGTAGGGACACACACATACTTACACAAAAATACCACTACAGAATAGAGCTGGAATGATGATTCGGATAATCGATTCGTCCTCGGCAAAAAAAGAATCACTAGCTATTTTGATAATCATAATATGTCAAAGTAACTTTTGTGCTATGTTTTTCTGTCTGTGTGTCCAGAAACCTGAGGAAAACGGAGAGTAGGAAGAATAAGCTGGAGCACCAGCTCAACTCTGTTGGAGCCAAAGTGAATGAGTTGAAAGAGAAGTATGCCCGCTTTCCACCTTTTACATCTACCCTTACCGTCCTTGATCCCTCTTATCTCCACTGTATTTCACCTGTGACCAAAGCTTGTGGTGTTTACCGTGTAAAAAGCTTTTAATATTTTCATAATAAGTCATTTAAATTCAATCATGTTAATGCAATTGAATGCAATGAGGGACAAGACAATAACTTATGGCGTGGCCAGGCCAGAACTGGCAAAGTGAAGCAGGTATGACTAGAAATAATGCAGCAATACACTTCTGGAGCTAACTGGACTAGGATCCCACAAGAAAATAAATTATACATTTTGTTTGGTCGTTGCTCTCCCTTTCATTGCCAACCATGCAGCATCCACACTTCTCTGCTGCCTGTATTCTTCCACCATGTAGTTATATAAACAAGGAGAGAAAAAATGAATAATGCTGACGGGCAGGTTGGCTGCACATTGGCCAGTCACACTACTTGTCAGGTCATAGTTCAACAAAGGTGAACGAGTGTGACTGAGCCCTTATGCTCTCCCCGTTCCCTTCAACACCTTCTATCTTTGCTTTCTCCAACTGTCTGCTCGGCCATTTGTCTTCGTATCCATTCCTGTTCGTAAAATCATTTTCCTAACCGTGTGATTTAAAACTGAAAGATTTATTATACTCTATGTACTCGTTTCCCTCCATAGTCTCCTTTGACGCCTCACCTCACCTTATTTCACCTCATCTCATTTCACCTCGCTTCACCTCATTCTGCATGGGACGAGCTACAAATGGTTTAAATATCAGAATGTCAGTTTTGGAAATCCCCAATGATGCCACATAAAATCTTCCCCTCTCTTCCTCCTCTGTCCTCAGGTTTCAGTGTCATACTACGGAGGCGGCGAAGCTGGAGGCTGAGGTGACCAAAGCTCAGGACACGATCACTGCTGCCCAGCAGCTCATATCACAGCTGGACGGAGAGCACACGCGGTGGAACGCACAGGTAGTCTGATGTATGAGTGTACTGATGTGTGTATTGGTGTGGGAGGTTCGACACATTTACCAAGAATGGGGCTCATTTACTATGTAAGAGCAACAGGAGATGTATGTGTGTGTGTGTGTGTGTGTGTGTGTGTGTGTGACGGGGGATGTATCCTGCTGTCTTGGGTCCCTTCTGGCTGTTTTTAGTCCTCTCTGCAGCATCTGTCTGCACCTTAATTAAAACACTCAATCTCTTCCTGACACGCACACCCTCACACTCACTGCCTCCCTCAAGGCCCGCACCAAAGAGCCAGTTTACTCTCTGCTCACGTATTTCCATATACTCACACACTTCATCCCTAACGCCTTTGCACACGATGCAGTAGCTGTGGTTCGCTATATGTTAATGCCTCCAAGTTGTTTGAGTCTTTCACGGGAAGGGGGAGCCCCATAGAGAGAGGGGTATACAGCTCCAGAGTCAGTAGAAGAGTTTGAGTTGAATGTGGCCGGATACTTGACAGTTTTTATACAGTAGAGTTTACATGGTCCTGAAATCACACAGCCACATGAGCCATTCAGGAGTCTTAAGGCTTGATAATTAACCCTTATGCGTAGTTATTTGCATATATTCTCATGTGCATTTGTGATCCCCTAACAGGTTACTACACTCAAAGGAATCCCGATCACCATCGAAATGAAAGCAGCAATGTCACATGACCATATATATGTGCAAGTGTGTTCCTGCACTTGTAGGTTACATTTTTCTTGTGTTCTTGTCAGAATCAGTGTTCATGTTATGTTAATGCTATGCCCACGTGGGTCAATAAAGTTGCCTTTCTCTGTTTCTTGAGTATGTTTCTGTACATTCTTCCCTCCGATTCCTGTCAATCCTTAAGGTGCCCTTCCCTCTCTATTTTTTTTACCCTTATTACCTGCCTGTCTCTCTTTCAATCAGATGTCTGAGATAAAGAACGAGTTGGATACGCTCCCTATGAGGGCCATGCTTGCTGCAGCCTTCATCACCTATCTGTCTGCAGCTCCTGAAGACCGTAGGAGACACTGTCAAGAAACATGGATGGCTCAATCTGGACTACAGAGTAAATCTACTGCTGCTAGTACTTGAGGCAAACACACCAGCACCAGCATGTGCCAACTCTTGTGCTGAACAGCCTACACAAACACATTCGTACCCACACACATGGCACAATACATTGAATTGATACATAGAATATATACAACACTTGCAAGCTCCTGGGTCTGCAGAATATGTTTGCTGATTAAATCATTCTGAAAATAGCAAGTATTAAAATTGATTGATCACCATTTAACATATTATCACTGCAAGTCTAGAATTTAAAGTAACTTCCCAATCATGTTGATCATTATTTTCAGTCATGAGAGTAACCTAACTACTTAAAAAAACGACTCACACATTAAGTATTACAGTATTTAATCATCCTGTTGCCTTAATGGAGCTGGTCCTTATTCAGATATTCATATTACTACCATATAAATGAACCTGTAAAATCTGTGCAAAGTCTCTTTCAGCACCTCATTATTGTCTTATTAATAGCTCTGACCAGAACATTCTGCTTGGCAACTTCTTTCTCGGAGGGCTTCAGCATGTAAATCCCATCAGCTGAGTCATCTAGTTCACCCACTATCGTTTCTAAATCCACATGTCCATCAAATGGCTTCTCCACAAATTGCTGGTCAAGATGACTTTTTCTTTCTTACCCCACACAATGTCTAATATAATTTGTTCAGGTACTACTGGGGAATTAGTACTTGTGGTCGGTAACTGCAATATGAGAGGTTTGATTAAAATGACTGACAGTGTTATGTAATAATAATCATCTAAAAGCAACAAATAAACATGTGCGTTTGTGCTTTGTTTTCATCAGAGTTTGACTTGCGGTCATTCCTGTGCTCGGAGAGTGAGCAGTTGATCTGGAAGAGTCAAGGGCTGCCATCTGATGACCTCTCCATGGAGAACGCACTTGTCATACTACAGGTCAGATGTCCATTTATTGAAGACTCTCTACTTTTATTTTATTTACTTAGATTACAATTCTGTCACAGTAGGCTCTATAGTATTAAAGCAATTTAATCCCACTTTTCTATATCTTTCTCCACCCACTTCTTTTATTTTTTGTGTGCTTCATTCTCGTTTACAATAAGTCTTATTCATCGAATGCACTTTTTAAGAATAAAAGACATAAAAATACATTAGAACTACAGCATTGACTTGTAACAGCCAGTTCATGTTCATAGTCATATGAAGAATATTGCCCTTGTTGCCATTCATGTGTCCTCCATTTGTCTGTATTGTGTTTTGGTTTTTACCATTGCTTCCTTCAGATCAACGCACTCAAGTTAAGGGTAAGAACATGTTCCATCATTCATCCTTGTAGTTCCCTCTTTGTTTAGTGTAGCTTCTCTTTCACTGTCTGTGTGTGTGATTCTCCCTGACATATTGTCATATACACTTAAATGGCAGCTTTCACATTCAGGCACACATACACACATATACATACATACAGTGTTTCCCACAGGGTTTCAGGAGACTATGGTGGGGGGCTCGCCATCCTCTAGGGGGGTCCAGGGTCATGCCGCCCAGGAGAAAATTTTGGATAGATTTCATTTTAATGCATCAATTTTGTGAATTTTGAGAACCAAAATATGAATTACTGACCAATTTCTTACAAACTGCTAGTACTGATATAAATGTTGACATACTAAATGGGGTTGAGGAGTTTAAACGTTCAAGAAAAGATGAAAACAAAATTCCCCCCCCCCACACACACACACACACACACACACACACACACACACACACACACACACACACATAAACCCCTCCCCTCTGAGCTTGTATCGTTCTCCCCTCGGAGCACACATTATCAGGATAATTTAAAAAAAGTTCTCTTATTTTACGAAAATTGTTCACCGAAATGTGTTTCTGAAAACATTTTATGCGAGAAATAAGCTATGCTGTCTTTATTTTAGATCGACAATGGTCAGTTTAAAAGATTATCGAGTTTTCTCTCGAAACTCGCTGCGACGCGACGGCATTGCACAGCTTCTTACATAGACAATTAATGGGAACATCCACCTCCGGGTAAAGGTAAACTCAGGCAGGACGCGTTTAGTTTGCCGGTGTTTCCGGGACTTCAACAACATGTACAAAGCAGTAATAGAGTTTATCACGGCCACGAATGATGAAACATTATCGGTGTAAATGCAGCGGGTGCCGGTCAGATTTCTCTCTCACCCGACTGCAGAACGTCCCCGATCCCAAACTGCTCCCAAATGTGGACCGCATGGCTACTATTGGATACATTTTGGCTCAATTAACAAATCTTTCAAATCGTAGACCAGAGCTTTAATACTGTGAAATATAATATAATAAATATTTTCCAAACAGCGCTTCGGTACAAGTGGGTGACTATTCCTCAGCCTTCCTTGGTGTTTTGGTTTTGACATACACGCACACACTGTCAAACTCGCCAGCTGATGGGGGGGTCGCGGGGGACGCCTTGCCATGGCGACAGGGGAAAACAGAGCATTGATGAGCCAAACCAGCCGCAAGGATTTCACCTTATAATAAGCGCTGCTGCCCTCCTGTTTAGGCCCATCATTAGAGCCGCTAGTTAAGTCCATTTGCCTTGATAAAATAATTTTGGGTGAACATCGAGAGTATGGCGGCCTAAATTAGACTACGGCGGTGCGCCAGGCTGTGAGGGTGGTGGACTTCATACTCCACAGGAGGGACGCTTGTTGATAATCATGATAGCAGTGAGACGGGACTGAACTACATGCACACATACCCATTATTTCTTAGTAACTGAGCCTCTTTCTAAGTAAAACTATCCAGAATCAACTTACCCTGAAACACAGTTCTTTATGGTTCTATTCTCAGAGTGTTGCTTGTCCGTTTCTGATCGACCCATCATCCCGAGCGACGGAGTGGCTACGCACGCATCTCCAACATCACAGACTTGAGGTTATCAACCAACAGGTAAAGAGATTACACACGCATGTGTTAATAACACACAATAGACGTCACTAACTAGCCTGGTTCAATGTGTCCAAATGTCAGTCTCATTGTCACACACATGTACCCTCCATTAAGTTGTCAGTATGATAAATCCAGTCGTTGATTTCAGTCATTGATCAATGTTTTTTATTATTACTGTTATTATGAATAGTATTAGATATTGCTCTGATATGTGACAGTATACTGTGTCACCAACCGATACCAGAATTCAGTGATTTCTTAAATTGTGTGCTTGTTCTTTATAGGATAGTAACTTCATGACATCCCTGGAGCTGGCAGTCAGATTTGGAAAAACCCTTATCATTCAAGAGATGGATGGAGTTGAACCTGTGCTCTACCCGCTGCTGAGGAGGGACCTCATAGCACAGGGTATGCACAAACTCACAATCACCTTTTTCATGCAAAGCAGGTGTGATGGGGGGAAAAATGATTGATTCTGCATCACCAACCACTGGTTGCTACTTTTCTACACTGAAGTGAAATCCCCTTTTGAGGGATATCACCTGAATGTGCTGTTACAGTTTTTTTATTCGATTGCTAAACGACAGCGGGCACAACTGCATGTGCAAAACTCTAACCACAGTCTGCATCATCAACAGTCTCCTGAGCTATTTAAAGAAAAGAGTGAAATACTTTCATGTGAACATTATTATTCATATAACATAGAAGCTTTTTAGGTAAAGGAATTAAAATCAGCAGTTTACTTCAATATATATATATATATATATATATATATATATATAAAAATATTTGTTTTATTTTGTCTGGAGTCACTTTCAGTTTCCTGCTCATTTGAATATATCTTTCCTCTTCCTCTTTTTGGGGGCAGCCTTCGGGTCCAATTGTAAAAATATGTATGATACAGTATACTATATTGTCAACAGAGACTCTTTTTCTTCATCCAGGTCCTAGATATGTGGTTCAGATAGGAGACAAGGTCATTGATTATAATGAAGACTTCCGTCTCTTCCTGGCAACACGGAATCCTGCCCCCTTCATCCCCCCCGATGCTGTTTCCGTGGTTACAGAGGTCAACTTCACGACCACCAGGGCAGGTTTGCGAGGACAGGTAACCCACGTAACCCTCAATCAAGCGCTTTTATAGTGTAATAACACAGTGTTTCTACAGAACATGTGCTGTCTGTTGCAGTCTGTATGTCCACTTGCCCATTTGTTTGTGTGCGTGTCTTTGTGATAGCTGCTGGCCTTGACCATCCAGCAGGAGAAGCCAGAATTAGAGACGGAAAAAACGAGACTGCTACAACAAGAGGAAGACAAGAAGATACAGCTGGCCCAGTTGGAAGAATCCTTATTAGAGGTACAGTACACAATGCAGACATAAAGCATGCACACTGTAGAGAAGAATCCTACATGCTGGAGTACTTGTAGAGCTCGTTACTGGTGCAGCAGCCTTTACAGTATTATGTGTATTACAGTACGCCTGCCATTTGTACCTCCAAAAGTGCAATTAGGTACCCCAGCGATGGAAAAAAATGTAGGAATGTTAGTAGGGAATAAAATCACAACGTTTCTTGCATAGTATTCATTTTTTCTATGCACTTCAAAGTGTACAGAGAAATGTGTAGGCACTGCACAATCAAACGTATACTGAGACAGTTAAAGGACATTGTAGACATAGAGACTAAACCTAATGATAATGCTTTGTGCACACAGTCTCAAGTAAACTCACACACACACACCCATAGATAGTGCCAAGAGCAGGATGTCAGTGCTTCAGAGGTACTAGACATGTAATTATTCCAGAATTGTAGGAGCATATTCGACTTGACATTTCCATGCTTCGCTGCTCTCTCATATATTTTATTTGAATTTATTTGAATAAATTCTATCTTCTGTTCATTTCAGAGAATAGATTCCACAGGATGAAGTGGGCGAGTCGAGCCTAAAAAAATAATTGACAAATAAACTTTCATCAGATCACGGATATCAGCCAATACAGATACATGACAACATACTCTCGCTTGTTGTGCACTCCCCACCCCCACCCCAACCCCTTTTTTCTCTTTCCTTATGTTTTACTTCACATACTCCCTTTCTGACCCTGTCTAATCCTTGCCACCTTGCGTTTGTTCCCTTCTGTCAATCTGTCTGTCTTCTGCCTGTGTCAGACCCTCGCTACATCTCAGGGTAATATTCTGGAGAACAGGGAGCTGATAGACAGTCTGAACCAGACCAAGGCAAGCAGTGCATTGATCCAGAAGTCACTGTTGGAATCCCACCAGCTGCAGGCATCCCTGGACCAGGTAATGTACCTCAGGCACACACACACACATGAACACAAAAGTATTTACCCCCAAAAATACCTGGGTAGCATATAGAATATTTATGTTTTCAAGCGTGATATAGGCCTACTGTGTGTATATTTTGCTAATTAAACATATTAGCATTAATGAACAGACTGTCAGCAGGGTTCTCTGATGTACTGACCTCAGACCAGCCTTCACAACCACAGCCCGCTGCATTACGCGCTGTTATTCATCTAAAAATATTAGCCTGTTGCACGGTTTAAAAGCCTTAAAGATGACCTCAGGGCCGTTCACATAGTGTGCCTAAAAATATAAGTTTCACCTTCACTTAAGTTTTCTCTGTAAAAAAATCTAAATAAAGTGAACACTGACATGTTCATGGTGTTCCCATCCACAGCAGTTACGTTTCTACTGTGTTAATACTTCTGTCTGCTTCTCCAAACTGGTGATACACTGAACTATCCCTTTAATTGTTTTGGTTCAGTTTTAAACTGTACTATCCATCCATCCATCCATCCATTGTCTACCGCTTATCCTGTATTCAGGGGCGCGGGGGGGCTGGAGCCGATCCCAGCTGTCATTGGGCGAAGGCAGGGTTCACCCTGGACAGGAAAAGCTGTACTAGTCATGAAAAAAGACTACACATTAACCAGTGGATCACTAGTTTAATAACCACTTTCTTCACAACGACTGCTATCATAAGAGAGACAGAATGTGTTGAATGTATAATGACATTTAATCCTGGTTAGCAAAGGGTCTCTCTCACAACAAACAGGCATCAGATTACGTAGATGAACAAGCAAGGATGTATTATAGATGTATTACTCAATCATCCTCTTGGGTGCAGTGTTACGCCAGAACTGTTTTAGTAATTTCCTTGCTATTATTTATTTATCTCACATGAACCTCCCTGTTTTGTGTTTTTTCTCTCACATTTCCTGTTTTATCACACATCATGTTGTCTATCCTCCTTTATCTCTCCCTCTTCTTCCATCTGGAATGAAATAAACATTTTCTCTTCTTCATATGCATCCCCATATAAAACCCTTCACTGCCACCCATCCATCTGTGGTATCTTCTTTAACTCTTTAAAACATCTGTGGTTCATTTTCTGCTGCTCGTCGGTTTTTTCCCCTTTCTCTCTGTCCTTTCTTTTTCACTACCTACTCTTTTTTTATATTTTAGGAGAGGGATGCCTACCTTCCTCTTGCAGAAAGTGCCAGCAAGATGTATTTTGTCATCACAGACCTGTCGAAGATCAACAACATGTACCGCTTCAGCCTTGCTTCTTTCCTGCGCCTCTTCCAAAGAGCTCTTCAGGCCAAGAAGGTGACTGGATGACACAATTCTTATAGTACTTTATATTTTCATCCATCCCAGCGGTGTGTTAACATGTTTAGTTTTGCAAAATTGTTCCAACTGGCTTCCCAGTTTTGGATTAAATAAAGTATACCCAGCCATCTAAATAATATGCCCTTGATCCAAAATCAACATCAATATAACACCTTCATGCATAGATTCAAAAATCACTCAAGAGATAAACTTAGATTACACATTAAAAAGTAGTTTTTCCCCATGAGCACATTACAATTTGGCAGTCATGGCTGAAAAAGGCAACACAACTTGACGTCCACACAGGTTCCACAGTAGAACAAGACGTCCATTGCTTTTGAAAGTCAATTCTTCTCCTTCACATTTAGAGGAAACTATTTCTAAAATAACTTCTCTCTTAAAGTCTGCTTCAAGTGTAAACTTCACTTCGTTTAGTATATTAGATGAAATACAATGTCACAGCTAATGAGTTTGTTGATCTCACTCATGGGGCCATGTCTGCCGTCATTGTTTTGTTATCTGTCCAAGGGGAAATGGGCAGTAATATTATCAATGAGACAATTTGTAGGGGGAAAAAATGTAAGCAAAAAAGTAAAATGGCACATTGACAAAAAGGAAAGTAATGACCAGAATGCCTAAAAAATAGCTCCAATGATGCAATGAGACATATGAGAATTATCTGACATTGACTGACTTTTTCTTTCATATTGACGACACTTATATCCATCTGTTAAATATAAATGTACAGCTTGTTAGCTTAGCATAGTTTAGCATAAGACTAAAAGGAGACAGGGAGCCTGGATTTACTCAAAAGTTAAAAATAGCTTACAGCACCTCTAAAGCTCAATTATTAATACATAAGTTATTTCATTTTCTTTGTAAATCATTTGTTTATTTGTACAACATTGCATAATAATAATAATAATACATTTGATCTATCGAGGTCTTTTCATCGTGCTCAAAGTCTCTTTACAGTTACATTACAGTTAAAATTGAAACAAACAGATACGCAATAAACAAAAAGACAGCATGGGTCACTCATTAAAAGCAGATCTAAATAGGTGAATTTAAAGGAGTGTTTTTAATGTGGACAGATTGGTGCAGTCTCTGATGTGTTATGGGAGAGAGATCCAGAGGGAGGCTGTGGAGGAGGCTCTGTCACACCAGGTGCTCGGTCCTGATGGGAGGGGAGAGGAGGTTAGAGAGATGAGATATACGCACATCGCTAAGGTGCAAGGATATCCGTACAGCATCATTCAGAAAAAAGGGGGAATAATGCCTGCATAGCCACAATTTATTGAAGGACAACATTTTAATCCTACTTGGAGCTCAGCGTAAACTGGTTGCGTATTTCAGAGAGGCAAATCACCCAGTGGTCTCCCTCAGTTGGCATTGAGCACATTAAATACCCTTTTATTCCAAAGATAAAGTTATTATATTTTTTTTTCTGAATCAAGAGTGTGAGATCAAACTAATTATTTTTGTCAAACAGAATACAAAATATAGATTTTTCATTGTAGTTGATGTAATCTATGATTTTTTTTTGTGATATGTTTTGATCTTTTTGGCTTTGGATGATGTGCTGGCATTATTCCCTGCTTTTTCAGGGGAGAGGAGGTTGGCATCAGAGGAACGGAGGTTATGGGAAGCAGTGTGGTGGTGGAGCACGTTGGTGAAATAAGAAGGGGTCTTTGTGAGTGAAGGAGGAGTTAGATGTGGATGCATTGTGGGACACGTAGCCAGTGAAGGTTCTGGAGGTCAGGGGTTAATGAACTGGAGTTTATTGAGGAGTTTGGTTGACGGTGCTGTATAGAAAATGCTGTTGTGGAAGTCCAGTCGAGGGGTGATCAAGGCATGAATCAGTGTTTATGCGGCAGGGAAAGAGAGTGATGGCAAAAACAGACAATGTTCTTCAAGTGGAAAAAGGCCGATTTGGAGATTTGATTTTATGGTGTTCAAAAAATGAAGTGTAAAAAACAATTTAAAACAGGGTTTTGTGCTGGACTGTTTATAGAAGTAGTGCTTTAGTAAAAAAATAAATAATGCATGACGGAGCATTAACATTGGTACATGGTAATAGAAATACTACTATTAGTTTTTTCATGAATATTTAGTTCATTGCAGATCATTTTTAATAAACGGAGCTTAACTCAATTTACCTGATTTTGATAGATGATTTTATTTCAGTTCAGGTCAGCTTGATTCATTTCTGTTTTCAGCAAGTTTATCTTGGTCTGACCTGTGCAGCTGGAGAGCATCATGGACTGTCTATCACACTGCTGTTCTCCATCTGAGTCCTAAACACTGTCTGATAACCAGAACACACATATACAGTACATTTACACACACACATACACACACACACACACACACACACACACACACACACACACACACACACACACACAGGCACACACACACATACACACACACACACACACACACACACACACACACACACACACACACACACACACACACACACACACACACACACACAGGCACACAGACATTGGGTTGATAGATTGAGCACTAATTCCTCAAATCCTGTGTGGGTTGTTAGAGCCAGTGCTGTCATCCAAGGATGTCACCAGGCAGCAGCTGGTCACCACTGTTACGTGTGCGTGTGTTCGTGTGTGGGTGTGTGTGTGTGTGAGCGTGTGTGTGTGAGTGTGAGTGCTTGTGGACACGTTCAGTGAGTGTGGTCAGAATACTCTGCCTACCTTTGTGTCCTTCGGTTGTTTGTTGCATTGAGAAGGTTTAATTTGCCGTGAGCTGCAGATGTTCCCTGAGATCTGGAAGAGAATTTGAACCTCTCGTGTCTGACATAACCCACTGAACACTCCTCTTTTACAGACACACATAATGCTTTTGCTCAGGTATTGTACACACAAAGTGCTAATGTGCACTCACTAAAAAACATGTGTGTGATTCTCATGCTTCTTCTGGCCCTGACCTTAAAAAGCATGTAAGGGATATTTCTGTTATTGCTTTTCCATATTATATGTAGACTTGTTGGTCAGAGAAGAAAATGAATCAATGCATGCGAAAGAAAAGAAAATGTATGTCAAATATGTTTTATGTGTATCTGTGGCTTTTTAACGATCCTGAGACATTCAGGTTAACCTGATGCGACAGAATAAAAATGTTACTGTTACTTTTTTTAACTTCATTTACACACCATTTAGCTAGAATCAAAAGCACATAACACACACTGTTTTATTAATGAAATATAAGGGGAAAAACTGTATTAATCTCTTTAATGACAGCATATCCCCCATACATTCCCCAATCTGCCCCATCTCTTTTGTCTTTTTCCCTTTCTGACTGTGTGATGTGTGTGTATGTGTGTGCAGGGAGCAGAGAATACTGAAGCCAGGATTGCTGCTTTGGAGGCCAGCTTGAAGAATATAGTGTATGAATACGTCTGCCGGTCACTTTTCAAGGTAATTCAAACACTCTAACACAGAAATAGAACAAATGTGGTTTTGAGCATCTCTAAAAAAAAATAATAATAATTTATGTAGTGAGAAGTGGGTAGTGACAATACAGTGAAGCATTTTGCTTGATGTAAACCATCACATTTTTATTTCTGCTGCTGTTCCTTGTTAAAATGATTGATTATTGGGGATTTTACTCTGAAAACAACAACTGAAGAAATGTCTCCAATATCTACTCATAGCTTACAGAGAAATTCCCTTGCTACCGACTGTTGCTATGAACAAGTCAGTTGTTGTGTTTAATTGAGGCGGCAGACACTCACTGGTGAAACAAGGTCCCTCAAAGCAATATTAAAATGTGTCGGGAAAAAAAAGCTTTAATTGAATAGTATTATTGCATGTTGATTTCTTCACCTGCAAACTAACTCAAAGCATTCTCTCTCACTGCTATCACTGTGTGTTGTGTCTGGCCTTTCAGCCAATCAGAATGCAAGGTTTACGCTGCTTTACTCGTAGCAGGGCTGGTTATTCTTTCATTCTGCAGATGCACTGTTATCTTTGTGATTCTGTAATACAATGGAGAAGCACAGCAGTATTCTTATTGAGTGTTTAGACCCAATGCACAACAGATAAACACACACATCTACACACTATACAATCAAACCTCTGCAACTAACACGGTAATGAAGTGTCAATTATTGACCAACAGAGCAGAATCGATCAGGCAGTAAATGGTAAATGCATTTTCTTTGGTTTGTGTGTTGCCTGAATGGTAATGGCAGTTTCAGGCAGAGTCGGGGTGGCTGTTAACTGCCGATCACCTCTAGAGGCTATAAAACCCAACACTTGCACACAAGCACACGCGTGTGTACACATCAGCATGTAGACGGCAGCAGTCTAGTCATTAGCAGAGAGGAAAACATTGGACTACATTATCAGTGCTCCTGTCAACACCCCTTATCTGTGCTCCAGAAGACATACCTTGAAGGGGGAGAAGAGAGAGGTGGGAGAAGGGGTCGGGTGAAAAGATAAAGGTGGATAATGAGAGAGAGAGGACAAAGAATAAGGAAAGCATAGTGGGAGAAAGAGGAGAATTTGAGAGGAGACAGTATTAGAAAACCTCATAACACAGTATATCCCTCTTTTGAGAAAAAGCAACCCATCCTATATTTTTGGAATATCTTTTTTGTTTATGGCCATGATAGGCACTATCTAATTATGTATTTTATGTGTTCAATTCCACCAGAAACACAAGGTGATTCAGCTTAATAAGGCATTGATTGCGCGTGGCTAGATTAATCAAAGTTTGAATAAGAATGAGGCTTACTCTACCAAATATAGATCGTTGAGCCTCTCATGAGCAACGATTGTTCTTTTATGGTGTTAACGTGTTAAGCTCATGGTGTTGGACTTATAATGAGACGTTTTGTATTTTATCTTATAATAAGTGTCCTTCCAAGAATATTTTCAGCACTTAACTTCACTGCCTGGATTTGCCCACGTAATGTTGATTGTAGATACATCTCTCTTCAGCTACATGCAGTTGTAGCTGAAGTGTGACCCAGTCCTGGCAGGCCATAAACCGGCTCAGGGAATGTGACAATGATGATGCCCACGCAAATGTATTCACTAGAAACACTCTGTAAAAATAACGGTAAACCCTTAACCAACAATAGAGTGGATAGACGGGCAGTGAAAGCAGTGCATCATCACGATGAAGGGGGTTGGGGGATGATGAATCTCCTACTATTGAATTGTGGAAATCTCTGATATCTGATGTTGTCACTTCAGAGCGGCTGAGATACCGTTTTGGTGGGAGTGCTTGTGTAACCTAGATGGAGTAACCTTTAGATAATTGACTGAGCTGAGGGATTGTTTTATGCAGTTACAGTTCCACTTTGTGCTCTGGTGACTAGAAGAATGCCGTGTGTGGTTTCATTGACCAATTAAGTGCTCAATATATCATACTGAGTTGTCGTCATTACGTGTTCCATGTGTGCTGTGGAGGTGTCGAAGGTGCATCTGAAAAAAAGGATGATGGATGGCGGGTACCGGCTGTAGGAAGAGAGAGGCAGCGTGATTTTCATCATTCTAATGTGTCTCCTCACTTCGCATCTCTTCTTCACGTCAAAGCTCCTCCCAGCGAGGATGTGAGGGAGAGATGCATGGAAGAGATGCAACAACCAGAAATCCTTTTTTCCTTGGCGTCTGTCTTATGCAATATCAGTCGCGTCAAACTGTGTGTCACATGTGTAGGCGCAGCAGCTATGCTATGCCACTTGCGTAGGTTACACCTGTGTTTCCTCACTCTCCTCCTGAAGCCTCCTCGTTCCTTGGAAGATCCCACATGATGGCAGAGGGGGAATGAGAGGAGAGGGGACGAAATGTTGGCACGTCAGCATGATGAAAAGCACCCTGAGTGAGGACTTGCCCCAGCATTTATAGCTCGAGGCTATAACTACCTGCTGGAGTTGGACAGGACAGCCTCCAAGACTCTGGGAGGGGTGTCACACCTGTTGACTTCCTCCTCCTGTCCTGTCAGAGTGTCAGTGTGACGGCAGTTCACACAAACACTCGCAGACTTTTATCCTCATTGCACTCTGTATGCTACGTTTCTCTCTGGCACGTATATGCAAACACAGATCCACGGGATCCAAGGAAACGGGACACGGTGCCACTCTTTGTTTGATCAGTCGTGTCGCTCGGCTCTCCTGGTTCAACTGCACTCGCTGTCACTTCAGTTGAGTTGAACTTGGCAGCTCGGTGTAAGTCATCCAGACGAATCGTGGAGAGGGTTCGGAAAGAGGGCATGTTAGCGAAGAGCTCTTGTCCAAATGTAGCGCTGCTCAAGCTGCTTCTACAGCTGTTGGAAGTGTCACCAATGTAATATTAGGAAACAGCCATGTGCCCGGAATGTTTTTGAAGATGTGGTAGAGTGATTTCATTTTTAAAACTCTTCTTCTTGCGTGCGTGCAGATGCTGACCGCAGCTAGCTGCACATAGTTTAAGATGCACTTTAAGGTGGATGTAAAAGACCACTGGGAGTCCGATTCCTCCCACTTGATCATTTAGTGCGGTTGCCCTTTGCGTGCTGACTCTGAGGCTAACAGGGTTTTAATCTCATCCAGTAATGCTGTAATTCAGTAAGCACGTCTGAATAAGGATAGCCACCGTGGTTACAGAAGAGGTTTTCTCAGATAGACGACCATCCTATTCACCTTATTTTTCAGCAACAATTACCACATCTGGCAGCAGCGATAGCAGCTACTGTAAATAGACTGATTAGATTAACACAATCATGTGAATTATTGCCACTTTACAAACCGCAACATTAAGAGGTATTACTGAGTAGCATACTATTTAATTTGGTAGTGCTCGCCAGCGACTTGCCAAATGCTTTAAATGAGATTTATATAATCATACTACATGACCAGCACAGTGCGTCTGTATTTCAATCTGAATGTTATTAAGTGTTATGCATTATGGCATTGCTATTTGGAGCAGAATCTCAGATAATCGGTAATAATGTGTACTGTAACAGGAGAGAGAAATATAATGCTTTTAGAGGGCATTCATGCCACATAAGTTCAGGTATAAAACGAAAAGTAAATTGCCTGTCTGTGTGCATTGTTGTAATAGGGTGATATAGTCCTGGAGCATTACAGACAAACAAACATGCTTGTGGCAGGACATCGAAGATCCAGTTCAGCTGTGCTGCAGTACCCTGGTTACTGTAAAACCTTAGATGCAGGTTGTTTGTCCCTCCTTTATGTGTCTGTCTTTCTGGCCATCTATATTTCTATCTGTCTTGAAAATGAACAGTATATAATTGTTGACAAGTTGTTTTTGTGATTTGATTTTGTTAAGATGGGGGCGAAAAAACGATTTGAACATTTGCAATCTGCATTCTTTCTATTTCTGTATTTCTATATTTACTGTAACCATTGGAGATCCTTGGTGACCGTCTTTCTGTCGCTCTCTGTGGGTGGAAGTGGGATGAGTATCTTGATTATTTGATGTTTCTGTTATCTCTGTCGAACTTCCACCAGTGGGTTAGAAGGACGGAGAGAGATGGGGTGTGTAGGGACGATAAAACATCCAACGTGGTTGCCGAAGTCCCCGGGGCTGTTTTGTCAGTGTGCAGCAACTCTTTACAAGCCCTTTAATTAGCCAGACAGAGCTGCATATCATTCGACTGGAGTACGAGTGTGTTTGCCGTTGTTCTGGAAGAGATGCATGTTTGTCATGTTTGTCGCATGTTCTCATATGAGACATATTTCGGCTATTTATCAGTCTCTCTGTCTCCGTCTCAGGCTGACCAGCTGATGTTTGCCATGCACTTTGTGAAAGGCATGTACCCTGAGCTCTTTCAGGAGAGTGTGAGTATCTTTGTAGATTTAGTATCTGCATATTTAGGATTTCAGAAATACTGATTCCAGTGACACATAGATATGCTAACACTGCTCTTTTATGTAGGAATGGGATGTCTTCACTGGATCCATTGTGGGGGAAATGTTTAAGAAAGAGGTAAGAGTGCAGCTCTTTTTTTTTTATGAGAAATCACCATTTCTGTATTTTACTTGACGATACATGTGCTCTCTCGGCAGGACTTCCCTTCTTGGATTGATCAGGAGAGACAAGGGGCAGTGGCCATTTTTAAAGTAAACACAATGATATACACACTGACGTACTCGAACATACACACTCAACTCAAAATGTGTACATTACACCATCAGATGCATATGCTATTATTTTGGCATTTGGTTATTTCCTCCAACCAGGAGACATAAAAAATGTCAGTGGAACACCAGTAAAACAATCCTTCTGCGTTTAAGATTGGATATTTATCGGACAATTATTTCTTGACCTGTCTTTCAACCTTTTAACATTTGCCATACCTTTTTTTGCAGACCACGTTCCCAGCCCTCTACCAGTCCCTGTGTTTGAGTGACTCAGACCTTTGGCTGTCCTTCTCGCAGAGCTCACAGTGTGAACAGGAAATCCCATCCTCCATTGCCAAAAAGATTACTCCCTTCCAGCAGGTCAGCTTTCAATCAAAAAAGACTCCTTCACCAGCCAAATGGAACAAGTTGTCATAATTTACAAGTCTACACACGCTTAGGAATTGTTTGTATTTGCTACCTCTGCCAAAAATGTGTTGTTTTTGTTTTGATAGGGCTTCTTTAAATCCGTTCACATTCATTCTTGTTATTTCTTTCCACTGTGAAGGAGAAGGTGTTGTGCTAGGATTAGAAATAATACAGTTTGATTATGTCTTTGAATACACCACTTCACATGTGGTTTGAGATTGAATAAAGATTCTGCTAATGTCATTATAAAGTCAAGTCAAGTATGCATACTTCACCAATTGACTTTGTCATTTACTTTGGGTTTCAAACATCTATTTTCAAAAAGCCTCAGCGAATTTGATAATGGTTATGTATCCAAATTCTGCTGTTATTCATGCAGCATTTTTGTTTGATATGAGTGGGATTGACCTTCTGTCTAAAAGGTTTTAATGGATATCTGTTTCTTTCTTCCTCTTTCTCTTTGCTCTCACCAGCTGTTATTGGTTCAGGCAGTCAGACCAGACCGACTGCAGAGTGCCATGGCAGCATTTTCCACCCAGGCCCTGGGTAAGTGTTTCATTAAGGACTCTTCATTTCTTTTTTTTCTTTTTTCAAACAATTTTGTGTAAGTGAGCTGGAGTTCAGCTCAGCACCGTTCTACTTCTACATGGACCAGGATACCTATGAAAAACATTTAGTATTCACAAATTCAATTCAAACAAAAAAAAAAGGAGTCACTAGGAACGTGCACCCAGTAGAGTGCAGATCTCTGTAAAGTTTGTCTGCAGTCACCACTGCTGTATTATGTGATTGAATCAATACAACCCACAATTGGCCAACGCCTCATCTAGACACCAATAACCTGTAAGGCGCTGCACAACACATTTAATTTCAACTCAAGAACAAGCCACGGAGAATGCAGGCAATCAGTTGGACGCCGTCGTATATGAGAAATTTGATACAAACTCACGAGCTGTCTGCCAGCTTAGCAGGGTGTGTGTGAGTGTGTGAGTCACTGCAACCACGAGAGGTCATTGAGCAATGTCGCCGTAATTGGTCACCCAAAATATTATGCAGTTTCCTGCAGCAGAATGCGTGATTAGCCACGGACTGACACAGAAATGCAAGCTAGATTGTGGACGCATGCACAAATGCTGAAACACACACACACACACACACACACACACTTGGCCAATTGCATGATACTTCTGGCGGAAATAATAAGAATAATCATGCTGCCCACCGGCCACCTAGTTGCTTTGGAAATGCATCTTTATTGATATTTTACACGGTTTCTGTTCTTTCCTTCCTTTCCTTTTTTGCTCTCTGACCTAGACCCAAGCTATGAGTATAACATGAATGAATTATACACACTTTATTATTTATGCAGACCTTTAAGTGTATTGCAGATGTTCAGGGAAACAAACCAACACATGAAACGAAATTGTGCTCTTTGCAAATCAAGAGAAGTTTGATGAGCTGCGGGCTCAAAAATGTGTTTGTTCTAATAAAGGTTCAGTAAATATTTCCCCCTCTAAATGTGAATGTGATTACTCTGATTAATGACCTGCATAAATCACAAATGACTAGATCCTCCTTTAACGCTTCAAGTCCTTTCTGCTCTATAGAAAGTTTAGCTTTGTTTTTCACAAGCACCCTCTGCCTTCACACTCAAGCTAAACTATACTTAAACCAGGCTTTTATCCTGGATCTCTGAGCCACACTTGTCCGCTTCTTCACAGCGGTGTGATTCTTTTTTCCTCTATAGTCCTCTCCATCCTTTCTCCTTATGCGTCTTTCATCACTGTGAGAACGCCACTGTCAAACACACACACACACACACACACACACACACACACACACACACACACACACACACACACACACACACACCCACACACACACACACACACACACACACACACTTATCTCAGTCTGTTCTCTCCCTCCCACAATGACACACACACACACACACACAGTTATGATGTTGCTTGTGAGTCGTTAGTTTATGATGCTTAATGAGCCCGTTCATGGAGTCCAGATCATCCTAATGGCATGTTGGCTTCTGACTGCACTTTCTGGCATGCTGCTAATTGATGTCAGGTGAAACTAATATGCAGTTGTTAATGTGTGTGTATGAAAACTCATTTTCAGCTGCATGTGACAAAACACACTATTTGACTCCTAGACGTTGGTTTAAGGTGTATAGATACTGGTTTCTTTAGCTATGTAGGATTGTGTTGTTCATCTGAACAAGAGCATCAACATTCATCAGTCCATCAATATGTCAGCTTTTGTGTTTGTGTGTGTTTGGCAGTTTTTGAGCTGCTCACCATCCAGTTAATCACTAATGCCAAAAGTAATTTTCCAGGCAATTTAACATGCAAGTAAAAATACCCCCCCGAAGTTCTTAAAAGTCGCGTCTCTAATTCGATTCAGAGAATTTCCTAAATAAAACCGTATAACATTTACAACACAAGACCCTAGCTGACTGATAATGAAGCTTTTTCTTGCAATGTAAATTCTGGGTTGTACACTCTTAGAAATAAAAGTGCTAAGTAGAACCATATAAGGTTCTTCGGCTTGTCCTCATAGGAGAACCCTTTTTGGCTCCACTAAGAACCCTTTCATTTTTCAAGGGTTTTATCTAGAACCCACAAAGGGAGTTCCCCTAAGAACCCTTTCATTTTTCAAGGGTTATGTCTAGAACCTACACAGGGAGTTCCACTAAGAACCCTTTCGTTTTTCAAGGGTTTTATCCAGAACCCACACAGGGAGTTCCACTAAGAACCCTTTCATATTTCAAGGGTTTCATCTAGAACCCACACAAGGAGTTCCACTATGAACCCTTTCATATTTCAAGGGTTTCATCTAGAACCCACACAGGGAATTCCACTAAGAACCCTTTTGTTTTTCAAGGGTTTCATCTAGAACCTACAAAAGGAGTTCCACCAAGAACCCTTTCATGTTTCAAGGGTTTCATCTAGAACCCACACAAGGAGTTCCACTAAGAACCCTTTCATATTTCAAGGGTTTCATCTAGAACCCACACAGGGAGTTCCACCAAGAACCCTTTCATGTTTCAAGGGTTTCATCTAGACCTCACACAGGGGGTTCTAAAAACATCCCTTTTCAAAGGTTTTCACAAATAACTTGTCCTCTGAGGGTTCTATAAAAAACCATATTGTATTCTACAGATCAGTTTAGTTCATATTATATTGTCGTCATTTATCATGTTGACATTGAACAAACATTCAAAACATTTTAATGAGAAAAACATTTATTTAAAGATAGTCCAACAGAACAGGCTGTGTCGGTCCCAGGGGAGAACAGGTCAAAAGTCAGCATAGGTCCAGTGGAATCAGCAACATGACAGGCCAGACACATCATGCTGTCCTCAGTCGTGGATTTGTGTAATCTCCAGCAACGGTGACATGGCAGAAAGGGGAGACAAAAAAGAGTTTTAGTTCCATCAATCCAAGGTGCATTTACTGTGCCTTATTGTAAGCTATCTACAAACAATAAAATAATGCATGGTCCAACGAAAGGAATCAGAGTACATACTGTATGTAGTTATCGTGACAGTGGAACAGAATAATGAGAAAGTGAGGGAACCCCACAAAGTTTTCACATTGATTTAAATAATATTAAAATACTTTTCAGTGTTATGTAACAAGTACTCAAAATGTTACATATTGTAACAATAATGGAAATCTCAGCAAAACCCTCTTTTTCAAGCCAATGGCACACTTCGGCTTTCGTCCAAGCTGTGTAAGTCATTTCTACAAGAAAACAAACAAACGAACAAAACATAACAAGAAACAAATGCTTAGTCCACCTTTCACCATAAAAGTCCTCAGCTAGGGTCAAGCATGCTGAAATAAGATATTATATTTAGCTCACCTTGATTCTCTGAAGTTTCTTCTGTTCTTCTTTGTTCTGTTCTGTTCACAGTAATCACTATTGGTATGTCACACCTGGTTTGTAGAGGGTGAAGACCAGACCATATGGTGCAATCCATGGGGCAACCAGCTCTTAACTCACACATGACAGCAGCCATTGGGCCAGCTCACAGGCCCAACACACCAACCCTCTCCCTTTCCCCTGGGAGATCAAGGTTCAATTCCCGGCATCAACAAACCCTGATGTAGTAGCCCCAAAGTCAGTGTTACAATATGATTTTTCATCAGTTAAGGCTTGGCCTCTGACATCAAAGACCTTCCTTTATCACTGAACTTATGTGCAGCTTCACAACTTGACTAAGCCAGTCAGCAGGGTACAGCAGCCATGGGATGAGGCCGATCATGGAAAAGTATGAGGAGGAGACAAATACATGAGTAAAATTGTCTGTAAAATAAGTGTTTAATATTTTTCAAATTGTCTGTCACTAATCCACACATCACCTCAGTAAGCATTAACATGGTCACTCTGCATCAACCAGGCCTTGAACTCACAACCTCAAACTGTATCTCTAGATCACGTGACTTGTAACAAACTTTCAAAAGCCTTTGTCCAGTGAGTAGTATAGCTCACTTAAATGCCCCAGAAAGAGGGGTTATACCCTTGCTGTAGGGACCCAGGGTTCAATTCCCCTCGCTGCTTCTTTGCTGTGTGTCAATTTCCTCCTGAAGAAGGGAGTAGTGTAACTAAACTGTAAACACAATTATAGCTGCTGCGCAGCGATGGGTCGGGTCCGGACTATTTTTGGCAACTTTAGGCAATTCTGAGCAACAAACGGGAGAACAGGAAGGCAAGACAGTTGACATAATAATGTTCATTTTGCACCAGTTGAGGCTGAAATCCACAATTTCTGGAACCAAAGACCATTGTCTATCGCACTGAGCTAATTGGCAAATGGCAACTCAACTGTGGCTTCACAAATTGAGTAAGCCATTCGCTGTCGCGCAGGCAGATTTGAAACCACTGTAAAAAAAAAAAATCAGTTTTTGGGATAAAAATTCTGATATGTTTTTGTCAAACATCGACTCTAAAATTTTGTACATTTGTTTCACAAAGACTAGAAGGTATTTTGATGTATTAAAATGATCACCCTTGCTGGGGCTTGAACCCACATCGGCTGGCACCAAGAACCAGCTCCTAGCCAAATGAGCTAATTGTCTGGAAGTGCAATCAGCAAGGTATGATATCTGTCGGGAATTGAACCTGTGACCTAAAAGCAGAAATCACACATTATACAGACAGAGCTAAACAGACACATGATCAGCTCTCTCTGTCTGACCACTGACATGAAGGAGCTGTCAACCTGGCTGTGTGAGTGAGTGTGGCGAGTCAGAGGAGTCCCTGATCTACACATCCTGCTGAATAGCTCAGTGGGTAATGGTACAGACTTTAGATTTGGAGGGTGGGGGTTAAAATCCCCGTCACAGCTAATCTTTGACGTCTTGCTTTCTTATAATTAATGGTTGTGAAAATAAATTGGTAACAGAACATTTCAGGTTCAGGACTGCCATTATTTGTATGTCTGATCAGAAGGTGTAAGGTAATAGACTAGTATGGTGGACCTGATGACTCAATGCAGCTAGCAGGTTAGCTCAGTCACTACTGCCAGTGACTTTAGACTGGGTGGCAGGTCTTCAAATCCCAAGACGGGCAATTATGTTACAGTTTGATCAACAGGATCTGGAGAAGAAGAAAAGAACAAATAAACAAAAAAATGGATATGAAAAGTATTTGTATCAGTAGTCACAAGGAATTGTATTTTGCACCATTATTGGTAAGTGTTATCAGGAAGTATTCCCTGGTGACACAGGATCTTATACCCATGCTTTCAAATATCCCTGAAGACCTCTTTCTTCCAAAAACGGTTCTCTGGATAAAAATAGTTCTTACGGAACCCTTAGCGTTACCAAGAACCCTTTTAAAACCTTTTATTCAGGAAAGGGGTTTTAAAGGGTTCTCTCGATCAAAATGGTTCTTACTGGAACCATTAGTGTTACCAAGAACCCTTGAAAAACCCTTTCTTCGGGAAAGGGTTTTTCAGAAGCAAATGGTTCCAGGTAGAACCTCAGCCCTTGTAAAAGAACCCTTTTGGAACCCTTATTTCTAAGAGTGTACAAATATGTCTGCATTTCTGATCATCTCATTAGAAATATCAGTTGCACTTCCTGATTTATATATTAAAATATATATATAATGGTTAATACTGACCTTTGTCAAAGCTTACATAACACAACATTTTTAATATAACCAAATGTTTCAGTTAAAGTTAATTCAGTTTCATAGTTTGAATATAAGAACACATTATTTCCTTTATTCTCTGGTTTATCACATGGTTTTCCCAGTCATACAGTATCCCAAATACACACTTGCATTTTTCAAAGCCTTACTGGGCATGTTAACCTTGGGGGAAATTATGTGCTTTTTGGATACCAGCATCTTTGTCATATGAATATTCATGAACAAAAAAAGTAATAACTCTAGGCCAAACATTCCTAATTTTAATGAGAGAACCCACCCCAAAATAAAAATTACATTTTGCTGTTCCAAAGTGTTTGACAGTAGACTGAGACAGGTAACAGTGGCCCAGTGATATTGAGCTGGTTTTGTAGACTCAATTTATGTTTGCGACTACAACCAAATTGTTTGAATATTGAGTTTAAAGCTCCTACCTGGAAGGTGTAGCCATGTCTCATTAAAATCACCATTGATGGTGTTACCATTTTTGAGATGTCTTTAGTTGACTTTTCCCCACTATATTACTCTACTGATCTAGCACTGACCATTGTGTTTTGATTTCATATCTAAAACATCTGCCCCGTGTGAGGCTCGAACTCACGACCTTCAGATTATGAGACTGACGCGCTGCCTACTGCGCCAACGAGGCCTGCTGAAGTGTGTTATGTCATTCACAGCACTCGTCGCAAATGAAATTGAGGCGCAGTTTTTTTTGGGCTTCTTCTGCTTGATGTGGAAAAAGTTCATGAGAGTTCTAATCACATATTTAAGTGAGCTGAGCAATGTAGACTATTTTCTATGCTACTTCTGTTATTCTCATGCAGATTCACCATCACTATGCTTTCAACAGTATGTATTCATGTACTGCATTGATTTTTAAAAAACCTACCCTGTCTGAGGCTCGAACTCACAACCTTCAGATTATGGGACTGAAGCACTGCCTACTGCACCAATGAGGCTTATACAAAAGCTGCACTCTACAAGAGTTGTCACGATTGAAATGCAGCACACCATACATATATTTTTGTTTTGCCTTTTTGCTTGCTGTGTAAAATGTTTTTGAGAGTTCTTCTCACATTTGTCAAAATCCTATTTGCTAGGGATCAGTACTACATGGAGATTTCACCTGATTTAGAAATTACCCCCTGACCTTTGGGGAAAAAAGGACCCCAAATTACTGAGATTATCAGATGACAACAATGTGTTTGCCAAACTATGGTAGGTAATTTGGGCTGGAATTGTTCCTTTACGAATTACAGTCATGGCCGATTCGCACAGGATTAACATCACAGAAAATATTACAAATAACTGGACTTATATAGTAGTCCTGTGTGAATAGGAATAAAGCATGTATTAACAGTTGAACTGTATTCATGTTTGTATTCTCATGTAGATTTACTGGCTCTATACTATACTGAACATTATGTATTCATAAACATTGATTTTAAAAACCTGCCCCGTGTGAGGCTCGAACTCACGACCTTCAGATTATGAGACTGACGCGCTGCCTACTGCGCCAACGAGGCTTGTGCAGGATTGTTTTGTGATTCATAAAATCCGAAACAGCAATGAGTGTGCTTGATAATTATTCAGCTTTAAAGTTCATTCTTTACCTCAGAAACAACACTGGCTTTACTATTTTGAAACAGTTGTATGTTTTTTTTATTCTCACACAGATCTACTGGCATCACTCTTTAACATAACATACTCACGCAAAGGCTATAATCAGTCCAAGACTCACTGTGTCAGGACCTAGCCTAAAGCCATGACAAAAGATGGAGAACGCAGGTTAAAAGAAAACACAAGACAAAGAGTATAATTACAACAAAAGTACTAACAACAACGTGCATTTGGTGGCGAGTTCAGTCAGTGGTGAAAGTGTGTGCATGGATGGGTGTGAGGTAGGGAGCCAGAGGCTTAGGCTGGACAGAGCAAAGCAAACAAAGGCAAGCGGGAGCGATGCTGGACTGAGAAGAGCTCTCGGCCCACAGTCGCACAACCAATAACCAAACACTACTGCCCGAATGCTGGTGTAGGGGTAATGTATCCAGATACATGTTTAGCCAAAGATGGACTCATTTTTCACTCTTAAATCACATAATCGATGACAGTATGGAGCTTATGTGTCCAATGATCTATATTGTTGTGAAGTGCTACATTTTCACAAGAAAACTGCCCCATGTGAGACCTCTGTAAGATTATTTGATATTTTTTATTACATCAACAATATGTTTGTTATTCTTATCCAAATCTACTAAGAATCACTGTCTACTGGGCCATTGAGGCTGCTAGGTTGATAAGTATGACAACAATGCGGTTTAACACATGACATCAATATTGACACTGCATTGTGTATCACCTCTTCAGTGTGTTTCGTGACATAAAACGCTGCTACAACCCTAAAACTTCAGATTATGCGACCGGGGCAGTGAGCAGAAATGTCACAGTTGCAATCATGGCTTGATTTTTTCTTCCTTAAAACAAAATCCAAAATGTTTTTGAAAATGATTGGCTGTGATTTTAGTGTGGTATTTTCCTCATTTCTTGAATTGACATTCAAAAGAGCCCCAGCCGAGAAGAATTTGCCACAAAAAAAGGATGGAAGGGAGAAGATGTAGACGGAGAGGTTCAGAGCACTTTGGTATGCCAGAGTACTCTGACTGCCTTGCTTCCTACTGATAGCAAAAGCTCTATTGACTGAAATTCAGTGTCAGCTGTTGTGCAGCTGCTCCAGAGTGCTAATAATAATACTGGCTCATTGAGGGGGCACACTGCAGCCTCTTTGTGCTCCTATCTGTCTATCTGTGTTTGTGGGTGTCCATCCGATATTTGAAGGCACATTACGCTTGCACTGCATTGACTGTGTGGTAACTTTCTCCGGTCATTCTTTCTCATTACCATGTCATTGATTTTCTTAAAGCGCCTTCCACTTGTAATGCTCAAACTCACAGTCTGCTGATTATGAGAATGACACGCTGCCTAGTGTGGCAACAAGGCCATGAGAGCTTTTGTCAAAATATGGGAAAAGTGAAACATTAAGTGAGTGACACTCCAGCACTGGAGTCTGTGTTTGACAATGTGTTTCTCTAGATGTCTGTCATATGTGGCTTTATGCTCCTAGTGACAGCCCATCTAACTCTCATGTTCTTTAAAAGTCAGTGCCTGTGTTTACATTTGAGCTCATTACCCCGCAAGCACAAGCATCACTTTTTTTTTGTCTTTCTTCTTGTTTGTCTGTGATCAGTTCTAATAAAACACACACACTATTCTGATAAAGAGATAGTCCTCACACTCCATGCGAACCCATCGACGAAGGTGCAGTGTGAGCGAGCACCTGACGTGGGCGAGAGGGCGTCTGAGTGAGAGGAACGTGAGGGAGACGGACGGATAAAAAAAAAGAAAAAAAAGAAGAACAGGAGAGAAGATTTTGTGTGTATGTGTATGTGTTTTTGGCAGTAAATCAGTATGCTAATGAGGCATGGTCTGTAATCCTCTTACAACTAATCTCACTCAATCCCCCCCAGTCCAGGCCTGGGCACTGCTCAGGCACACAGGCATGCCTGGGTGAACACAACCACACACACACACACACACACACACACACACACACACACACACACACACACACACACACACACACACACACACACACACACACTTGTGCTCGTTCACTCACTGGCTTGCTCTCTCTACTTTTAAAAAAACAACAAAAATAAAAAAACACAAACTCCTTCACATACACAAAAAAAGCATCTCTCTCTGTCTTTCAGTAACTTTTCTTATTAATCATCCAGCCAAGAATACGACAACATTTTTTTTCAATCTGCAACATGCAAATGTTTCCTGTCAATTTGTGTAGTGTCAAGAGTTGTGTGCGACCCAAGTGTCTGCTGATTAATTCTTCACCATTCGGCGTCTCATCCACTAATCAGTGTTCAACCATAGGGAGACTGTAGCGGTGTCTTTATGTAGGATCCTCGCTGCCCTGATTGCGGGTCATAAAAGCCAAGGTGAACTTTGCTACGCTACAGACAGAGAATGCTGGTCTGCAGCAGGAATACTGATTACCTGCCCATGTCCAAGGTAGTTGTGTATGTATTTGTGCACGCGCACGTTCTGTAAGTGCTCCCTTTTTTATTTTTTGCAGTCAGACATCACAAGCCATGTGGTCAGATGACTGTTTTTCTTCGTGTTGCCATGGCGATGCAGCAAAAGGTCGCCCCGCGATGTTCTCTACCAAGACCTTGTGTGTGTGTGTGTGTGTGCGTGCATGTGTACTTCGAGTGCAGCAGATTTCATTTTTGGTGAGCAGTCGGCAAAAGAATATTCAGGCCGGGAACGTCATCGCAGAAAAGCTCTCTCTGTGTGTGTGTGTGTGTGTGTGTGTGTGTGTGTGTGTGTGTCTGTGTGTCTGTGTGTCTGTGTGTGTGTGTGTGTGTGTGTATGTGTCTGTGTGTGTGTCTGTGTGTGTCTGACTGAAAAGGAGATCTACTGATACATGTGTGAGTAACATCACAGTGGATTTTCTAACACAGCCACTCGCACTGTGAGCCCGTATCACTGCCTGTGTGTCACTATTAACCCATGTCTGATATACCATTCATAATATTACAGCAGGATTAGAGCCTAATGCTCAGTAAGGAAACGCACACATGCAGACGCCCACACGTACTTAGGCGCATACACAAAGAGCCAGTCTTCTCGGTGCCAGGGGGCTGACAAGGTATTCTTCTGCTGTGTGTGGTGAATACTGCTGCATACCTCGCACTCAGTATGCACGGCACATCATGCTCCTAATCTCCCTCGCTCTGTCTTCTTCTTCTTCTTCTTGTGCCCTCTCCTCCTTTTCTCCATCAACACCTCACCCCCCCCATCCTCCCATCAGCATCACCACCATTTGGACACTGTCTACCCCTCCCTGTTCATGCCCTTCCTTTGTCTCCCTGTCATCTTTTCCCAGGTTCATTTGTCCACCCCGCCTATGTCTCCTTCTTTGCCACCTACCCTCTCCAAAGGGCCCTACCATTACTCACTAGCGTTATTGCCACTTCTTGTTTCCTGCTCTGTTTTGCCTTTTATCCGTCCCCTTCCCCTCTCTGCAGTAGGTCCAGTCACATTGACTTTGAGTAGCTGTATCAACTTTAAATTCAATATTGAAACACTCTCCACAGATCTATCTTTCACACCCTTTGTTATATTCCCACCTCCCTCTGCTCTCCTCTGCAGGTATGAAAGAGCTCTCTCCCCCTCCTCTGAACCTGCGTCGCCTCTACACTGAGACGTTGGAATTGGAACCGGTGTTGATCATCAGCTCTCCAGGGGCAGACCCATCCCAGGAGCTTGCCGAACTAGCAGCGGAAACCGTGGGCAGGGACAACTATCATGAGGTGAAGACTAACGGGGTTAAATGGGAGAAGTCATGGCAGAATCGCAAATGCAATGGAACATTTTCAACAGAATATGTGTGTGTTGCATCTAAATTGGGAAAGTGACAGTTTATTAGATGTACTGGATGGAAGACATGTTCCGTTTTACCAATTTTACGTTGTATTTTAAATCACTGTGACAATAACTCTTTGAAAAAGTATGCAAACATTTGCACAAATAGCTCATAGCTTTAAGGCTAAGATGCATTTGCCCATATCACTAATATGTATTTTATTCAAGAATATTAAGATGATTAACAGAAAATACATATTTTTACCATTTCCAGTGGAACTACAACCAACTCTCTATACAAGCAAACTTGTGTACTAAAGGTATACACGCTGCGCTCCACTTGTATGGGTGCTGCATATAACATCAATCTAAGTTAAATCAGTTACATATGAATACAAATCAGATTGGCAAAGAGTTACTAAGCTCTATGTGGGGATTCTATTGGTAAAAATCACATTGGGAATCCCACTTTGCAAGTATTTCCTCCTGTCTCCCACTGAGGAGAGAGATGGATTCAAATATTGAATCGGATTATACGTCCCCTTACTTCGGAGAAATTACAATATGAAATCAAATTTTCCATCCCACTGCTTCTCCCCATCTACCTCCCCCACTCTGTCTGCCTAGATCTCCATGGGTCAGGGACAGGCTGATGTGGCCCTAGCTTCGCTCCGAGAATGTTCCCGTAACGGAGACTGGCTTTGCCTGAAAAATCTTCACCTTGTAACTACATGGCTACCGCTCCTGGAAAAAGTAGGTATTCTGTGTCTGTACAGTCTTTATGTGTGCTGAAGCCTTAGGTACAGACGTTGACATCATCAGTGTGTGTCTGGTTGCTGTATTGAAGACGACTGAGACCATAAACTCGTATTTACAATGTTTACTGAGGTGATAAATCAAGTGATAAGTAGGGTAATTTTCTCATAGACTACAATCATACTTCTTCTGGCAACCAGAACAGCTGCCCTCTGCTGGCTGTTAGGAAGATTGCAAGTTTAAGGTAATTCCACTTGGCTTCACTTTTCAGACCAGGGGCCCGTTTCACCGTTTAACCCTGAACTCTGAGTTGACCAACTCTGAGATGGGCAACTCTGAGTTTTCGGTTTCAGAACAGCGGTTTTGAATTAGTTCAGTCAACTCTGAGTATGTAAACTCTGAGTTACGCACGTGCCTGCTGACTCTACAAAGCCATCATCAATGGAGCTCCGATACTACGATTCACCATGGCAACGGGGAGAGTGTTATTAGATATTACCGAGTGTTTATGTAGAAAACGAGCTCATCCTGAGAAAGCGGAGCAACGTAACTGCAGCAAAGTAGCGATAGTTGGCGTGGCAGACATTTACTGCCCGATCTAATATGTATAACTGAATGAAACAGTCTATTGATCTAAAGGTAATAAGTCTTTATTTTCAGACTTGCACAGCGACACTGTGGTGTAATGGTTAGCAATGCCGCCCACGGTACAGGCGACAGGGGTTTAACTCCCGTAGTTCACAAAGTAGTGCAATGAACACATTATCATTTTCATTGGGTGTAATCCCCCCAGGCACAGAAAGAAAGTGGCTTCAGTTGAAAATTAAGCATAAGAATATTGCGCAAATACGTTGACTAAGGCATATGATTTTAATCATATTTCACATATTAAACAGTAAATATAAGCAGGTATTTCAACACAGAAATGTACCTAAACATTTCATAAATCTCCCGTTTGCAAAAACGCTAGCTCTGCAAAGAATCTGGTTGCGGATTATGTCCGTGATAGGAAATGTTGAAAATGTCGGAGAATATTGTTTAGATAATATCTAATGTGATTGGAAGGAAAGGTAATCAAAATCCTCTCCCGACGCAAAGCTGCTAGAATCACTCTTATTTCCATATCGATTAGGTTGACGATGAAAGGACGGCACATTTTTTCAGAGTTGGTTCAGATTCCAGAAAAAGGCGGAGACATGTAGGGAGAAACTCAGGGTTTGTTGAAGCAAACCTGCTAGCGAGCAGGTTAGGTTCACGGAGCATGTTACCCGGGTAACTGACTCAGATTTATTCTGAACTGGCTTTGTGAAACCGAAAAACCAGAGTTTCCCTCATCTCAGGGTTAACTAACTCAAGGTTTTCACTAAACCTGCTTTGTGAAACGGACCCCAGGAGCTTGCCACCTGGTGCAAAGCCATGTGTACATCAGGGTTTGGCAGGGAAAGGCAAATCACAAAAGATTATGATTACCATGTAGTTTAAATGCATGATGCAATGATCCAGCTAGGGGAATATAATAAGTCCATATCACTAATTTGTTAAATCCATCTTATAAAGAAAGAAATAGGATCAAATAAACAGCCCATTGGGGAATGGCCAGTGTAATTACTCCTGAAGATAATTCAAAGGAACGTGTCCAGTGAAATGAGTCCGCTGAAACGAGCCCTTTTCACAGGTCAGGGTCAAGTTAGGTTAGGTTGGGGAGCCTGGAGGGTATTGTGTATTCAGAGAGTGCATGTTATTCCTTGTTTCACCCTGCTTGTCAGTGTTTATCTATAATATTACAACACTGCTACACGCACACACACAAGCGCACATTCTGATGACTGCCCAAATTTCCATATCTAAAATTACCTTCTGTCCTTTGCCTGCACACGCACAATTTGGTTTCTACCTGTCGGCCCATATTAGCCTCTGCGCTGGTGTTTGTGTGGCTGTGTTGTTACCTTTTGTGTTTGTTTATTTGTCTGTCTGCAGGGATGCATGCATGAACTTACATCTGTGTTTGTATCATGCGTGCTGTGCAGTGCACATCTGTGTGTGTAATTGATAGTGCTCATGTTGCTAGTCCTGTGTATGTATATATTTGTATCATCGTGTGTATGTGCTTGTGTGTCACATCGTAGTAAGTGGGTTGCTTTTCTTTGTGTTCATTTGTGTGCTTTTCGTTGGGTTTTGTTCAGTGCTGTGTCACTGTAGTAGGTCATATCTCACTTGGAGGCACAGCTGTGGCTGGCCTGTGTGAGCCCCTAACATGTGTGTGTTTTGTGTGTGCGTTAGTGCATGTGTGTGCCCCAGAGTTAGCATGAGATCCCTTCTGTCCGGAGTTATTGGTGCTCCCAGTTTGACTTAAACCAGACCTACTCAGCTGGTGGCCCATCAAGTTTCACCAGCCCGTTAATCAGTTCTGTTTACAAATAAATACAATTTTAAATCCCACACATAACAGACATTTTGCCACAATAAATCCTTCATTTTCTCGCGCAGTGACAACAAACGCACAACTGATAACGCCGCTGCCTGAAAAGAGGCTTTTCTCTATCTATGATCCGGGGGCTGTCCCACTGACAGCGCACAGATACATCATAGATACAGAACAGTACGTCACGGACAGTTGAGGCGGAGCAGCAGTAAGTTATTTACACCATCAGGGTGAAAGGGAGAAATTTACACAAATCTATTCTATTGTCATTCATTTCTATGCAAGCTGATCAGTCGTCTCAGTGAGCACACTCTCTGTCTCTGGCGCTCAGAAACTTTCTGGAAAATTGTTTTTGATTACAATATTTTTTTGATATCCAATATTTGGTACCCCTTTTTGAAACATAACCAGGTGCCCAGGGTAAGGAGTATAAATCCATATTATAATATAGTTGGAAGATAAATATGTGTAAGATCACATGATTAGCAAAAAGACAAAAAGATGTTAAGGGGTCTAGTGGGTTAGGGAAAAACGTCCGGCCCCCTTAGCTTTCTGTTACTGTTTTCTCCATTCGTTTCCAACTGCACATCCCGTTTATCTTCTCACCAATTTCCTTAACACTCTTTTCCTCTCTCATATTGTATAACTAAACTCTCGTTCTGTCTGTCCTTCTCTCATTGTTTCATTGTCTCGCTTTAAGCCCAGTAACCGATGAGTTTGCGGTCTCAGCAGTCGAGCTTGAAATGAAAAACTGACACAACAAGGGGAATGAGGGAGACAGGGAGCATGGGAAAGAAAGAATGAAGACGGCGGATGTAAAATGAGGGAAGTGGGGAAGCATGAACTGAGCCTCGGCAGGCAGGTGGAGATTCTACTATGACAGGACTTTGTTTTGGTATCTGCCTCTGTTTCTGTGTCCATCTGCTCAGTCTGACTGTATCTCTCAATGTTGTTTCTACGTTTTCCGACTTCTTTTTTGCCACCTGTCTCTCCAATCCTTCCCTCCGTCACTAACCCAGTTGGTCAGTTAGAGAAAGGAGAAGGAGGGAGGGGAGACGGCAACGAAGAGCGGTCATTGTTCATAATTGAAGTTGGCAGTGCAGATGTCCTCTCATCCCTGTCTACTCATATTCTTCCACATGCACTGTTTTCTGTCTCTCATTTTTCACATCAATCCCCCCCCCCCCCCCCCCCCCCCCCTCCATCCAGCTATCTTTCAATCTATCGGCCTATTTGTCACTCTAAATGTCTGTCTGCTAATCACACTATGTCAATGTCTTATATCATCTCGCAATACACACACACACACACACACACACACACACACACACACACACACACACACACACACACACACACACACACACTCACTCAATGAGAGACGGGGGGTTTTCTTCGAGGGATGTCAGTTCCTGTGTTCTTTGATTTTCTGGGATCATGTGCGCTTCCACAAGAATGAATTAGCTTCCAAATGATGCAGAAACACATTGATTACAATTCAATGTGTTTGTGTGCTTGTGCGTGAGTACCCAATCAGATGACACAGGACCCCGGGGTGCCAGCATGCTATTTATAACCGCAAGACTTTGAGAAAGATAGAAAGAGAGGGGGAAGGACTGTAAGGAGAGAAGTGAGAGAAAGAAAGGAAATGAAGATGGAGAGAGAGAGAGCGAGAGAATAAAGAGAGAGGAATAAAGACATAGAGGTGCGGTGAATGGTTTGTTGTTCTAATGCAGACAGAATTACATTAAAATGGAACAAATACAATAATGGTTATCCTCCTTATAGTATTTAGTATTAACTACATTTTCCTACATACACAGGGTACCCATGCAAAGGAGAGTTAACAGCTCTCATTGGACCACACTGTATAAATACAGGCTGACTGAATATATCCATGTCTCTAAATAACGATGAAGGAAAGGTTTTATAGGGAAAAGCTATTGTTGTGATTGTGGGTTTTATTTGCACTCAGATGCACTACATTTTAAGTAACATGATTATATATTTGGTTTAAAGGAATCTATGCAAGTCAGTGCATTATTCCAAAGTCCTGGAGTGCTGTATAAATCTTGTGTGAACTTTATGGTTAGCACTTTTACCCCACTCCAAGAAGGTCCTGGCTTGCCTCTGCCTTTGTTGATACACTAAACCTGAATAAGAAAAGCAAGTGTAGAAAACTGATACAGTGACTGGACAATGTTTGCAGTCAAAGGCTTAATATGTGTCTAATGTGTGTAATTTGTACTGTCCTTCCTCCACAGGAGTTAAATGTGCTGCGTCCCAAAGCAGGATTCCGTCTGTGGCTGACGGCTGAAGTTCACCCCAGATTTCCTCCCATACTGCTGCAGTCCAGCCTCAAGATCACTTGTGAGGTACTCAGACATTCACCACCACACACAGCCGTGGAAACAATACCACCATGATATTCCTGCAGTTGCTTGCGATGAAGTTTAGGGGTAGTGTTGACCTAACTCAAAAACACGCACCTACGCATTTTTGTTTTGCTGGTCTCTGTGGATCTCTTCAGAATGCAGTCGTGTTTCTCTGAGCCCCGGCGGGCCAAGTTAGTAGGTTATGGCATATTCACAAGAGTGTAGGATTTGTGGGGGCTATGTTTGTTTGAGATGTCATGTGAATTCATGGCAATAGGCATGTCTTTTACCCTCTGAGAAATGGCTACAGACGCACCGCAGCCACATATACTGTACATTTGTAAGGAGACAAAGAAGCCTGCAGCTTGTGTGTTAGTGAGGCGAGTTTTTAGTGCTCAGTGTGTTTCTGATGGAAGACGTGCTCAAGGGGTTAGTTGCTTCGGCAGCCAAGCATGCCGCACAAACTGCCCGCTCTCTCTCTTTCTCTCTGCTTCTCTTTCTCCGACTCTCTCAAACACAATCACACTGTTTCGTTGGCTTATTAACTCCTTGACATACTTATTATGTAATCACACACATTCTGAAAACATCCCCAGAGATGTAACTGTAAGATATTATTCCTGGACTGCAGGACTAGTGTCAAATCAAAGATAAACAGACACATAAACTGATGCACATAGATTATGTTTTTGCCACTGTGGTTTTATTTGGAAGTGTACAGCGCTAATCTGCAAGATTTGTCAAGGAATCTGTAGTAGTAGTGGTAGTATTAATAGCATTACGGCCGATGTGCAGTGCCAGTATATGAAATTGGATGCATGATCCTCTTATCTACAACCCACTAAAATACAAGCCATCAGTGCAGCAAAAACTGTTGTGTCGTAGCTCCTCCACTCAACCCCAAATACCTTACCTCGCACTCGTCTCCCCTGCAGTTTATTGTTGAAACTTCTGAAAGTAAATGTGTAATAGTACCATGCATTAGACTCACAGTGTAAACCAACACCTCAGACCTCACATAGAGTCAGTATTCATGCAATTGTACTTCCAGTAAAGCAAAATATGACTTTGTGAGGGTGAATAAAGTTGTAAGATTTACCTTCAGTGATGCATATGGGCAAAGCTCTGCTGCAGCTGAAATGAGTAAAATTCAGACTGACTGGATGTACAATGTAAAGAAAAGTGTCTTGTAACTACGCCTAATCTACTCAGGTTGGTAACATATGTCGTGGTTTTGAATTTTAGAAAAATGCTGTACATATAAATGTATGTGTATGAAAACCTCCAAATGGAGCTATGTAATGTTCAGCAAAGCTGATAATGTGTGAAAAGACGTCAATGCATGCTACTTGTTTTGATTCTCAACAAAGCTTAGTGTTGCCAGAGGAATGAAATTGAAGGCCAACACTGACCAAACTATGTTTTTTTTATTTGTAGACTTGAATTCCAAGAAACACTCATGGGTGTTACAAATACTTACACAACAGGTTTTCTTTTGCATACAGTCTTGCAAAGTCTTCCTTATCTCTTTTTCTTGCTTGCTTGTTCAGTTTATCTTTGTTGTCTGACCAGTCCATTGTTTTCTACAGTTTCTACAAACTGCTTTTTTAGATTTGCAAAATGTCAGTGTTTGCCTCATAGTCTCACAATAATACAATGTCACATATTACTAGAATTTCCTTTTTTGTTCAAAATCCTACCAACACATTACAACTTTAGAATCTAGATCTTAAATAGCTTCTGTGCCAGGGTAGTATTCCCTCCTGCCTTTGTTTGTACAAACATTCTGATAGTTTGTCTTGAATGCTCAATAGGACATACAGTATACATACAGTATGTGCCCTGCCAAATGGCCTTTAGACTCCCAGGTCCTGGATATTTATAGGGTGCTGTGGCTTAGATGGTTAAAGCGCCTGTCTAGTAAACAGGAGATCCTGGGTTCGAATCCCAGCAGTGCCTTTTTTTTTTTGGTATACCCAATATGTCCTATATCATCTCACCATGCAGCACATATGTCTTTAACACATGATCAACATCACCCTATGCCTTCCAATGTTTATGTGCTTATATAACAACACTGTGTTTGGACCTTGTAATCTGAACTTTTGAATTATGCAATCAAAATAAACCCTCTTTCTTTCTTCCCCTCCCCCTTTATCCTCACCTTGTCCCTTCCCTCTCTATCTATCCGTCCTCCCTTTCTTTTGCCATCTCCAGGCTCCTCCTGGGTTGAAGAAAAATCTGCTGAGAACATACGAGTCGTGGACTCCAGAGCAGATCAGTAAAGGTTGGCTCTTCTCTTCTCTTCTCTTCTCTCCCCCAACCTTGTGAATCATGCCATTACATGTATTTGTGTATTTGTCTCTACTTTGTGTACTATGGAATAGACATATTACAGTATGTGCTGCATAACAGCCTGAAGCAGCTTGCCCTGACCTTCAAGAATGTGTGCTTCGTTTTAATTTACAGTAATGGTAAAATTAACTTTTTAACTTAAAATGGAATGTGTTATGGAAATCACCTGGGTGCATGATAATAAGCACATAACAGCAGTACATGGGGCTTCCACAGCTGAATACAGCATTTTTGATTCTCCTCTCAGTCCTCTCTGTTGTATGGTGTGTGGTGACTACACTCACAGACACTGATAAGGAGTGCTTATTGTAGTTCTTTTGGTTATGACGGGCTGTTGATTGTTTGTGTGCAGGAGGCATCCTGGCCAGAGCCCAGTCTCTGTTCTGTCTGGCTTGGTTCCATGCCGTCTGCCAAGAGAGGCGCAACTACATACCACAGGTAAAATATGCAAACACAGGACCCGAGTGGTCATAGTTCTACTATTTCATTGCAGGAAAATAAAGTCAAACAACGATGCCGTATAAGAGAGTATGACACAATAGTCCTGAATGCAGAAGAAAATGGCATAAATGGACAAACTAACTAGCTTTTCTTTTTTTATGTTGCATGTTGATTCTCAACATTGATACGTACAGGATAACAATGTGCTTAAGTTCCCCTTTGAAATCACAAGCTATTTGGTAAACCCAAAGATGTGTTTTTGCACACCACCCACACAGCATATGGCCTTATTTCCACACAGGTAATCACATGTGTATCTAATTACTGAAAGGGCAGTTCATATTCACAACACACATCCAAATACAACACAGCTATACAAATGCATGAATTATTTATTTCCAAATTAGTTAATGAGTAGGGTCAAAGAAACGTACAGGTTAATAGCCACAGGGAGGAAGTCACACTGACCTAACAAGTAATCATCTGGACGTCTAGACCTCCAGAAAAGGGTAAACTTACCACAGAGATCCCTTTTTTTAGACCTGGCTCTGCCGTGCCTCTTTGTCTTTGTTTGTGTATGTTATGTATGAGTGGCTGTGTATGTCTGTGTGCAACTGTGAATAGTCTTTGTAGTAAACTTGCCTGCTGGTCAAGAGTCAAGACACACACAGCACACTGCATTTAGACCAACGGGTTTGTATGTCAAGTCAGGACGGTGGACGTGTAGGAAGTAGAAGTCCTATACTATCTCACAAGGGAGTTTTTCTTTAAAATACTCAAATTTCATTTACAAAATGAAATGTATAATTTTTGTATAAACGTATCATTTAAAAACATTTGAATTGCTGTTGTAAGGTAATAAGGATATTAGTCAAAGCTGTGTGTAGTTGACAAAGTCAGTTCTGAGCTTTCATGCTTTCAGCTCTCTTTTTTATTTTTGCACATTTATTTCTGTCACTTTTCATGTGTTTCATCAGAGTGCAGCAGTATGACGTCCATTCAGGAAAGACAGTGTGTGTGTGTGTGTGTGTGTGTGTGTGTGTGTGTGTGTGTGCGCGTGTGTGTGTGTGTGCGCGTGTGTGTGTGTGTGCGCGTGTGTGTGTGTGTGTGCGTGTGTGTGTGTGTGTGCGTGTGTGTGTGTGTGTGTGTGTGTGTTGCGGCTGCTGCAATAACGTATAACTTATGGAGGGTAAAGGCTGGATTATGCTTCCGCGTGGACACAACGCAAGGGGGCTTGCGGACCCCTTACGTCCTTGCGGACCCCCCTTACGTCATCGCAAGGGCCTGACGTGTGCCTCCCAAAAGTCCTCGACGCGCGTCGAGGCGACGCAACGCCAACGCAACACCAACGCAGCGGCTTTGGCTGTGATTGGTCCGCTAACTACATCCGCTGGAGACCGCTATCCGGTTTCCACTCATAAACACCGCCATTTAAACTTTTAAAAGGCTACTTTTATTGTTTTCACCTCGTTTTATTGTTTGCACCTTGTCGCTTTTGCACAAAGAAATAAAACACCAAGTTCTGAAAAATTGTGGACGTTTAAAGCCGGAAAGTAAACAAATACGCTATAACGAGGCTACGACGATATACGTCAAGAGTCTCGGTCGGTCGGTCAGTCTTTACAAAAAACATAGCGCCCTTTACCGGTGTGGCTTTGAATTGCATTTCGACACGTAAACCCAACACAGAACCATCACGGTCTCCAAGCAACTGCGTGGCCGTTGCGTTGCCGTTGCGTGATCACTACGCGGAAGCATAATCAGGGCTTTAGGAAGCAACACAATAAAGTGAAATAAAGTCCACTTTTCATTATAAGTAGGTTTGCTTGTGATGGAGGAGCTCGAATCCCAGCTTATGAAATATGCATAAACATTTTTACATAGGCAAAATAAGATGCGGTTGCACCTATAATTACTCGATACTTGCTGCATTTTTGCTGTGTCATCTTTCCACGCGTCATCTTACAAGGTTGCTTTTGCAGTTGGGTTTGAGTCTCAGGATGCACCAGGGTCCATTTGTCTCTGTGTGTATTGCAGCGATGCCTCAGAGTGAGCTGTCTGATCTTATGACACGACATGTCAGCAGTTACAACGGGAGGGTATCTCTTTGTGTCTGCTAACCAACACACAATCCAAAACGATCCCCGCTCAACTCAAACACTAGGGGGAAGTGTGGCAGACAACATGTTCTCGTAATTAAACTGCCACCACAAGGTTTGCTTGCTCTCTCTCTCTCTCTCTCTCTATATATATATATATATACCGGTATATATATATATCAGTATCATGCAGTGTGCCATGTACGATTCTAGGTGATCTCTCTCTACCTTCCTCTTTCTCTAAATGATCTCACTTTACTTTTCCCCCCTAATTTTATTTGTACTGGCCTCCCCTCCCGCCGACTGTCGCCCTGTCTTTCTATTTTTCTCTCTCAAATCCCTGAATCTCCGGTAAGTGTTTTCATTCGAGACGGTAATGTTGTGTTCCTCGTCCAAGGACATGATTGCCTAATTATTTAAAAAGCCCCAGCTTTTCGTTCCACCATCGCTTACACCCTTCTCACTTCCTCTGCTGTCCCCTCTCCCTTGCTCATTTATTTACGTATTCTCCTTCCATTTTCGTCCTTTTGACGTGCCTGTGCAGAAACCACTTGGTTTAAAAGGACAGAGGAGGAAAGAGAAAACGGATGAGAGCAACAGAAAGAAAGCAACAGCTAATAATGGCTAATTATGTCTGGTGAACTTACAACTAGGTGGTGCGCTATCTCAAGTGCCTACAAAGTAATTGCAACATACTCAGCTTTATAAAACCATACAACAAATCATTCCCTGAATAAGCAGCCAGTGCTAGTTACGTAAAACAAGTGTATATGTGCACGAGCACAATCTTAAATCTTACTCGCACATATAAAAGCACATTTATTAAACGTGGCAGAAACAGGTCCCACTGTGTGTGAAAACACACTCGAGTGCAGAATTACTGAACAAACAATGCACACTCAATCATTCAATGAATTACTGAACAAAGCTACACAGTTTCCCTCCACGATTCACCTCATCCACCCACAGCGTCGGCGGGTAGATTACAGCGGCTGATGGAACAGCAGCGAAGTGCAACAAACATACACTCACAAACCGGCTGCCCTCACAATCCATTGTGTACTAACACTGTTTGGGTTGTTTTTCTGGAATGGTCAATGTGTTTTTGTGTGTGTGTTTTATTTTTTGCTATAGAAGGTTATTAAGGCAGTTTATACCGGGGCTGTATTTTTATTTTATTTTTTTAGACCTTGGATGGGTTTTTCTGAATGAGTCAGTCCAGAAAGTAGACAAAATGTTAGCCAATCATCACAGAGGTCAAGTAGAAGTATGTGGATGTGTTAAACTGTTTTTTTTACAGCCTCAAGTCACCTATATACACGGTGGATATTTATCCTGAAATGAGAGCCACAGGAGAACTTACATTAGATTGAAAGATGTATCGACATACAACACACTCTTCACTGATTATCAATCAGCCGTCTTTACATTCTCGAGCTAGTGTGTTCAACCTCGAGAGGTAGAAAAATCTAGCTCTCATGTAATTAAGACTGCACACAGTTGTGACAACGATTAAGAAGAAAAGGGAATACGCATGAGGGATGATAATTCAGGCCTCAAACAACAATATGCAATGAGAGATTTGAATGGATATGTTGTTTGGTTGACACATTTTGAATATTAGTAATTGATGTGTTATGACTCTTGTAGATAAAGATGTACTTATTCCTCCTCCTCTGTGCTTTATCCAGGGTTGGACTAAGTTCTATGAGTTTTCTATGTCGGACCTCCGTGCTGGCTTCGAGATCATCGACAGGCTTTTTGAAGGTAGGAGGGTTGGGAGCAAACATTACGATGCAGTGGAGAGCTCTGCTCTGTTGATTTGCTCTGCAGCGTATATGGTAATGAGAGGGCGAATCTGTGGGCTCTCTGATCAATTACCTCTTTGAATCACACTACCTCTGATAGAGCGTGGTCTGGACAACAAGGCATTTGCATGTTATGTATTATGTAATGTTAGCCCCCTTTTGTTCTGTGTGCACTGAATACACGTTTACTGCTTTCTTTGGGTCGTGGTATCTCCAAGGTGGCAAAGCATTCCAGTGGGAGTTTGTCCACGGCCTGTTGGAGAGTGCCATATATGGTGGACGGATTGACAACCCCTCTGACCTGCGCATCTTGCGCTCCTACCTGGAGCAGTTCTTCTCTTCACGTCTCCTCTCTGGTGGTCAGAGAAAGAGCAGAGGAGGAACGCGCTTCTTTCCACCTCAGATCAGCCTCCCAAACTCTTGCTCAGTATTGGTAAGTTGTAGATTTGGTCACAGTTTCTTGAGTCTATATTGTGAGACTACAACAAATCAAAAATTCTATCATTAGAGAACGTGAGTCAGACCATATAAACATGTTTAATATAGCATGAATTATCCTATACTCTCACATAGCGATCTAAAAAGGCATGCTGCGAGTTTTTACTTTTTTCAATTTAGTAGCATGCGTTGCTTGGAAATGCTTAAAAAGGCGTCTTGTTCCGTACAACTGTGATGACACTATACAGCATGCTCACATTCACCCTCTCTTTCTATGGGCATTTGAGTGCATTTCTGTGTGTGTGACCTGTAGAGCATGTGTGTGTGTGTCTTCCCAGGACTACCGCAGCGTGATAGAGAATCTCCCAGAGGATGATAGACCTGCATTCTTTGGTCTGCCTGCCAACATAGAGAGGTCCTCGCAGAGAATCATCAGCTCCCAGGTGCACACACACACACACACACAGTCACTTGCTTATTATCACAAACACACACACACATCACCAGCACAACCTCCATTTTTGCCACACGCTCGCACAAACTAACAGGCAAATATACAGTATTCTGTAGCAGGAACTCACGGCAGCACATTCATCGGTGCATGAAGGGTGCACAAGCAAACGCACACGCACCGTTCATGCCCACAGAAGCACATGCACTTACATACATGCCAGTTCACACATGGACAAACACTCTTTCGTTGTCTCGAAACCGTTCCAGACATGCGGGTGCATTCACATTATATGCAGAGTTTAAAACGAATGCTATTTTCCAATATACATGCAGCAGGCAGTGTTGCGTGCCAGCAAACTGCACAGCGTGAAAAAAATAGCAACCAGCCATTTTAATTATGATACCCACATTGAAAGTGTCAGATGTGGTCAGTACAGATACCGGTGTTTTCCAGTTCCTGGAGCTTAAAACAAAGCTCCACTCTGTGAGTCGGATCAAATTAGTTCATGCCAGAAGGAAGCCTCACTTTTTTTCACTTCTACACTCTTTGTGGAGTGAAGCAATTTGACTTCTAATTTTCTGTTGAAAATGACATCGGTGATTACTCAACCTGCCAGATTGGTGTTTGATTGCGTGAGTTAATACATATGTCTGGGTTTACCCTTCAAATAAACCCATAACCCCAGTCATATAGCGGGGAACCACCTCCATTATAAAAACATAAAAGCAGTTGATTTTGGGGTCAACTCAAGGTTAAAGCATTTTACCAGGCAGCCATCATTTTCCATTTATTTCATGTGAAAAAAGAAATCATTTAGCAGAGACATAAAACTATGTTTAGACGGGTAATCCATCACAATGGGTATCACATCGGCTCATATTGTTGTCAAGGTTATATTTTCATTGTGTGGTAATTGCGTTTGCGATACCGTAGCAATAATGGAACATTAACAAATAGTGTCGGCAGTCTTCAAAAAGGGAGAACATGATTAATTTGGAGGATGTTACTTACCCAAACCTTGGATTCAATTGACTCGCAGACAGGGTCACCAGAATGTCTACGGTAGATATATTTGCATATGCTTGATATAGAAAATAAATAAAAAAATAGAAAAGTGGGTTCAAACTCATTGAACTCACTGAATAAGGATTATTTCTGACTGTGTGTTCACATGTGAGTGTGTGAGTGTGTGATTGTGTAGTGGTCGATGGTTACTGCGGATCCTGATGTAACTAGACGCAATCTCACACATGAAGCGAATGTGTTCTTTCACTGTTCCTGGGAAGATAGCACAAATGAAAGGCAGCGCTGGGATGGACAGAATGAGATAGTTTTGATGTTTTTTTGTGTTTGTTTGTTTTGTGTCTTTCTGTGTGTAATAATCCTCAAACACACTGACCCATCACAGCATGTGTTTATGGTCCCTAATATGGGCGTTCATTCATTTAAGTCCATTCATACTGTCAGTATGGTCTGCTGATCACAGGAACCACCAACTTAGTTACATTCACACAACTCCCACAAGGCCACTTGTGTGTGTTGCTGTGTCTCTCTCGCCACCTATCTCACACTGTCACATACTCACTCTCTCTCTCTCTCTCTCTCTCTCTCTCTCTCTCTCTCTCTCTCTCTCTCTCTCTCTCTCTCTCTCTAAATACCCTTGTCACAATCTGTGGTATGGACATGCCATTTACAGTAAATACGCTCAACATGAATGACTTATCATGTGTCAGAAGAAGATTCCAAACACAATGTATGATGTTTGCATAATGTTTTCATGTGCAATGCAAAATTATGAAGGAGTATTCTCAGTATAAGTATTGTCAAACAATAAATCATATTCTATCATGTCAGTATCAAGCAAGTATCTTGTGTGAATGAATACGCTCTCTCTGCATGGGCTTTTGTTCTGTGATAGTCCTATTATACATCTAGGTATAATAGAATCTCTGACGTGTTTTTCCCCCCTGCTCATTATAGCGCTTTATTGAACCGCACCTTGTCTAAGACTATGAGAAATAGTCCCCAGATTAAAGACCCTGAACCCCAATCCTGGGTTACATTGAAAGTGAAATCCTTAACTGAATTGACTGTACCCAGTGCGATTAAAACTGAACTCGCACATAGACAGTGTCTAGCAGCTTTCTCCTCCCAGTAGGTTATGACAGTTAATGCAGTTGCTGCCTGGTAGTAATTGGTCGAGATAAGAATACATTTTAATATATTTAAATCCTTAAATATTTTAACCCCAATATATTTCAAATTCCCATCCTCTGCTGCCCTCATTTTTTACTGCTGCCAGGGTGAAGTTCTAGATGAGCTATCTAGCTCTGCCACCCCCCCTGCCCCTCCCTTTCATGCAAACACACACACACACACACACACACACACACACACACGCACACACACACGCATGCATGCCCATACTCACACACATATACGCACACTTTCCCTCCTGAGCAAAGGCGATAAAGCGGCTGTTAGTAAAGAGTTCTCCTGGACCAGATGAGAGCTATTTATCAGAGACTTTGCCTTCCTTCCAACACACACATGTATAGAAAGTCACACATCTCTTCTGCACAAACACACACGCACACACTGAGTCGTGATAAAAGCACTATCCAAGACTCTAAGCCTGAAGCTAAGCATGCTTGATTAGGTGTGTAAGGAGCTGTTGGAGGATATGTTTGGTATTAGGCCCTTTTTTTCACTTGCCATATTCCAGGATCTGAAACAGTGTTGACTGTCATGGAGAGTGTCGCCACCAGAGGTGTCAATGACATCTTATTACAATAAATGTATTACTTTGTGTGTTGTACCATTTATAAAACAAACAGTGACTTTAAGGTTCAATTAGAAAAAAGTACATGCTTCACATTTCTTCCACAAAATACCGGTGTATAGTTGTAAATACCACACAGAGCTTTTTGTCTACATTGTTACTTATCAACAATAACACCTTGTGTTGCAAGAAACATGGGCCACTTGTTTTTGTACGACCTTTTACAACATGATCTGTCTCATAAATAAATGCAACACTGAACACTAATTCAGGAAACGGGTACTTCCATGGCACTTCTACAAGACCGTTGCTTATTTTTTTTCTCTTTTTGTGTGTTTAGGTCATTTCCCAACTGCGTGTGCTGAGCCGCTCAGTAGCAACGGGTTCAAAGTTCGACAGGGAGCTCTGGTCAAATGGACTTTCACCCGTCCTTTACTTGTGGAAGAAACTCAACCAGGTCAGTTCTTTTTCCCGGATCATCTTTTTTACATTTCTTATTATTTTTTTTTTTCAAAATTGAAAACTCACACTACTCAGTCTTCAGAAAAAATTAAACCCTTTGTTGTCTTTATTCTGCAAACCAACACTGCAAAGCTGGCCCTATAAGTTTCAAAGTTTTAAAGATTCCTGTGTCATGCCCTAAATTAGTCCTAATTGGACTGGAAATAATAGAAATACTGTGTTAAGACCAGTGGTGGGAAGTAACTTTTTTTTTTACCCCATTACACTTATTTGACAACATTAAAGCTGAGCTTAAATGAGAAATGCACTTTTATCCCTTTAAGATTACATTTTTTTCATGCATTTTTACATTTTGTCTTTTTTTCCTTAAACAAAATATGACATGTGCTTATGTAAGCTTGTACCAACAGATTTCAACCAATAATATAATATAATGACACCGATAAGGTTGTGGATGGAATATTCCATTTCACTGTGAAATAGGTCAGTGCAGAAGCAAAAGGCACTCTAACTTCCATTTCACTGGGACTTTAAGGACAAGTTACAATGCAGATTTGTATGTTTTAATGCAAAATAGAAATCGACTAATGAATTACTATGTTCTCATATGGATTACTTTAACTACTTGAAATGTAGCTTAAATTACCCTCATATTTACTAGCTGCAACATTACATAGATGTACACATTAATGAATCACTAATTGACTAGATTAGCAATTTCAGCAGAAATTACGGCGTAAATGCTGAATGATGAAATGTTGACTGAGAATAGTTTAAATGCACAAGTGAAGTAAGTGAAAGCGAAGTGGAAGAAATAATTGAAAAAGATGGAATGGGATTCATTTGTCTGATTGAAACAAGCCTCATTCTGAGCTTCCTGTTAAGATAAAGTTACGCTATGGAGGCTTTTATTTTGAAGAGGTGGGGTAGAGGAGGAGAGAGAGAGAGACACATACACACAATCAGTGTCTGATGTCAATAGGAATGTTATGCATTATCGGCTATGCATAGGATGTGTGTGTGTGTCATCAAACTCTAGTACCTGCTAAGGATTACAAATACTGGTAAACATTTTTTGTAGTTCTTTTAAGCTTTGACAGTTCTATGCTAGCCTTTAGTTGTATGTAAAATCATGTTGTTACATTGCCCATGCAGTAGCATCCAGTCCAAATTAAAAACTGTGAGAGCTAATTGGAAATAAGTAGGGTGTAATTGACCACCCACCATGTGTTGTAGCCATTGACTGATCTAGTCAGGTCAGTGCACTAATGCACTACTGTGTGTGGTTGCTTGGACACCAGCAGCTTTTCTTTTCAAATCCAAAGGACATCTACCTCCACGTTAAATAATTTCACCACCATATTCCCACCCCCTCACTCTGCCTCCCTTTCATTCACACTCATGCTGTAAATCACACATGCTCCTCTCTCCTTCTCCCTCATTTGCGCCTCCCTCCTCACACACACTCTCTCTCTCTCTCTCTCTCTCTCTCTCTCTCTCTCTCTCTCTCTCTCTCTCTCTCTCTCTCTGTCTCTCTCTCTCTCTGTCTCTCTCTGTCTCTCTCTCTCTCTCAGTCAACAGAGTTGTTTTTAACCCACTGAGAAGAGAGTGATTGACTGTGTTAAGTGTTGCCATTGTGTGACCAGCTAGCCTCCCATAGATCACAATCTACCGCCGACTGTTTTCAATTAGCGGGCCCTTTGTCGTTGGCTAACCCTCTGCGTTTGACCATCAGTGCATGTGTATCACCCAAGTGTAGCTTGGAGACGGTTACGACATGCCCGGTGCATTCCTATCTGTGTGCATGAGTTTGTGTGTATGGAGATCAGTATTTTTATGTGTCTTTTGGCAACTCTTTCTGCAGTCTGGATCGAGGGAAGGAGCAGGAGACGGCAGACACAGTTTATTTGGCTGTTAAGTTACAGTTTTGTATAGCAGAGCTGTAGTCAAGCTGAAACCCTACTAGGTTGTTTCCCATTGTCTCTCCATGTCTCCATTTCTTCATCTAACGGTCCTACCATCCATCTCTCTCCCTCTCCCTGCAACAGAGTACAAGAAAACATCAGTGTTTGTGCACATTTTTTCAAATTGATTTGTGTTTGTGCACAATTTTGCAGAGAGAGAGGCACAATGCCCCATTTGGTAATGTTGCGTTATTGTGGAATGTAAGAATTAAGTTTATGCATGCTGAGCTAAGGACAGCCACAGGGAACGCTGTAAAGATATACAGTCATGAATCATTTAAAAGCAAAATGATAGCATGCTGACACACAGCAGCAGTTACAAAAATGCATTATAAATCTGAATGATGTCTGCGCTCCTGTGTAGTGGGCAATTTGTCTAGACTGATTAGTTGATGTAACGCTAACAATGTTCCAGGGATAAGAGGGATATACAGCAATGCTAGGACAAATGCACTGTTATACAGTTATCATTGAAGCATTAAAAGTAGGTAAAATATCTGTAGCTCTGAATCAGTTACAATGACATCATCATATGAATCTAACCTATCTATGTATTCTGTCAATATGCTGATATGTCTTTCTGTCTGCCTATCAGGGTTCTACTCTGATCCACCAAAAGGTAGCCCCACCTACAGAAGGTCAGGGGTCACCGGTCCTATCGTTCATCACTTTGGAGCAGTTCAACGCCATCCGCTTGGTCCAGGTGCGTCAGATCATGAGCACTCGTAATATGATTGATATGTTAATATGTTAAGAGATATGGAAAACGGCCTTTGCTTCATGAAGATGCATGAGATGAGTGTGAATCCTAAACATTTCATCTCAAGGAATGGGCCTTTTTTTTATGTATCTGTTTATTCAGGGTAATACCACAGGTGCACGTGTACTCAATATGCTCTTCAATACAAGACATTTGATTTATTTTCCCAAGAGCAAAGTAATCAGATGAAAAGAGTCAATCACACCCCGGGTACCAAGGTTCTAAAAGGTTGGCACAGTGTGTTCACTAAACTGTGATTACAGAGCATTCACCAGTCCTTGGCCGCACTGAGCAAAGTTGTCAGAGGGACCCAACTGCTCACCCCGGACGTCCAAAAACTGGCCACCGCCCTGCTCAATCAGGAGGTAAGGAGAAACAAATGGGAATCCAAGGGTCACAGCTAAACCTCTTCAAATCAGCTTGAAATGTTGACCCTTCATGAATTGCCAATAAAACAAAACACTCTAGTCTTTTAGCTCCCCTACCAATGGAAAGGCCATTAACATTAAGGACTTGATTACCTGTAAAACAAACATGTTGTCGATATGATACAGTGCCCATGTGGTAAAACATGTATAGGTGATGCATCCCATCCCTTTAACAGCGTGTCACTAAACATAGGAGCTCCATTGATGTAACCACTTCTCTTCATTTCAATGAGAAGCAACACCACCTTTCCTCTTTATGTTTTTATAGGCATAGACGTGATAAAGTCCAGCCAAACAGGTGGTAATGTCAATGTTTTTTCTTCTGGAAAACGTGAGAAGCATTTTGGATTTTTTAATTTCAAAGTTTATTTCCAAAGGGGAGATGAGAGAGCACTTCTCAATGAATTAGTTTGTAAAGTGGTTCTTTAATGTGGTTTTAGTGGTGGTTCAGTTATCATCCTCTATGATGTATTTCTCATAATGTATATTTTTTTATGATGCATCTTGTTGTTCCTCCTACTTTTTCAGTATATCGTACTTCATTAGGAAGTTTTAAATTCATGTTTTTAAAATGTGGCACATAAAATAGATACATTTTGGTTTTGAGGCCTCTTCTGCACAAAGGTAGTACTGAAGCAACACGACCACCTTTGAAGGTGTAAAAGTTTCCCATACTGTGATGAGGTTGAGGCCACATGAGTGGGCATACCCATACACTGTACAGAACTTGTACTGTCGACATTTAGCAAACACTGCTTCCTCGTGTGCATCCTCAGGCTGGGATGAGGACAAAGTGGATATTAATAGGTAGAGAGGGAGGGATACACAATCAACTTTTTACTTCTTGTAATCTCCTGAGTGCAGCCGTGGGCACTATTTTACTTCTCTCTCTTTTTGTATTAATAAGCAAGTCTTTAGTCTCATCCCCGTATTTCTCCCAACCAACTTTCTCCACTTTTGTCTCCCATGGGGTTTCTTTCTCCTCTCTTTCCTGGTCTCTCTCACAACAAACCTAGCATATTCATGTTAGCCAAAAAATAGTCTAAAAAATGTATGACTTCCATGTTTCTTTTAAGTATCCATCTGGTATGAGTTTCCACAAATGAGGACACCTCATCGTACATTACGGCTGACCTACTCCTCTAACTACTCGGCATAAAAAGCAGATGAGCCCTCATTCCTGTTTTACAACTCCATAATTTGAATTGAACTGTTAAAACACTTCCACTGACCCAGTAGTCGTCAACAGGGCTTTTTTTCCCTTTTCTTGACGATCATTTTTAGGACCTATTTTATGACGCTCTCTCTGTTTGTGCTGTGCATCATCAAAAAGCAGACCCAGAACACACTGAATTGAAAAGAAATTGCCCGAAATATCCTTGAAAAAGCAACAGCAGCTGTCACCTTTTGTTCCCGCAATCCACAAAATCCTTGATACATATTAGATGTACTAGCGGCTGAATTTTAAATGCGATGACTTGTCTCACACTTGGTGACTTTGGTGACCCCAACTGGCAATGTTCTAAATCACCATTGTAACCATAACAAGAGGACATGTAGCAACAGAGTGAAATATAAATTGAGTTAGAGCTGCATTCTTAAATTGAGAATAATTTTGTAGATACTGACAGTGAATCCTGGCTCCAAACCATCCTTTAATCATTGAAAGACGTTATTGCATATAATATTTCTGTTCTATCAGTCACATCAGGTGGCTGTTGCTCCTGCTGCATGTAAATGAGATTTGGCGTCTTCACAGCCAGAAATATTAGATACAACCCTGCAGATTCCAATCTTCAACCACATGGCATTAAGAGTTAAGGCTTCTGTTTTAACCGACCGTCATTCATTATCCTAACTAGAGAAGAGGGGCAGAAAGAACAGGTGACTTGATTCATGACCATTTGCTGTAATATTGTAAAAGTATGGCAGGCACAACCCCTGGAGAAATCAGCTCCATTGCCCTCTCCTCAGCTATGCAGGAAAAAAAGAATTATATACTTGGAAACTACCCAATGTAGCTTTATCACTTGTAGATTTGTAGCTTGCGGATGCAATAATTCATAATTAAGTAATATCAAAATATGAAATGGTCATTAATAACTCAATTATGAATCATAAACCCATTAATTTGTGTAAAAAGTTGAAGGAGAGTTATGGCACTTGGGTTCAGTCTTAAGACGCCATTAGTTCAAGCGACATCATTTCATTAGCTCAATCTTAGGACACCACCCAATTTTTAAAAAATCTTCAAAATGTGATATTAATCAATTAAGTCTCAATGTCAGGGCTGCTACTGAGTTCTTCTCATGGTGTACAGTGACCGATGGTCTCATATACACACACAAGTGATCAAGTTCTTTATAAATGAAATATTTATTGATCTAATAACCTCACACTAAACTACCAAACAAACAAATACATGAGGGATAAAATGAATGGAGTAAATAAAGGTTGTGTCTCTGCTCTGGTAGTCTACCCAGGCAAATGGTGAATTAAGAGTCCAACCACTCATTGGCCTCGGGGTTATGGGAACAAAAAAACAACAACATTAAAAAAAAACAATAGGCATGATCAGCATTATTATTATGACCACTGACTTTAATCAATGGGAAAATCATTAACATCAAGACATGAGGACTGGCAAGGGTAAACAATCTGTAGTGTCATCCAGGTTCATTGCCAGTTGTAATAAGTATGTTATGCTAATACCGACTGTTGTTAATTTATTTGATCATCTCGCTTACTTTCGTACTTGCCAGCAAGCCCCACCGGCTACATGAAAAATTCAGCAAGTTACCTTAGAGACTGAATTTGCAGGAACAAAGTGATCTGGCAACGAGCTACAATGCAAAGTCACATGTGCATTCTTTGGAGGGGTAATACGTGAGATTATGTGCATTATGTATAAATCAAATAAATCAAAAGACTCTTTTGGAGGAGGTATACATTCTTTGTAAAATAGAAGAGTGTAAGACTCTTGCTCAGTTTATGAGCTTGTATATAAACCACTGTGTGGTCTGAAAATGTACTAGGCCTTTAGCTGTTAGTTTCACTAAATGCAGCTGAAAAAAAAAATAAAACATACATCTCAATGTATACTTTCATAGGTGCCAATAGCTGTTTTCTGGCATCATTCAACAAATATTTGCAAACTTCAGGGATATATGCCCATACACTTACTCACACACTGCCTTTGAGCATTTAGAAACTGAGTGCAAGCTCTTTGGTTAAGTTATGGTTAAGTGCAGGCAGCTAAAACGACTCACTAAGCATGTGGAAATACCTTTGCTATTGTTAAGGGAAACTTTTCTGCACTCTAAAAACGCCACACTACTTCCCTCTTTGCAATCCCCCTAAAAATAATAATAATGCCGCCCACAGAAAAACTGAAGTGTTTTTTTCTTTTTGCCAAATCACTGTGGCAGTGCAGCCACCAGAGTGAACTGTGCTTTTGCTACAGCATTTTAGTTTATTGTAATCAGCAAAATCCACCACATGGGATGGGGTTTACCACTAGACGAGCAGGAAGCCCCACAATTTAGTGCATTTTAAGCTTTATTCAAGAAATAGCCCAGAAAGAAATCTAGCAACTTTTTTTTAAACTTTTGGCAGATTAGCTAGAAAAATGTCTTCAACACAGCTCAGTAGATGTGCGGTCCACTTGCATGCTGTGGCTCTCTGGGTTGACAGCTGTGCCCAGTAAGCCAAAGAGAGGCAGAGCGAGTCTGACCGAAGCTGGTAGCTTACTGATTGCACAACTACAAATGTGATTTTTTTCATTGTGGCTCTAACTAACTTCCTCTCTTTGCCTGTTTCCCTCTCCCTCAGTGTCCTTTAACATGGCAGAGTAAATGGGAGGGACCAGAAGAGCCAATGGTGTACCTCAAAGCCGTAGTAACACGGGCTCTCGCCTTACAGGTAACACATGTTTACACAGAGACATACTGTACTCCCCTTTTCCTCTCAGCAGGCACACAAAGATCTACTATCAGAGGATTGGTGGACACATTTCTGTGGGATAACTGGTAGTCAAGGTGGTTATTAAAACACCCAGTGGGAGCTCTCTACTCTCACAGGAATGAGACTTAAGAGGCCTAAGAGTTTTCTAATCAGCATTAGTATACTGATTGAGGGATCAATTTAAAGCCTTCATGCATTTGTATCCTGCTGGGAGCCGTGTCCTCCAGATGATTATTACAGGAGGGCTCTTATGGATCTCTGTACTTTCAAACGATTTAAAAAAAATGACATGGCACCACAGTGGCCTCAGATGCGTTTTCCATGGTGTTTCCCCTCATGACAAGAGTCCTTTATCTGAGCCCGAGTCCACGGACCAGTCTAAGTACTTTTGGACTCATGACTAAAATGATTTATGACTGATTGAGGCAATGTGTTGACTAAAACCATGCCAAAAAAAATTCCAGTGCTGTTTTTCAAAAGCGCCTCATAAATAAAAGCGGATTACTCTATAAAAGCATGGGGTTCTGGGAAGTGTGTGCCCAAGGTTGGTGCCAGGAAATAAAGGTTTGGCTGAAACTCCTCTCAACTGTGTCTGACTGTACGCCCACTGCAATATGTTCTGGCACACCAGAATACACACATGCTCAGGAATTATTTATTTGTTTCGTGAATTCGATGCATTCCGTAATTCACGTGGGTGAGCCTCGCCGCTCGCCTCGGCCTGTCCGCCGGTCGGCCTGCCTGCCTACCCATCTGTTTGTGTGCACGTCTCCCTGTCTGCCCGCCTGCCATCTCTCGTTTTCTTCCTGTCTACCTGCACTCCATCTGTCTCCGTGTGGGTCTGTCTCGAGGCTACGCTGTCCTTAACTGTCTATTTCTGCCAGTCGCTACTGAGTGATATCTCTGTTAGCAGAGTGTCTGTGTGCTGTTAGCTAATCAGCCTAATAAAGGCGGAGACGGCCAAAGCTGCTGATGTGCGGAGCTGGCGAAGAATAAAGAGCTAACAGCACAGCAGTGCACCCCAGACGAGCAGGACGACCTTGAAAACACTCGAATACTCACACACACACGCACATATGCACCCAAATACTATGCATACCAGCACCCGCTGGCTCACTGTATTATTAATACCCCCAAATCCTGGTGCACATGTCTGCCTGTGTGTGTGTGTGAGAATGTTGGTACAGGCTTGCATTTGTGCAGATGTGTTCTTTTTCCTCAGTATAATGCTCATGCTAATTTATCTGGAAAGCCAGCGGAGACTTATGCTGTGCTAAAAAGGAATCCATTCATAATAGAGATCAGATCAGATGTTCGCTCATTCTGCCTTTATTTGTCAGCAATTTTCTTTAGCTGACCTCCAAAATCCGCTAGTTTTGATGGTGATTTAAAGGGAAAGTGCCTACATTTTAAAACAGAAATGCAAAAAAAAGGGCCCAGAACCGATCAAAACTTCAATCTTAGACTAGCTCTCAAGGCCTAAATCTGGCCACCGCAGGCATACAGGCTTATGTTTACCACGATAAGCTTGGCTGTAAATTTAAAGACGGACAGTGGAACGAGTTGTTGTGCCACTCGTCACAACATTTCCCCCCCAAAAAATGAAAGTAGGATGTGCAAACGGAGAACCAAGATTCTGCTGGGAGATAGCATATCAGGTCCTGAGCTGTAAAAATAACTAGTTTGTGCACAGCAGGAGGCTGCTTACATGATCAAAGCAGATGTTGCTGAATAAGGAAGTCTGGAGCAACACACTGAAGACGGCTTAGAGGAGTCTATCTGCAGTCACGCAGATCTGCACTTTGTGTTTGATGTCTGTTAGTGTCTTTGCATACGCACACCTCTGTGCATGCATGTGCCTGTGCACAGTATGTATATGTGAGTATACTGTTTATATACACATGCTCAAATGGAAGTGTGTGTGTGTGTGTGTGTGTGTGTGTGTGTGTGTGTGTGTGTGTGTGTGTGTGTGTGTGTGTGTGTGTGTGCGTGCACTGTATTCCCATTAGGAGATAATTGGGGTTCCAATGTTATCAGCTTGTTGATGTGGTGATAAAAGGACGAGAGGACATTAAATACTCTTTTGGCCACACATTTTTATTGACTTTGTGTTTTGCTCCGTCCCTTTGAAACCCCCCCTTTTTATCTCTCATTAACAAATACACACTGACTCGGGTAGAAATTACAGTCATTCTGCTCCCAGATCGATGTTCTCTATGAACATTTTAAAGAGCGGAATACAATACAAACATCGACTGCGTGCTTTGTAACCAAACTATTCATTATGACAGGGCGAGATATCTCAAGTGTTCGGAGCCGGCTCTATTTGTGTCAAATGGTACCACTTACACCCAAGAAAATATACAATATTATCATTACCTTTCATCGATCAACGAAATGTCTTTTCCTGACAGATGTGTGAAACTTGTTACATTTGATGCCTGAATTATGTGTTATCTTTAAGTCTTTATTCATTATTTGCCAGGTTTTCGCTTCATTAACTTTGCCTGTGCGTGTGTGTTTGTATTGTATATCCAGAGTTGGGTGGAGCGTGCAGGCAGACAAGCTCTTCTAACAGACATGCTGGATCTCTCTGAGCTCTTCCACCCCGACACCTTCCTCAACGCGTTGAGACAGGAAACTGCCAGGTAACACCGGATGCTCCTGGGATCATGTGAAACAGAACAAATGTGCACGCTATGTTAATAATAATATGTTTTCCTTTTCGTTTTAGGTCCATGGGCTGTTCTATGGATAGTTTGGCGTTTGTCTCATCCTGGAGGAATCCCATTTCACAGGCCAAGCTACAAGTTAAGGTAGAACTATGAAGCATTATCCTAAAGGTCATGCAGACATCGGACACACACTGCTCCCATCCAGCTGTAGGGGCTATAGCTATGTAATATAACGGGGATAATTGGAAAATAGTTGAGCAAAGGACAGCAAGACTAGAAGATGCAGATATGATAGCAGGACCTGAAAGAGAGAAGAAAGTTAGACTTAAAGCAACAACTTTAGTTCATATCCATTATAAAGTATTCTGCTGACTTTGACAGCACTCATCTCTGGTCTCCTGGGCTTCCTTCAATCATTTGACGGGCACAAATTGTAACATTTAAAGATCGAGAGTGCAAATACTGCACGGTAACACTTTCCGTCTTAATTTATTTCCCTTTCACACTCTGATTTAAGGCCCATATCATCACATTGTCTCCAATTTAGATACTTTTGGCGTTTGCTTCGTTTTCATTCATGCCAATAAAAGTTGGCGTGGCTCGATCTGCACTCGGAGAAAATATACAAAGATTGAGGGGAAGGGTGTGGGAGCTTAAAACGAGGCCGCTGCTGAGGGGAGGGGAGGGGAATAGTCAGATATCTGACGGAGAAAACGAAAGGGGATAATTGTTGTGAAGAAATTAGGCCTCACACAAGCACACACACACACACACGCACACGCACACACACACACACACACACACAAGACAATGAAGCTTTTTCCGGGTTTGTCTCTCGCTCCCTCTCTTGCATTTTCTTCCTGGATTATGGTGATTTAGCAGTTGTCTGTGTGTGTCTGACTTGACGCCAGAGTTCCCTATTGTCTGCTCTGCTGCTGGAAAATCCCTGAGTCACTGGACTGAATTCACTCTCTCGTGTACAACGTGCACAACATGCTGGCGACAGCAATGCGCGTCCTCCTCTCTTGCACCGCATTTCTCTTTGTTTACATACTCGTTCTTCTTTTGCTTCCTGTTTTATTTCTCTCTACTCATCTCTTTATATCTCACCAGACTTTTCGACTTCATCATCCCGCCCCTCGGTTTAATCTTCTGTTTATAATCTCTCACCTCCATCCATCGTTTTTTCCCCCTCCCCAGTTATTTTGTCTTTGCTTCTCACGCCTTCTCTGGCTTCATTTCCAGGTGGGAGGTCTGCAGTTGGAGGGTTGTAGTTTTGATGGCGCTCATCTCTGTGAGAATCAACATGACTCTCCCAGTGTGTCGGCTGTCCCGTCCTGCTACATGGCCTGGGTTCCACAGGTATGGGTTTGATATTAAAACACCGTATATATATATTCGGATTGTTTATATTAGATTAGAACGGTTAGATTGATGTATTCATGTCCAGAGTAGTTGTCTATGTTTCTTCTCATATGCGGATCTTTGAGGATTTATTCATGTTGTGATTTAGCTGAGAAAAATAATAATACATGTAAAGTTAAATATACACAAATTGTGCACACATTTATACATTTCTATGTTTTGCATTTGATGGCAGAGCTCTGCTGCTGACGCCGCTGCATCCGAGGAGTGCATCTGGCTGCCTCTGTATATGAGCTCAGAGAGGGTGAAGGTGGTCACGCACATCTGTCTTCCCTGTGGTGCAAACCCCAACCAGTGGATACAGACCGGAGCCGCTCTCTTTCTTAAACAGCAGTGACAGGACGCGGGATGGAGCACATTGAGGCTGAACCAGCAGGGGGCTTGTGTGAGCGCTGGGAGCTTCAGGTGAACATAACGTTTGACTGGGACATCAAGTAACAGGACAAATTACAATCGCTCCAAAATGTTTTTTTAATGAAGGAGACCAAAAACTGAAACATGCAGTTACCATATGGCACATTTATTAGCAGAATTATTTTGCTTTCAATGTGTAGCACCGGAGGAGAAGAAAACAGAATAACTGACTTTGCTGTGGTGAAACGAAAATGGAGCAGCCGTCAGATATGAACATAATATTATTCTATTAGTCTCCGGCTGTAACAATCTTGCATAACTCTGAGTTTTGTTGGTCTTGACGCTCTACTCATCTTATACATCAACAGTATACACATTTACAAGTTATACCCTTGTTTCACAGCTTGTCGTATCGCTGTAGAAGTTGAGACTGATGTTTCCAAAGCACCAACAAAGCACCAATGTGTGTTTGTGGGCGTGCATGTGCACATGAGTCCCAGCTGGTCTGACCCTCCACCACACACTACTGTATCTGTAGTCACAGCTGCTCAGCAGCAAACAATACAGATCGCAGTTCACTCCGCTCAATCTGCTTCTCACTCTATTCTGCTGAAACAGGCTTTATAAGCGTGAAACACCTCAGTGTCTGTCCCCGAAGCAAATGGAGGTTTTCTCTCACACACACACACACATGCACACGCATTCACCAGCACTCAGTCGGTCCCTAACCCCTGTGTGATTAGTTCTGAGCCGGGGTTGAGAGGAGTCAGTGAAGCTGTGATGGATGGCCACAGAACCACAAGGATGAGATGTACGATGTGTATCTCAGTGCATGAATCCAGCCGAGAGAATCACATTTCATCGATGGCTTAATGAAGCCGTTTTTTTCTTCTGCGTCTCCTTTTTCCCCTTCGTATTTAGGCACTTTGCAAATGTTTGTGAGCGTGTCTGCATGTGTGTGTGTGTGTGCACTCTTCTGTGTGTGTGTGTGTGTGTATGTGTGTGATTGTGGAGGCAGAGAAAAAGGTTGAAATGAGGGAGGAGCGGGGGTATTGTGTGTGCACTGCAGTGTGACAAAATGGGAGTGAAATGGAACAGCGGGTTTAAAAAGAGAGAGGATTGGATTCCAGCGAAACACAGCCCTCTGGGTCAGAGAGTGAAAGAGAGACAGAGGGATGGAGGCAGAGAGAGAGATGATGCAGGCGGCGAGAAAAAGAGGCTATAAAACCCGAATTAGAGAATCGCAGAGAAACAGGAAAATAAGGTCGACACGGGTTTGGGAGGAGAACGGGGGGCTAACGAGAAAGAGTGGGATGGAGAAGGTTAAGACAAGTGGAGCGTGAGTTACGGGGAATGAAGAGGAGGCCAGATATTTATTTGGGTGATACAGTTGCTTTTTGCTTTTTCTACAATCTTAAATAATATGAAAAAAAGAAACACATTTTTAAGCATGCATATTTGGCATATTGGTTAAACGTTGCTGCAATAAGTTAGATCAATGGACTCTAAATCCTGAATAATGTTCCTGAGTTTAGCAATCTACCAAAAGCTACTCAAAATTCAACCTTCAGAACAACAAGTGTTGTAGCAAAACTCTCTCAAGTTTGGATTTGACTAATGTCCTGGAGGCAAGAGGTGGAAAATTACCATCCGCACTGCAGCGTACAAAAAAAAAAAATGCTGTTTCCAAGGTAATGTGTTTACAGTTTGTCTTTCGCAACGAATTTGACAAACGAATGTGATGAAATTCAGCCTCTGACAGCATTCAGGAGCTGCTTCACTGAGATGTTGCATTTCAGATCACCGATTTAAGTACAACGCTAAAACAAGCACAGAACCCACGTAGACTTACAGCCTCATTCATAAACTAGAAGTGCACTAGAGAAGCACAGACCATAAGAACATTTAATGAGTTCTTATCCCGTGGTATACACTTTGGGACAGTTTCATGATAATTAGGCATGTATCCAGCTGAAAATCAAACAGACCAAGGTAATACGGGATGTAATTTAGTGCTTGGCCTCCGTTCCTCCTTTTCTGTCTTCTCCATTCAAATCATTCTCTTCTCTCCATTTCTGACCCTCCTTCAATTATTCCTCGACTTCCTGTGGTAATTATGTCGCCCACTGTTCGCGGCTTTATGTTGTTTACCCGACGATATGCTTACGTAAAGCCCGCCTATGTGAGGCATAAACATTCCATTTCTTATCTGATATGATTTATAACACACACATTTGTAACATGTAGTCCAAATAAATAGTAAAGACCACAGGAATGTCAACAGAGGAGACCCAGACGTCCATTTGTTTTCCTATCCTAGATATGTAATCGCTCCATCTCTGAATAAAGTTCACTTAGCAACAGCGAGGGTGTCCTCACACGGCTCGGCCGACGCATCCGATCTTTGGCACCCAGCACGCCGGCTGTGGTGGGTCCCCACAAAGCCAGAGTGGTGAAATGTTTTGGGTTCCCGCTGTGGTGAGGTTTCTTGTTTCAGCATTTCAAATGATTTTAAAAATCTGATTTTAGCCACGTTTCAGTGAGAAACCACCACAGAAACCTCGGATGCAGCACAGCCGGCTCTTAACATCAGACCGACTAAATGCTTAACTATGAAGTATATTTATAATTAAATTATTTTCTTTTTTGCTGGTGTCTGACTGTCGTGCTCTAAATCTTTAGTATGCACAATGTTATTCTGCTTTTTGTTCACCATCCATCAAGTGTGTTGTGACGGGATTTTGACGGGGCTTTCTGGGCTGGGGGTCCCCGGGGCCGCTGGCGATGACACCTCTGGTGACTCCCAGCACTTCCATCAGCTTCACCGTGGACCGATTGTGTGATTCCTACACTTCACTGTGCTGTTTTAACCCAATAAACACCCACCTGGAGGAGAAAAGATGTCACAGTGTGTCCCGCCTCAGCAGAGGGACAAGCAAAAAACACCTACAGGTCCTCGGGGAGGACTACGATGGTCCACAGCCAAGGAGGAAGTGTGGGGAAGGTGGTTTGTCACAGAGGCCGCTAATATAAGTGTAAATGTGTGTACGTGAGGAGTTTATAATAATATATATAATACTGGGACAGCTGTTTAACATGAATATACGGCCACATTCTATTATATAAGTGTATCCATCTACATATTAAAGGTGGTGATATTCTTTATTTTTCTTGCTGTTAATAAATCAAATGGAGCCAAACCCCCCCAAAAATGATTTGTCCTTAAAAAAAAAAAAAAAAAAAACCTCGGACGGTAGACTGTTTTCTGATTCACTAAGCTGTGTTTAATGTTGTATCCACTGTTACCAATCTCACCAGCATTGACAAATAAAACGCTGTTGCATCCATCAAATACAGTTAATGATCAGATTTATGTTTCAGATAAACCTCATCTAAATCCGCGTGCCAAGTTAATTTCGTTAAGTTAATGAGTTGATTTGAAGTTATAAATTGCAAACATGTTTGTTAATTTTTTTTATCTGATATACTGTTAATGTCTGCTTATTAACTGGCCCCTGACTTCCTGTCATTTTGCAAAAGTGGCCTCCGGGCAAAGCAAGTAGTATCCCAGTAGTACACCCTGTAGCTCTTTCTTATCCCTCATCTTTCCGTGGTTAATTAATAACTAACAAATATTTATTTGCACAATCAGTGTCATTCGTGACAGATGACATCTGTGATAGCTTCATCCTGTCACCCAGGATGTGAATACAGGATTTCACTGAGGCACTACAAGCTGCTACAGCCTAGAAACCTGTGTCTGCTAATAATATCTGATCCACAGTGAACATTCAAATAAGTACACAGCGTTTTTATGTATTTTACATTGTAATCATAGCAGGAAAAATCATATCTTTCCAGTATTGTAGCCGTTTCCTATGATATCATACTATGCATTGAACACATTGTCAGCCATTTCCGTTTTCCTCATTAAAATTTAAAAGTTAGTTCCAATGAAAACTGCTTTTGTCATCATTTGCCAATACCTTTGTTCTAACCCTTCCTGCTGCAGCTTTGTTTTTGTTGTTGTTTGTTTTGAAGGGGGCTCAAGAGTCTTCAACACTAAACCTACTGTTGGATGGCATATATGGAATACTGTGAGTTAAAGCCAGACACGAGGCAGAATATGAGAAAGTCGAAAATGGAAAAGAGTGCCAGCGCCAGCCAACCTGAGCAGTCGAAGCCTTTATGATGTAATGTGGCACCTTCCTCTTCGCTCCCTTCAGGAGTGAAAACAGCTTTTGTGTCGGGCGTTGTGTGTGTGTGTGTGTGTGTGTGCGTGCCCCCCCCCCCCCTGGAGAGATATCCTGCCTCCAGCAGAGTCAGAGGGGCTGACAGATGACCACAAGGTCACTTGTCTCTCTGATCTTTGATCCTCTCAGGAGACAAACACACTTCCAGCTCTTTCCCTCTCTTTCCTCCATCTTGCTTCTCTTCTCTCCTTCTTCACTCTGTTTTTTTTTATATATATATCTTTATCTTTAACTCTTGTGTTCTGCTCTCTTTTCTCCCCCCTATGTCTCTCTAATCCATGAGCTCTCTACAGATGAAGGGATTGTTATATTATTGGTAGAAGTTGGATAGAATTCCTTCAGATCTTCTTGCCAGGGCCGGCTCTACCTAATTTTGTGCCCTAGGCGAGATTGCTCTCCGGTGCCCCCCCCCCCCCCACACACACACACACACGAATTACACCAGCCAAATGAACAATCACACATGTTTAATTTGAACAACAACAGCAAACAGCAAAAAAACATTTTTTTTTTTTTTTTTTGCTGGAGGGGCGCCTCGCGGCGCCCCTCCAGCAGATGGCGCTCTAGGCGACCGCCTATATCGCCTATGCCAAGAGCCGGCCCTGCTTCTTGCCATCTCTTGCATTGCACCACAGACAATGTAAACAGTCTGGGCTAGTGTAAAAAAAAAAAGATTATAAAATGATATTTTTAAATATAGATATAAGAAATTGATGGGTTGTGTGTGTGTGTGTGTGTGTGTGTGTGTGTGTACTGTGAACTGTTGACTGGAAGCAAATGTGGCTGTTTTTTTTAACAAGCGCCTGTTGCTAGTGCCAACACAATCTGTGCAGGATTAGAAGCAACAAATAACATTTACTCTCATCACTGTATGAAATTGTTTGTAATGTTGCTAATGTGTATTTGTACTAAAAAAAACCCAAAAGATAAAAATACAAAGGTTAGCAATATTCTGCCTGGTATAGTATAAGTAAAAAAAAGAAACAGCTGCATCCACAGTATCTTAAATAACGGTTTAATGTACCACCTGGCCCTGCAGGCTGGGTGACACAAATCAAACACGCCCACAATGTCATGTGATCAAGAGGTGCATGCTGGCTCTGGCTACCATGCTACATGCTAACATGGGGCTTTTACCTCCAGTGGGGTGTGTGAGGCCTTTCTGCTGTTTGAGCCTCATTCAGCTCCAAGTGAATGAAAACCTGGAGGAGCACAGTGGGACAGAGAGACAGGCAGAGAGAGACAGTGGAGCAGAGAGACAGGCAGACAGAGACAGTGGAGCAGAGAGACAGGCAGACAGAGACAGTGGGGCAGAGAGACAGACAGACAGGCAGAGACAGACAGACAGACAGAGACAGACAGGCAGAGACAGACAGAGAGGCAGAGACAGTGGGGCAGAGAGACAGACAGACAGACAGGCAGAGACAGACAGACAGACAGACAGAGACAGACACAGTGGGACAGAGATACAGGCAGACAGAGACAGTGGAGCAGAGAGACAGACAGTGTGGGGCAGAGAGACAGTGTGGATGTCATGCATTGAGAATGAAGGAGCAGAGAGGCTGAACCTGGAGCAGACTGAGGAGACTCGTCCAGACGGTGAGTGCAACACTGAACTCATTGCACAGAGTTAATTGAATTAGTTCCATTGTGTTTGTGAGTGTTTGTGTCGGCAGCTGCCATGCTGTTTAATATGTTCATACATGTGGGGTTCGTCTGCTTTGCTGGTGTGATATTCTGCTCTTGGGAAGCGATCAGATATTTAATTTGTGTAGCAACCCGCCGTGGTGTCCCCAGTGCTTTTCTATTGTCGGCCATTTTTATTTAACTGCCTTGAGTTTGGTCTCTTTCCCAGTTCACTGACCTGGTAGCTGGTTATATTCACAGATGGTATTATTGGTTTGGATATAAGGACTTTGTGGTGTGGTGTTTTTACATTGACATGTTGGTGATTTCAGACTTTTCTTTAATATATATATATATATATATATATATATATATATAATGTTGACATTGCAACGGCCGCCTTGTGTTTTTGTGAACAAATGTGATGAAACTGTATTTTGCTTGAATACAGCTTGAGACGGGTCTTGTCATGATGCAGCTTGTGAGCCTGGCTGCAGTCTGAATATTCAGTAACGCTCATACATCTGAAGAGGTCTCCCTGATAAAACGGGGGAGGGCAGAAATAGATTTCTATATGTTGTAAAATACATTAGGATGTTTCATCTGCAGCGCTGGAGGCCTTCGACTAGTTTCTCTTCCTCTAAGCACTTCAGAGGCTTTTGATTGGCTTGTGAGTTTGGAAAGTAGCCAGTGTTCCCCGTTCGAGATATTTTCCTTTATCACAGAGTTTTGTAAAGGATGTAAACCAGCTTCTCCTCCTGAATTTCCCAAACGGCATCCAGAGCACAAGAGTTTAGCATCCAGACGACAGACTAAAATTTTGTTAGTGCCTCAAATACAGATCTGAGACCAGTAATCAATAAGATATGTTCCTCACAGTGTGGAAGTATGACTGGGATTATGGAAAACAAAACATAACAAATATATACGTAGGTGAAACTGCACTGAAATGAGTCATGGGTCGATGTCTGATATCGGATATCATCTCTTAAAACGTTGGCTGTTGCAAAGATCATGTGGCAAACCCGCTCATCTCAATAAAACAAATGCCGGTGGATGTTGGAATCCCATCTTGACCTGAATTCAATTCATCATTTGAAGGAAGGACACGGTGATGAAATGAACCTCTAGCATTGATTTGTATTTTAAATGATCTTCAAGGAAAGACACATACAATTCCAGCCGCTCTGTCAGAGTATGAAGTGTCTCTATTCACTGAGCTTTGCTTCTTGAGAGCCACGCTCAGCTGCTCTTTCTTCCTCGCTCCTTCTATAATCTTGTGCTGTTTATAAATCCACTCCAAGGCGACGGAGACTTTTTTGTTTGAGCCGGGATATTGAAGTTTCAGCGAGCTATTTGCAGGGTTTTCCCCCCCGTGCTGGATCAATGTCGCCATCGCTGACCACATGTGGCATCTAAAAGCTGTTTTCTGGATTGATTTTTACATGAGGCCTTCAGTTTGAATCAATCAGACTCCAACTCGTCAAAACCGGCCGTCCGTCCTCGGGCACGGGATGTGTTACATCGTTACTGAGGGCAGAATTTGAGCAATTTTGTTTTCCGATTTACTTAAGAAAGTTGTGTGTGCCTTTTCTGTTCTCCGACATGCTTTCTTATTGACTTATCAGTAGCTCACTGTCCGGCTTGGCTATAACACAAGTTGAGTTATATTCTCTCCTTTCAACAAGAATGCAGCAGCTATAAAAGAGATGCCCTATAGCTACTGTAGGACTCTACTGGAACCAAAGGACAATCTAGCAGGAGGTTCGGCCTTCCTTCCTTCCTCCTATAAAAGAAAAAGGAGAGAAAGTAAGAGAAAATAAAAATGATGAAGAGAGATTAGAAGAGTGAGAAGGAACATAAAAATACAATTAAAGTGGAAAGAATACTACACCCTTCCAATAGCCCCTCTCTTTACTTCATGTTCATACACACAGCATTCCTCTATACCTGCACGTTTTATATTTAGCACAAATCCTGTATGCACCCCCCCCCCCCCCCCCCCCAACCTTTTAAAAAGGATACAAGTAAACCATTATGTACGTTTACTACTATTTTCTGATGTCCCTTATGTTGGTTTTGTTCCCTATTCCTTTCCCTGTAGTTATTATTATTATTATTATTATTATTATTATTATTATTATTATTATTATTATTATTATATAATTATTTTAGATATTTATTTGAAATATTTCCACAACCCAAATATAACTTGTTTTTTCTGTCCCTCTGTTTTTGTTCAAACAAGGCACCCCTGCTTTGCCACATTAATGATCTGAAAACCATAAAAGACAAGTAATGCATTTCCTTTAACATAAAATATGTGTGATTCTTCTGTTATGCTATCATTTCAAATGAAAAAACAAACTGGTTCATGCTAGTTTATGGTTGCTGTCATGCTGATAGGGAGGCCAGGAGTCATTGGGATTATTGAAAAAGACAAAAGCCACTTTTCAGTTTAAGTAATTCCCTCTAAACCCCATAAATTAATAATCGGGAGACAAATAAAAACCGGTGAGAAACTCAAAGGGATGGGGACATGAAAAAAAAAAAACGTAGTGTTTTAGTGAATCCAGTTTGGCCCCAGTGATCCTCCACGTACTCCATCTAATATTGAAGAATGTTCCAGATTAGAAAGATGACAGCAGTTAACTGACCAGCTGCACTAACCCCTCCCCTCTGCCGTCACAGCCAATGGAGCAGCGTAGATTAATGACCCCTCAGACCCCGAGCCAATCACCGAACTCGGCTCTCATCTCCAGCAAGGGATGCCCTTGGGCAAACTCTCACACACACACACACACACACACACACACACACACACACACACACACACACACACACACAGCAACACACTCACCACTTAATTCAGCCTCCTCTGAGGGCAGCGGGCCGCTCAGTCCTGATGTTTATGGTTTCTCTGAACTTGCAAATCACCGTGGTTACGGGCCGGGGAGATTTATGAGCACGGTCCTGTCCACCGGCCCTTAGACAAACCATGGATCACCCACACACACTCACACACTCCCACACATAAGGATATTAAGGATGATACACATGCTGGTACAGTACCTGTGTGTGTGTGTGTGTGTGTTTGTGTCACCTTGCTATCATGGTTTAGCGTCCCGTCTAACCTCTGCTCGCAAAAGGCCGTGTAAATCTTTCAACATAAGATGAAGCTCATAATTATGCAGCGTTTTTTTTTGTCAAACACACGTCGCATCTCTGAGCGTTTTGTTATAAGTGTCACCTGAAGGACCGGAGTCTTTAAGGGGTCAAATACAGAGACGAAGGTGAAGATCCTTCCTAGTTTATGAAGTCGTTCATGCAGCCGAAAAGGGGCCATTTTCAGTGTGGCTTTATAAATAAAAGAAATAGCAATTCAATTTTGAAGTAAAATGTAAGGCTCTGTAAGGAATTAGGGGATTAAAGAGGATCCGTGCTTGCTGCACCGTGGTGGGGGATTTGAAACTGCATTTTCATCATTTTTTTTCCCTTTCTCACCTGTATCCACTTTGTTTTCTGATGACTCATCGTGACCTTGGCTGCACTAATGTGGGAGGAGAGACGCAGTCGGGGAAGTGTTGGTAACAATCATGCAGGGAATGCCTACTGGTTCAGACCAGTGTGCTGGCTGACGCTGGCCAATTTGACTAAAATAAATGCTTTGGGGGGAAAAAATAGAAAAGATAATCCACTATGAACTTCTTAAGTGTGCCTTCCTGTTTCCACACGTAGAAGCATCATGAGACACAGGAGCTGTTCTTCTTTCTTAAAATCAGGCGGTGTTTGGAGGATGCCACCCTCCTTATGTGCTGCTGCTGCTTTCTAATGTTGTTGAACCATTCCTTATGCCAGGCAGCCAATCTCAAAGGACCAGAACGCCACCAAACGGCTTCGCTATTTCTTTGAAAACCTGCTGAACTTGCTCTCCCAAGTTTATTTACTGATCTCTTGTGTTACTGTGGGACGTCGGTTTCCTCCCAGGTCGAGTTGATTGGTGAGAATGTCTCGGAAACATTACTTCCAAAAGGAAGCAGAATAAGTCGTTTGACTGGCTATAATTAAAGAGCGCGCCTCTAGATGACACCAGCACAAAGACGATAAAGAAAAGAAATAGTCCTGGAGTGTGTGGAAAACTGGGCGTCCTTTATATTTGAACAGCAGTGAAACTTGAGTTGTCTGCACCGGGAGGACCATGCGATCTGTCGCCTCTGTGCGTGCGTGCTTGTGTGCACCTCTGTGTCTGTCCACGATTTACAGCCCGTTAGTGTCTAGATGGCGAGTCGGCCAATCGTGTACGGTGTTCATTCAATCACGCAATACAGCAGTGGTCGTTGCAGACGCACCAGGCATAGAGTTTTTAATATGTTAATGTTGGTGTTCACAGGAAGAGGTTTTTTCAATAACTGCAGTCACATCTGAAAACAATCTCTTTGCTTGCTTGACTTTTTATTCCTTTTTTGCATTGCCGGTGCTCGACCAGCTCCCCACTGTATTGCACTGCTTTGCGGAGGGCTTTAAACAAACCAAACTGGTCCCAGCACAGGCGACCACATGTGTTTCTAGAAAGCAATTGCGTTAGTATTTGTGCGTGTGGCCCCTGTCTGATTTACTGTGCGTATGCTCCAATGTGTTTGTGTATCGGAGAGACTGTTATCTTTGACTTTCGTCTCTATCGTCAGCGTTGCATCAGCAGAGTGGCGGAGTGTTATTGAAAGTCGGCAGTACGGCTCTTCTCCGTCCTCCGTCTTGAAGAACACAATACTGTTGATACGGCCCCTGCGTGCCTTGAAAATGTTTGCATGGTGAGAATAAACTTTAATTAATTCAAATGTTTCGTCCAAGGGGGGATCAGTCATTAACCACTAAATTTGCCAATTTGGCGAATTAGGATGAGCTCTCCGGTGACTCCAGGTGTCCGTGCAACATGGTGTGTGTGTGTGTGTGTGTGTGTGTGTGTGTGTGTGTGTGTGTGTGTGTGTGTGTGTGTGTGTGTGTGTGTGTGTGTGTGTGTGTGTGTGTGTGTGTGTGTGTGTGTGTGTGTGTGGCCTTCCTGTCACCATCATGCTTCATTAGTAAAGATGAAGTCAACCAAGCAGCCAGACAGAGACAGTCTGACAAAACAGCTGGACAACAGTGTGCAGGGAGATGTGAGTGGAGGCAGGTGGTGAATGTAAGGTAGGTTAAGGTCATGGCATCTTCTGTACCTAATAACACCATTTTAATATTTTTTTATAAGAATTTTCATACTCATATTTCCTGAATGTGCTCAGTCCACTTAAACGTTAATTCAGAAGCACAGCTGGGGGTTTGGGCCTTCAAGAGAAGACACCGAAAGGGAAAAGTAGGGAAAAGTGAAATAAGAAGGCTGAGGAAGAGGCTTAGGTTGAGATGGAGGAAAAGTAGAGAGGAAAATATGGGACACCAAGAGAGTGAACAGAGCGGAAGATAAGAAGTTTTCTCCTGGCTGAACAGCACCTGTACTGTAAAGAAGAGGAAAGGAGTTAGGAGAATCAATGATATCAAAAAAGTGAGAGATCAGAGGTGAAGAAAAGAAATAAAATATAAAACAAAATGAATATGCAAGGACGTATATGCTGCAAGAAGAGGTGGAGATTTCATTCTTTACTGCATGTGCAAGCTCACGGATGCAGATAAAAGGATAAAGACACAACAAGTGGAAGGTAGGGATCAAACGGAAAGTGTTTTAAAAGGCAGGCAAAGAGGAGAGTGAGCCTGGTGAAATATAATGTCATAAAATATAATGGGAGACGATAAATAAATGCAGAGTACTCCTCTAATGGATGGGGTGAAATACACACCGGGATAAAAAATAGCTTGAGAGAGCTGAAGAGGAGGAGAGGGAGGGATCCACCTCAAGAGGGAAAAATGACAGCTTCTTCAAGGGAGGAGGTTGACTCATGTTCCTCCGACGCCATCTCACTCGTTCTGTAAGAGACGGGTACACAATCGAAGCAAACAGACACGGTGTCAGACTGCGTTACTTCTAAAAGGCTGTGAAGGGGAGAGGAATGGTGTTAATGGCTTGAAGATGCTTTTAACGCTCCTCCTACCCACACAAGTCAGGCTGCTGCCTTCTCCGTCTCGCTTTCACTCCGAGGCCAAGTTTGAAACTTCAGACGGTGTCGCCGGCGTCATCAAACGGCGAATGAGGAGAAAACAAAACGCCATGTGACAGATGTGTGAATCAAGTCAAGTCGCATTTAAAGGCACTTCACCATTAAACACGGCTCTAATTTCCATTAAAATGCAGACCATTTGGTAAACTCCTGTCTCACCAGCAGTGTGTAATCCATACAACCTCTCATCCCTCCATTGTCTGGTGGTGTGGTACCCCCTTGAACACGTATGCACCCCACGGCCTCAGAGGTCGGGCTGCTTCACCCCGTTTGATGCAGTATTTGAATGCTAGAATTATTATTTATTGAAAAGTAACAGGGAAAAGGAAGATAGCATTGAGCTTTCTGCACGTAGGCGTGGGCGGTTCGTGGCTTTTAAGCGCCTCGTATAGAGCAAGGCCACTCGGTGCTTCGCAGACAAGGAAAGAAGAATCTTGAAGTCAAATGGAGTTGGGATTGAAAGCCAGTGGAGTCACTTGCTGACAGCTGTAATGAACGTATTGATCTGTGTTAAAAGAAAACCATCCTAACCTTGGCAGTGTGACTCACCAAATGTGCTCTGTGGGCGTCAAAGCGCCATTGGCCACATATTTCAGGCAGCCTTCCGCTGTCGGCACTGGATTCCACCGATCCAGCCCGGATACCAATACCTGGGGTTGGCGTTCAGCCAAACTATAACTTTGGTAAATGTTTAATAAATGGATTTATCTATGCACATCCATCAATATTCTGACCATGTCATTAATTGAAAGTGGATTTTATCTACCGTGTAAAGTGACTCCACAAGCTTCATTTTGACACGTTTAACACACTTGGACATAATTTACAATTTTCATAAAATATGGAGGGACGATGCATGTGGTCATTACTGCCCAAGGGCACATACATTATACGTCAAGAATGCTATATTTACTGTTGGAATGTCTTAAAGGGCTGGCGTGTAGCATTTAGGGGGGTTCTATTGGCAGGAATGGAAGATAATATTCGTAGTGTGTTTTCTTTAGTGTATGAAACACCTGAAAATAACAAATAATAAATGTGTTGTATTACGTCAGAATGGGCCGTTCATCCTGTGGACTCCACTATGTTACACCGCTGTGTTTCGGTCCAACAGGACCAACAAAACGCTGGTTGCCGGCGGCCACCGTTGTTGTCGGACAGGCTCGGCACAGAGAAGTTTCACTTGGTCGCAATCTGCAAACTCACCACTAGATGCTGCAAAATCCTACAAGCTGGACCTTTTAAAGCACCATAAAATGTAATTTTGTTGGGGGTAGTAGCAGGAGCAGATTTGGTTATCAACAGGTAATTATTAATGTCAATATGATTATCGATATTAATAATTATATTTAATATATTATCATGATATAATCATGAATAAGCGGGGCACCACCCTGGGATCAGGGAAAAGATAACCTAAAACTGTATTCAGTCTCAATATAAAGGTTTTATACTCACATGCCAAGGATCGTGATCATTGGCATAGAATTACAAAACCAATCGAACAATTAAAAAGGCGTGAAATTCGAGCACTAGCCTTCACAACCTGCTGTTATCCAGTGACATATACACAACAAGCACAAGAGACCGCTAGTTATAATATAATAAGATTTATTAAAATCAGTAATAATGATCACAATCAATAACACTGCAATAAACAAAGCCTTATTACCTAACTACCTAACACACAAAGCTAAGCTAAACAGAGGGAGAGACACACGTGGAGTGTGTGTGTGTGTGTGTGCCTGTGTGTGTGCGTGTGCGCGTGTGTGTAGAGAGAGAGAGCGAAAGAGAGAGAGATGGCCGGGTGCAGCCACCAGATGGAGCTATCCCTCACAGCGTTCAGGGGCGGAGCCGCTGACGTCCGATAGGATCGCGAGAGAGAGAGAGCGAGCGAGAGATAGAGCTATGTCCTTAGCGTCCGCCGGAAACAGCTGGCGTAGGACACGTGTGGGGCGGCGTATGTGTGCGTGTGTGTGTGTGTTAGCGGGACACAAACAAAGAGAGGGGGAGAATGCGCGTGCAATATTCTGAGGCTCAGGAGGCGTGTTACGATTACACGGGGCTCGTGAATGAACTGGCGTCCATTCAGCGGGACCGGTCTCTTAACTGGTAGTAGACGCTTACCGGGCTCTCGAATATGGCTGAGGTTTAGTCAAAAACACTGTGACAGAAATCAACCCAGCGGCGTTGGTACACGATCAGCATTCAAATACAACACGGAAAGCAACGGACTCGGCAGTCCGCGATCAAAACTTAAAACACGTTAACAAGAATTACAAGCATATCCTACACTATCAAACTTATGTCTCTGCCCAGACTGATAGCCTCTTACAGTGTTGTTGCGAGTCCGTCCTGGCGATGACGGCGTTCCGTAACGGCAGTAGTTTGTGGGCCCCGGCGTCAGCGGGGGACGTGATGAGTCGGCTTAGTCCAGACGAGAGCGGAGCGTGTTTCCTCTCGTTGATCAAACTCGAATAAAGAAAACAATTTGTGTTTCTTTCTTCCGCGGGCGGCAATATAATCGCGGCTTGGCGATTTAGTCAGCTTACTTCAGACAGGAGCTGGTAGCTGGAATGCAGGAACCGGCTTGGTTCCTCTTGTTGCAGCGGTGCGCTGCGGGAGGGGTCGCCTCCCGTTGCAACGTGGTGTTGCGATGGAAGCACGTTGGAAGCAGGAAGAGAAGAGAGTGTTCTTAAGGTGGCGCTGGTTTATATAGTTCACGGCTGCTGCCGGGGACCCCCTGGGGTACCTTTGGTTGTCAGCCAATAGGGCACCAGTTGTGTGACGTTGCACTTCGCACCGATGAGAAGTGAAACTAAAATGGCGATGTAGTTTTTAATCCCCTTTGTCCCTTTGTTCTGACCGCATGTGAGGGCTTTTGTAGGCCGCATTGTGTAGTCCTACTGGTGAGGTCCCAACAATTTATATATATATATATTAGAAATAAATTAAATGTTATGGTGCTTTTGTAACGGACTGACAAACAGAGCTGGTGTTGGTTTTTGTTGTCGTATGAGCATTGATGTCTTTAAACTCCCAACACAATTGTTATGTTGAGTGAGCCTTACGTAGCAGAATGTGGCTGTTATTATCTTGGAAAAATAAAATTATTGGCAACCCCCACCACCCCCCACCCCCCAGTACATTGTATTGCACAAATATAAAATGTGTATCCCTGAGTCAGGATTTTGCACAGACATGAATAATGGTCTGGAACTTTCCGCCAACATCATCAAAAACAGGTCAGACGCTCACAGACACCAACTGTAAATTATGTAGCTGAGGGGCACCGAGGCAGCCAGTCTGGACTTTATTTAGTAAGAGTGTGTGTGTGTGTGTGTGTGTGTGTGTGTGTGTGTCTGTGTGCGATTCCAATTCTGTGTTCACTTAGGTGAGTCCGTCTGTGGTTGCACATGTGTGTAGGTATCCATCTCACAGATTCCCTTTTTATACTGCGGAGAACATGCCTGTGGTTGTCTGTGCACACACACACACACACACACACACACACACACACACACGTGATTACTGACATGTTTTCCACATCACCAGTGCAGGAAACTGTCCTCCAGGAATGAGTTAATTGATTCTTTTTAGACTCTATGTTAGATTTAGTTGAATGGAAACTGAATGCAGAGGAAATGAATAACGTTCACCATGTATTTATTTTTTTTAACACTAAAAACAGCGATGACGTAACAGAGCATTCATTCACAACATGCATCCGGTGATTTCCCTGTCCTCTCCTGTTTTTCTGTCCTGGCTAGAATGAAGTGATTGCATTTTTTGGAGAACCTGTCCAATCGTCTTGTATAGATGGTGAATCATCTACACATCATCATACTCTGTGTGAGCAGTTTGTGCTGCGGGAGGGGGAGTGTCGCTCAGAGGTGAGCATTGTATACCGGCTATTTACTGGAAAGGTGAAATCATGTCTGATTTATTTTGCCTTGAGGAGGCTTCTGAGGCGTGGTTTGTTTGGGCAAAGCCGTCGTGACGACTTTACCTGCTATATAAACTATTTTAGTTGTTTTTGTCGGGATTGGATAGGAAACTAAAACGTTAAATAACACTCATTTAATGAAGCTAATTATGCTTTGGATAAGGTGTGATGGTGTGAGTGTGCCTGTGTGCAAAGACAGCAGACATCCGTCCCCAGCTGTGGGAGTTTTTATTTATTGTTTATTTAGTTCCTTAGAGGTTTCATCCTCCACAATCCTGGGTCTTACAGCTGGTACAGTACTTGGAGAGAGCACACATGGTAAACGGAGCATAAAGGCCTACCTTATTCAAGGTTACAGCTCAAACTTTTGCAGTTCTTCTCAGGTTCTTTAGCAACGCCTGGTACAGATATGCATGGTGCCCAGAGGATGAACCCTAATTACTTTAGTCACATCCTGAATTTTCTTCTCGTGCCAACAGCTGTTCAAAGTTCTCACATATCCATTGAGATATCTCAAAACTCACTTTATGACATTCATGATCCCATGAATTCCACTGATTTCGGTGATCACGTCCTCAGATATTTATTAGAAAAGACATTCTGAAATTCTGACTTGTCGTCTCCCATGATGTCATGTGGTTTGCAGACTGTGGAATCTTGTTTTGTTCTTCAGAACTGATCAGAACTATAGATATCAATATTGTTACTGTGCTGGGAACACATTCATACATTTGCATTGTTATTGAACTGATGAGGTGTACTTTCTCATTTTTAGCTCGTCTGAGCTTTGATCAGATCGGTGATGCTTTAGCTCCTGCAAACGTTTCCATCATTGTGAACTTATAGTAAATATTTTTAGCATCTGTCTTCCAATAATGTGACGATGACCCCACAGAAACATCCCCAGAAAGCCTCTTTCACAGTGTCTGTGTGCCCTGAAGTGAGCTCTGTAGCCGTCCTGCCATGTGTTTCCTGTTTTTTCCACCTTTTTTTTTTGGTCCGACCAACCCTTGATCTCCCAGACGGGTTTCTCTCACATGCACACGGACACGGGACTCAAAATAATTTATACTTCACACAGACAAACCACCGGCGGCACTCTTTCCTGCTCGGAGCGGTCACTAGTTGAAGGCACTTTGTGATGTCCTTTTCCAGAAGCAGCCGTTTCCTTCTGCCACGCTGTTTTTGGATTCACTGTTTTCCCTTCATCTATCAAGAGAGGTGGTTGAGTGTGTGTGTTTTTTAGGGTGGCAGCTTTATTTGTCATGCTTTCTTATACTCTTTTCTCTGGAAAGACATGGGGAACGGCTGACACAATGTGTTTTTTATTATTATTATTAGCCCGAGGGATTTGGTTAAGTTCACACTTCATACTGGTTGTTTACTCAGTGGGAGCCATGTCTCACTTGTTATTTGCTGGAGAGGATCTGCAGACTTTCTATATAAACTTTTTATTTTTTTATTTTTATGCGATTTAATATAAAAATGAAATACTAAGCATTTTAGTTAATAACAGCAACAATGGTTATTATTATTCCTGGATTCTTTTGTTGCATTTCTTTCTTTCTTTCTTTCTTTCTTTCTTTCTTTCTTTCTTTCTTTCTTTCTTTCTTTCTTTCTTTCTTTCAACGCTAGCTATCTGCACACCGACCTCTGATTGGCCATGCAGGTTTCGGGGAATACAAGTAAGAATATCCTAGTGGAGCCTTTAACTGTCATGTTGGTATATGTGGAATCAATGAAAACACAAGTAAAGCTCTGCAAACTGGTGCTCCTCATCAGCACAAGAACAAGTGACGTTTCATGTCTGAAGAACATTCTGGAAACGTCTCTTTGTCCTCTTCAATTACACTTGAGGGAGTTACAGTGTGCAGACCTTGTATTCAAGTTTTCACTATGGTTTTGGTCCAGCACCTTCTTACCTTCAACTGTTTATATGTTGAATCTAGCCACATGGAATATTCTGTGTGTGTGTGTGTGTGTGTGTGTGTGTGTGTGTGTGTGTGTGTGTGTGTGTGTGTGTGTGTGTGTGTGTGTGTGTGTGTGTGTGTGTGTGTGAGTGTGTGTGTGTGTGTGTGAGAGAGAGAGAGTGAATGTAAGCTCTTTAAGCTTGTGCATCAGGTAATTCAGGTAATTGAATAGTCTGTAAGAATAAAGTGCGCCATGAGGTTCCTGTGCCAGAACCAACTCTTTCATTCAGCTAACACACACACACACACACACACACACACACACACACACACACACACACACACACACAGCAGTGAATCACTTTCATCAAATTAAAGTGACTCCGGTGCCTCAGGGCTTTTGTTATTTGTTTTTCCTGTACCCCTCTCCCTCTTCCTCTCTCTCTCTGATCCCTCTGCCCTGTTCTCTTCCAATTCGACACCGCTCTAATGTAATTTCCCCAAACCTGACTTTCCAGGAACTATGCAAAGAAAAACAAATGTTTGTGCTTGTGTCCATGCTTTTCAAAGTCTAAACCTTTTTAAAAAACATTTTAGAAGGTGTTTCATGCATCAGAAGGCCAAAAAGCACAATAAAAACATCCTGTTCAAGAAAAAAAATCAAATGTCCTTTATTCACCTAAAACATTTGTAATATATTGTCAGCAGGAATAAACAGTCGCCCGTCTCCCATCATCATTTCGGAGGACCACGCAGCTTCCCAACACACAGGAAGACGCACACCTCACTTCTTGACATGCACTTAAAGTGAATCATTTATTTAATGGAACAGTTTGGATCTGAGAATGTCATTTTTTATTGGACTATTTTAAATGGGCAAGTGCAGACCTACAAGTACGACTGTCCTTTTTCTCCTTATGTCGGCAGATTCCTCGCATACTGTCTTTCTCCATTATTCAAAAGAAATATCTAATATTCATACCTAAATGAAAGCTGTTCTATAATGTAGTGTGAAAGGAGGGGGAGGCTGGGAGCAAGGGGGTGAGGAGGAGGAGGGATGGGACTGGAGGTCGGGAAGTGTTGTGGATGCTCGTCTCCCTGTGTGTGTTCTGGTGACTTTTGCAAATGAGAGAGAGAAAAACCAACCAGGATAAGAATCAGCCAAAGGGAAGAAAAAGTGACGGTAACAAGGTTGAAGTGGTGAAGTCAAATCTTCACCCACACGTTTCTCAACAACTGGCATGGAGACGAGGAGATCTGTGCCGTTTCGAGCAGCGTTGCCAGAAAAAATAAATAAAGAACGATAAAATGACGATGCGGATGGTGAAATTGGATGCAGTCATGGTGGAGCGTGTTTTTTTCTTCTTCTTCTTGTGTTCGACATTGGCCAGATTGACAGCGCGCCTCCCCATTCATTACATGTCAGCTGTGTGTGTGTGTGTGTGTGTGTGTGTGTGTGTGGTAATGCAGTGCTGTCTCGCTACATCGTGTCTCAGCGATGTCATATTCTCACCATTCTTTCCTCCACGCCTCGATGACTTCATCAGCTCTCCTCCACCTCCACATCATCTGTCTGTGTCTCTTTTTTTCCCCACGTCTGTCTGTCTCTCCGAAACCCTCTTTTTTGTCTTTTTCCTGTTTGTGTCGGCTTCTCTCCATCGGTTCCCTTTTCGTTTCATCTCCCCCCAACTCTTCCCATCCAGTCCCCTATGACCTCCTCCTCTGTTTGCCGTTTTGAGTCCGTTCATCCAACCCTTTCAGTCCCAGACATTGTCCAGGCTGATTAACTGTGATGAGCCTCCACCCTGAATTAGATCATGCTTTGCACTTAACTTTTTCTTTAGCCGTTTTCTGTGCTACGAAAATAACCCAGCTTTCGTTTCTTTGATGGACAGCAACACGCTGAGCGTGGTCAAATTGAACCACAGCTCACATTGGCACAAAATGTGAATAATTTGATCATATTGCATACAATCACACAATGGTTTGAAAAGCAGGAGAATGAAAATAGATTTCTCTCAAGGGTTCCTTTTTCTCAGCTGTATCTAAATTGAACTATTGGTCAGCTAAGCTGTGCTTAAGGGTCAGGTCACCCAAACTACAAAAAAAAAAAAACATTCTCACTTTTAATTCAATTTGGAAACCGTCTCCTTGAAAGATGTAGACACAGCAATAATGTCGTGGCACGAAAACCCAAATAATACCTGAAGAGTCTGATGATGATGATGATTTGGGTTCATCACGAGTTAGACTTTCCTCATTACATCTAATCATTTGATCCATTTTTGATGTAAAACCTAGACTGGCGACCTGTCCAGGGTGTACCCTGCCTTCGCCCAATGATAGCTGGGATCGGCTCCAGCCCCCCCGTGACCCTAAATTCAGGATAAGCGGTAGAAAATGGATGGATGGATGTAAAACCGGATTCACTCGTTCGATTGATTGGCGAAGCAGTAAACTGTGAGGAAGGTCATCAGCCTAACAAAGTATTTAAGACAAACCTAGCTGGAGTTCCTCTAATGTGCAGCTGGTCTCCCCAGAATAAATTGTCAAGCCCCGCCCTCAACCGAATACCAACCAGATAAAGGGAAACACAGAGATACTGTGACAGAGGTTTGAATAAAGGTCCTCAGATGTTTCCCTCCGTGTTTTATGGTTTCATTTCCTGGTTTCCTGGGTTACAGCTGGGTGTTGATTTGTCTTGATAAGGAAGACAAGGAAAGCACCATGGGACGAGAGAGAGGGAAACAATAATGGAAATGTGTGTGTAACATAAAGATCAAAAGAAAACCTTGAGCATGAGGAAGCACAGTAGAGACGGTTGAACAAACAACGCAGGTAAAGAACGGGACATTTACATGACTGCATGTTTAAGAAAAATATTGTAACACGGCATGAGACCTGCTTAATTTGTAAAACAAAGCTACTTTACATTGTGTGTGTGTGTGTGTGTGCGTGTGTGTGTGTGTGTGTGTGTGTGTGTGTTTGCCCGCAAGAAGAAGATAAGAAGCTGCTGACAGACACAAAAACAGCCCTGTAGGAATGATGGCTTCAAACAGCAACAGCATGCCTCCTCTCTCTACGACCTTCTCTCCCTCTCTCTCCGATTATGTCTCTCTCTCCCTCTCTTCACATTTACCTCACTTTTTTAACCACCATCTTTATTCTGCTGGCTGTTATTTACCTCGCCGTGTGTTTCTCAGTCGGTCCTTCTCGTCTCCATGGGGACCGGGAGAAGGCCACTTTGTTAGGCTACTTCTTGCTTTCCGACGAACTCAGAAAGGAGTCTGTGATGGAGTGATGAATGAAAGGGTTGATGGATGGACGGAGAAATGGATGGATGGACAAGGGAGACTGCTGTGTAATGATAAACGGCACAGGAAGGGTTGCCACGGCAACTGCTGGGACAGGAAACGGCCTAAAGAGATATAGAAAAGGAGTTGAATGAAACGGCATGGGCGGTAATACATTTGGCATCCTCCAAATGTCCATATATGGGCGAGGAAATAAAGAAAGATGTACAGGAGAGAGACATCCTAAGTGGATGATGGAAGCAGTGTATTATTATCTTACGATCTTTGAGCAGAATAACCATCATCAATAAACAAACTCACATTGTTCTGAATACCTTGATGTATTGGCGATTTAAATGTACAGATATGTCTCATAAATAATGACATTCCGATCATCCTCAGCATTATTTAGTGCTACTTACAGTGTATTAAACTAGATCCTGAACTTGTAAAACATTATACCACTTTACATCAGCATGTTTACGGTCATTGTGAGCGTGTTACTGTAGCATGCTGATTTAGTATAGTATAGCTTCCAGAGTCGTTGGCGTGACTAAAGAGTAGGCTCACGCAACACAATCACACCGAGCCGATGCCAATCACATGTCCAATCTCTGCTATCCATCTAATTGTCCTTTTAAAACATTTCTCTGGTTTCCATGGTGACTCGTGTGCTCCGTGTTTTGTGTGCAAGGACGTTTCTGAAAGCAGCGAAGCAAAAAAACCTTATGGTTCTGCATAAAAGCTCATTCTTTTTCTTGTGTTACACAGCTACTCCTGTCCCAGTTTCTCCCTACATTTCTCCTTCCAGTAAGAGGTATCCACCAAACGCATCACATTTCCCATCGCCCTCTACAGATGATCAAACAAGCAATTGTCCCATAATAAATAAATCACTGCCTTCAGATATCTGATCAAAGCAAAAATGCAAAAATGAAAGCAGCGGAGGCCGTGATGCTAGAAAACACTTTATTTATGAAGGGCAACTAGCTGATACTTTTAATAAAACAATAGAGAAATACACAATAAATTATTTAAGTAAAGCATACAGAATATTTTTTTTCTGAAAACGGCAAAGCAGAACTATTAACTTTTTTTCTGAGTTTAAAAACATGAGCGTACAATCGTCAGAAGGGAAGCTGAAACTCTTTGACACTCTGAGTTGATGTAAATAAATCCAAAACAATGACACAAGCTGAACTTGAAACAGGCTACATGTGGCTGTATTGTCCTGGAGGAGAAAAACAAAGCAGTTATGAGGGGAAAAGAAACAGGAATGTCACTTTGGAGCAAGCAACAATGGAATGTGCTGATCGCGCCAGCAAACTGGCAGACACAGGATGCACAAGATCACGCACCCCTCACCTACATCTGCATGGTTTGGAGCCGGTTTCATGAGAGCCGGAGTAGCATTTTGCTTCAAAGAGTCTCAGAAAATGATACGTTACCTAATCGCAATCTGGCTCCTGAGTTACTAAAATTTGGGTTATTTACCGGCCAACCATCCCCTGAAATTTGAACAAATCGGGCCCTCTGTATAAGCGCTGTGTTTATCTTAAAATGCAAAGCACTGGAGGGCAAAAACGATGAAGTGAGGCTGCTTTGCACCTCTCAAACCTCGCAATGTGGCTACCGCACAACCTTTTGGGATATTAGTGTTTTTTTTGTATCTCCCACCTGCTGGGTAACACCCGTGACTTACAGTACACACATGCACATGAAAGCGCCCGCCGGCACGCAGCTGATCGGGTTTCACTGTGACGGAGGAATCGTCTCGTTTTCTGTTCTTTGAGAACAAAAGCCGTTTGTAAAATCCCATTTTTCTCTCTCTCTCTCTCTCTCTCTCGGTGTAAATCCGGCCCCCGAGTGGGCTCGAGTGTGTCACACACGGGAGACGATGATGGAGAGATGACTGATTTTTATTATTTCTCACAGCTGGGGTCATGTGTTTTGGAAATGATAAGCAGTTACTTTGAATTCTTGCTCTGTCGCATTGATACTCTAGCTACCCACACACACACACACACACATGAGCTCGCACGCACAGTCACATGTCGACCATTCCCGTGCTTGTATCGGCTGCCAGCTCTCGCAGACTGTTGGTAACCCTCCACCCCTTGAACAAAAGGACCTCTTCCTGAGCTGTTACAGGCAGACAGGCTCTCCCTCACACACACACACACACACACACACACACACACACACACACACACACACACACACACACACACACACACTTAAGAATCAGTTTTATTTTCAGTAGAAACCAAGGATATTGCTCTAATTCTCACAGATCCCTGTTTTCCCACCGTGGTGCTACTGCAGACTTGCAGAGTGTGAGACGTGAGCATCTTTGTGAGGGGACAAAAAAGCAGCGTAATGAAAAAAAAAAACGAATAAAATAAATCAGCTCAATATATGAACAGGTTGATTGAAACCGCCGAAGTAGCTGCAATCTTTTTTATGTCGTATCTTGAAAGTGGCTCCACTCATAATAAGTGCCGCTAATGTATGAATAGGTGGCTTGATTGACCCTTTTCAGGCCCAACCCCCCCCCCCAAAAAACCCTTTATAGTCCATGTTCAGGGTCTGAGGCTCCGGTTTTATCCATGTAAGCAGAATTCCAGCTAGCATTTGGAATGCCAGGAACGCTCAGAAAGCGGGGCTGAGCGCGGCAGCCTCGTCTGACGTCCCCTTTGATGTGTTAAGAGAGTGAATGATGAAGGGGGAGAAAGTGTTAGTCGGTGTCAGTGTGTGTGTGTGTGTTAGAAAGAGAGAGTCAGTGAGAAGGAAGGGAAAGGAGCAGGAAGTGCATGGATGGAAGGACACACAAAGGGACCAGTGGATATATATGCAGACAGGAATGTGTTAAAATCAAAGGCTACACTGGAAAATAGAGCAGTGAAGAATTTCATATAAATAACTACACTATTTGTGTTTAGAAAGGAGCAGGGGCCTAGAGCGTGTGTGTGTGTGTGTGTGTTCATTAAGAGTGCAGTTCAGATCTGGAGGGTGGCAGTTAATTTCACATCGAGATAAAGTGTTGTTTTGGTTTACACTTGGTCCAGCCCCTCTCCCGCCCTCCTTCTGTCTCACGCTCACTCATCTCCGCATGCTTCTGGCACAAGAAAGTGCCTTAAGTTTCTACAAACACTTTTTTTTCATAACACAAAGAAATGCAAATACATACACATGAAATGGGAACATAAAAAAAATACTGTTTGCACACTGATTGGACACATTTGGCACCCATTAAACGCCTTAAATCAAAATGTAAGTCTGACACAGTATTTAGTGTTATTCTTCAAGGTACGTTGTTGAAAGAGAATCTTCTGTATTTGGCTTTCTGGATGGGTTTGAAACGGAAAATTGCAGGAAAATTAAATAACAAAGAAACGAGATGTGGCTGGGAAACATGTATGGATGTACAAGCTTGGGCCTGCGTACAGAGGAAGGTGTTTTAGGTGCAAGGACAAATGTCGCCGTGTATGATGCGAGCTGCGGTTTGTCAGTCAAAACTGTCGCCTTCTTCTTTGGCTGCATGTGTCTGCGCTGCTGGAATTGATTTGAAGTCCGTTGCAAAAATAGATAAAAGTAGAACTCGTCCAACAGTTCCAGGTGTGTGCCCGTCAGGGTGATATCAGCGAGGCGGCTGGGAGGGACACGCACACTCACACTTTTCATGGTGCGCGAGGAAGATCTCGTCTATGACCCAGCGCACCCGCGGCCTCCGATGGCGCTGCAGGGTGACGTCCGGGGCGTACTTCAGCACCTAAGGGAGTCAGAGGAGAAGGGATGAAGAGAACATTCGCGTGGATTGCTGGCAGAAAAATACTTAATCGTAGCGGTTGACGACTGCCAATAAATCCAATTTGACAGACGTGAGAAATGTCAAGAAAATTATGAGGAACAGGGAAAAAAACGTGAAGGACGTCAAAATATAGATTAGATTGTGAGCAAGGTTTCTCAGAATGCAGCGCCGTACTTTGGGCCGCGAGACAACAATAACACGTCCACTCTTTATCTCGTTCATCACAACCAGACCGCGCTGGAATTCTGTATTGGAAATCTGTATTATTTTAACATTCGTTCATTCTTATTTGCTTTCACGGTAACTTGGACTGGAGCCCTTCCCAGAAGGGGAAACATCCAGGGCACGCTGCCAAAGGGACTGAAGCGAAATAAAACAAGCAAACAGTATACAGCATCTTAGAAAATATACTGAACCAAACAACAATACACACAGATTACAGATAAACCTAGACTGAATATGCTTGTCTAGAAAGTATGCAATGTTGTGGTTTTAAACAACATTTAGAACGTTAATTACAATATAAAGTCCCAAAGAAGAGGCTACAGGCTCCGTTTAGGTGTTCTCTAAAAGTAGAGGGAATCAAATTGTTCACAGGTGTCACTACTAATGTTAAAACGGACTCGAAGTACAAATTGTTCCGCAACCGATGCAGTCAATTTGTTCTCAGGAGCTCAGTGAAAGCGAGGCCGGCCGTGATTTATGTCACGACTTCCTGGCACTGAAACAATAGTGTGAGTAATAATGTGTTTCTTTAGAAGTTAAAGTCAGCGAGGGAGGCAGTTGCAGGTCTAAGACTTGCCGGAGGGGAGAGGAGGGTAGGGGAGAGGAGGGAAGATGAGGAGAGGAGAGAGGAGGGAAGAAGAGGAGAGGAGGGGAGAGAGGAGGGTAGGGGAGAGGAGGGAAGATGAGGAGAGGAGAGAGGAGGGAAGAAGAGGAGAGGAGGGGAGAGAGGAGGGTAGGGGAGAGGAGGGAAGATGAGGAGAGGAGAGAGGAGGGAAGAAGAGGAGAGGAGGGGAGAGAGGAGGGTAGAGGAGGGGAGATGAGGGTAGGGGAGAGTAGAGGAGGAGAGAGAATGAAGCTATAGAAGAACAAAGGCACAAAGAGATGGAGGGAAGAGAGGCTTAAAGAACAAGAATGGTGCAAAGGGATACATTGAAAAGCGATAGAGTGATAGAAGGCCAACAATGCACTGAGAGAGATATGGACAGATTGGAGAGGAAGGGACGGAGGCCCACGTAGAAAGGCTGCTTTTCCATCACTGCTTCGTTGGTCGATGAGGTGCCTGCCTCTGCACGCCCAATATCTCTCACCTTCACGCACTCTCACTTACTTGCACACCTTTTTACATCTAAAATGAAAGTTTGAAGCGATGGTGCTGTTTGAGTAAACCCCAGTCTGAACTGAAGTTAACCTCGATGCGCCAGGAAATAAAATGGGTAAAATAGAACATACAGAGAGTCTTTACATGTCGGAACAGTTTAGAGAAGATCCATTTTTCTCCCCTCGTGGTGCAGAAAATAAAGAAAACTGAATAATCATCAGGCGTGCTAAACCTCCATGCCGATGCTTACGCAATGAATATCTAACAAATGCTTTACATACGGCATGTCAGCAAATAGGAATCAGCCAGGGTCAAAACCTTAAAGGATAATAGGCTTTTTTTTGGAGGTCTACTATTATGCTCAAGGTTTTTTTAATTAAGAGGTTTTTTTAAATCCCTAATAACTGACAGGGCATTCTTCCGTCCTTCACGCCATCGCTTCCATCGTTTGAGCGATGCTTCGACAGGACCGCCGGCGAGCCTCGAGGCCACAGACCTACCTCGTGTAGCTTGTTCGTCGTCTTGGAGGCCTGACAGGTGCAGCCGTTGTTCCAGTTCTCCGTTCCGCAGCCGCAGTTGCCGCCACAGCGCTTGACGAGCAGACAGCGGGGGAAGAAGACGGCGTTGGTGGCCCTCAGCTCCTCGCGCAGGTTCACGGAGTAGTTGCGAGGCGTACAGCTGTAGCGCTTGACGTCGTCGTAGAGACGGTTCAGATCGACTGGGGAGGAGATGACTCATGGGTTAAGCTGTCTTTATGTTTCCCGTGTTGGACTTCGTATCATTATTAATAGAAATATGTGACATGTCGAAGACAATTACACGTACAAACAAATATGCTCAATATTGATTGAATGGAAATGGTTGACAGTCTATTAAATATATGTACAACTTGAACAACAAGTGTATGTAGAGGAACAGGTGAGCAGAAAAGGAGAACACGGGCTAGAAGAGGAAGAGGGGGCGACTCATTGGCTGAAGTTTGAATGTATTGACTTTCTTCAAGTCATCTCTTTAGAGAGGATCACCTCGTTGGTGCAGATAGGATAGGATTCTCAATTGGCAATTCTACAATGGTTCAAAAATGTTGTTCACACGGACACTGTCTGGCGCTTCGCTACCCACAGAAACCACTTTTCCAAGAGGGCGACTGGACAACCTCTCAGCAAAAAGCAACACGACAAGGAGAAACTGCTGATGCGTTCACCTGTATGGTAGAATATGACTGTCCTGACCCAAGAGGAGTTTTGGATAGAGCACGGTCTTTAGGCAGTGATAGTGAGTCTGTGCAGGCTGGATGTTATTCAGGCCCCACACAATGAGGGGCTGCCCCTTATTGCCACCTCCTTTCTGCACCGCGTCCCCACCAAATCAGGGTTAAAGTGGGAGCATCGGAGCCAGCGTATCATGGCTCCGTGCAGCGATCAGAATTAATTCAGGACTCGGCCCTGACCCGACCCAAGGCCTGCACACCGTCTGCAGCTCGTTCTGCCCTTCAGACGAAGACGGAGACGACACAGCCAGCGGTGTGGAGACCTACCATTATGAGACCCAAAGAAAGAAGCGTGGGTTTGCATGTATAGAGTGCCATTTCTACAGTCAGTACAAGGTGAAGTTTGCTGTTTGACTCTTTTTTTTCCAACTATACAGCACATGGAGCCAAACAGAGGGTGAAATGGGACAATCCCTTTCTTTGAAACAAATGCAATATTCTTTAAACAAGTTAATTTGCAGTGAAGATTAATTAAATGCTCTGAGGTCATTACTAGATTTTTCACTTCATTGAAGTGCAATGAGGCCTTTGCGACCCGATACAAGAACAAAGGACTTTTCAAGATCCACAATTGCAATGAAGTACGACTACAGTGCCACGTGGTGAGATCGGCTCGTGTTTTAGCTTCGCTGCAACAATGAAGATTGTTCATTGTTATACTAACATCCTCCATGTTAGTATAACAATGACAAATGACTGTCAAACAGTGTGTGTGTGTGTGTGTGTGTGTGTGTGTGTGTGTGTGTGTGTGTGTGTGTGTGTGTGTGTGTGTGTGTGTGTGTGTGTGTGTGTGTGTGTGTGTGTGTGTGTGTGTGTGTGTGTGTGTGTGTGAGTGTGTGTGAGCAAAGCACAAGGGTCAAGGGAAGCCTAATGGCATTGATAATCAATAAGCAATTGTTGGGGTTTCTATTCATGACACAAAGCATGGCAGCCCAATGAACAACAATGAAGAGGGAAGTGCAGGCTGTATAATAATTTGCTTTAATAATATATAGAGAGATGAAGGCAGGCGGTGCACTATTTACGTTGAGCACATTGATCGTGGTGAAACTGCCCGTGTTAGCAGCACGTGTTTCATCTTAGGCCTGTTCAGATGTGTGGCAAGATCAGGTATGACGGTCATATAGAAAAGTATTGTAGCAAAGGGACGCTACTGGAGGTGTTGTTTTTGTGTTTGGGATTTGGATTATGGATTATTGGATTATGTCTATGTGTGTAAGTATTAAGGTGTGTGTGTGTGTGTGGGGGGGGGGGGGGGGACATAACATTTTGGTTTTCACCAATTTGCTCATTAAATAAAATAAAATAAATAAATAAATACAATTTTTTTCTTTCTATTTTTTTGCATCTAAACATCCAATGAGCTGTCAATTAAAGAAACCGTAATTTAAAAAACGACTCATGCATGTCACCTCTTTATACAAGGCTGTATGGAATATGAATTAAAACATTTTTCTTTAAGATATAATAAATTAGCCTCATCTTAAAAAGTTTGTGACTGGTTTCTTATTTTCATGATGATTCTTTTTTTTTTTTTTCACATAAGGACTACATGCTCCGTCTGCGACAATAAATATAACGATGCTCAGAGCATGCAAATCATAGAAATCTTTTCTTCACCCACATCTCCCTTTGTTAAGAAAAGGACAGGAGGACCCGTCATTTCTGTTGTTTTGCTTTTACTGATGATATTTAACTTCCAAGTGACCATTAATAGATGATGACATCATTGATGGACATCAAAAGTCACAGCGGGTGTCCACCATTTGTAATGTTTTTTTATACGCCTTGCAAGGTGATGGTTCCGGCTCCTTCATCGCTGCCGAGGGACAACGCAGGGGACAACCGTGCACCTTCATACCGTATGAGTGAGGACGAATGCAAAAGCCATGTGCGAGTGTGTAGGTGTGTGTGTACGGCTTGGGCCGGGCCGAGCTTGTGTCTCTTTAAGGGGAATAAGTGTAATCTCAGGAAGGCAGTGGCCTGGAACCCTGTCAGGGATTGTAGAGGAGAGAAAGACCGAGAGCAAGACCGCGAGAATGGCTGTCACTCACAAAGCCGCCGACACGACAAAAAAGTGTGGGAAAAGTTCTAGATTATTATTATTTGTTGTAAAATTATTCATGTGTTTGTTACTTAAAAGTGCCCCAGTTGTTCACGTGATTTGACTTACTGTCCTTGTGAACAAAGGAGAGCGCTTCCGTGTGTGTGTGTGTGTGTGTGTGTGTGTGTGTGTGTCTTAATGAAAACAAAGCTAAGCTGCTGACTGTGGCAGATTTCTGCTCCGCTGCACCGCCTGAATTTCCAATTAGAGAGAGCTGCGCCTGTACAGTGTATCAAAGACCTGCAGCACATATCCACCTTTCCGTAGTAAAGCAACACACACACACACACACACACACACACACACACACACACACACAAAGTCCTCACATACGGCGGCCTTTTAATGCCAGCCGAGCACACGCATGCACTGATAAATGGAGATGGATTTGCTGTCAGGCGCAATTGTTTAGTAAGGAGCCGCCGGGCAAAAAGACGGAGAGAGATATGGAGGGACAGGTGAGAGAGACAAAAGTACTTGAGTCTGTTTCAAGCTTGAATGCTTCTATACAGTAGACACACACACATTGTCACATGATTGTGTGTATATGTGTGTGTAATAAGCGTAGTCAAGCCAAGATATCTGCTACCTCTATGCATTTTTAGGACAAAATCTATTGCCTCACTGACTCCGGGTCGTTGGCACTGACTAAACAGCAGATAACTGCCTTGAACCGCTGGTCCTGCGTCACCTTAAATCCCTCACTGACTCACTTTTAGACTCGCTAGAGGGCAAGTGGCTTATTTGATGATGCAACAGCTTAGTCATGCCACACTATGTTGAGCTGGTTCTTTTTTTCCCCCCACAAATCATATTTTATGTAACTAGAAGACATTTTCATTTCTTTATACATCTCTTCCAAGTACAGACAGTACTTTCACACCCAAATTCATCAGAATGCTTAAAAAAAAAGAAAAAGAAATCCTGTTTCTTTTCCTTTTTTCCTACTGTAAGTTTCTCCTACTAAATGAAGTGTTAAAAGTATGGAAGAAATAAACTCCAGCGCTGAATATGCGACACTTCATTCCATGTTTTCTGTCACCTGTGCTATATTTCATCACACGGCAGCGATGTGTCTCCATCCCAGTCACCACAGCCCAGACTAGTCCTTTTCTCCAAATTACTGAGCCGTAGAGTTTCCCTCTGCAATGCCGTGCCACTGAGTTTATGGTGCAACGGGCCTCCAGCTGTGTGGGTCTTTCTTGGTCAGCACCATGCAGCATGCTCGCCCCACCCCTCTATTACACCCGCTATCATTATATATATTATTATTTATACATATATCACACCAGTCTGCAGCGAAATACTGTGAACGCAGCTGAGTCGTTGAGGATGTCACACTGGCCTCTTCTTCTATTTACTGCAGAATACTGATATATACTATTTATATATATATTTTTTTCTTTTTATACAAATATCTCTTTATACATGTCAACTTCATACAACACGTACAAAAACTGAGAGCTCGATCCACACTTACGCCAAGTGACATATTAAAAACAGATTTTATTCATGGCTGCAAATTTCCCCCTGTAATTAAGCTTAATATAAAATGAAGAATTGTGGGATCCTCACGAGAATTGTTAAGCCCCATTAAGCATTATATTCCACATTCATGACCTCCAAAAAAAACCCCATTCATAAAAGGGTTGCAAGTACTACCTACAGCTTGCTCGAGGCCATGGCATCGGAGTTTAGAATATTAATTTCTTGCTAGTCGGACACCAAATTGTAGGGCAGCTTTGCACTTTACTACTGCAATGCTGCAAAACTGGTGTTTTCTTACATTTTAACTTTTTATTTGTTTATAGTTTGATAGCAAATCCGGTCTCTTCTTTCTCATATCTACTCATACTTCTGTATTGGAAAAGTGTCTTTTCGTGTATCGGCTCATCCCACTTGCAGCAATGATATTACGGCCAAATGAAGATGATTAGCCGCTTACTAAGAGCACAAGCAGGGACATGAACTGTTAGGGTTTAGTATTCTGCAAGACTTAATCTGTCACGTTTTCTTTTTGTTGTTGTGTGGAAAGTTTTCTGAATAGCTTATAAAAGGTATAAGATTTGAATCCATCATACCTTTATTGTGTCTGCTTGCCAGATGATAGGCCCTGGATCTGTAATGTATGTGTGTCTGAGTGTAGATGCTGTCCAGGTCCTGTCTCCAGGTCTCTGGGCTCAGAGACCTCAGAAGCTGCTCCACAGTGTCAAAGGCGGCTATGGTCCGGTCTAAATCCTCCAATGAGAAAGGGACCTCAGTCACTGCCGCTTGCATCTGCCCTCCAGCACTGTCCTGCTAAGAGCAAAGAGGTATAGACAAGGAATTAGGAGTCTATGATTCATTTGAGCCTTTTCTAACTTTAGCATTGCTTCATTTGTAACATCATTACCTACAGCACATTCAGCAGATCACAGGGACCAAACCTTCCTGGAAATAATGTGGGTCACTTTATCATTTCTTCCACCAATTATTTCCACCAGTTATGCAGCACAGAGTTATGATACAACTCCATTTAAAGGGCAATAAGTCACAGTGATGTTTTGCAGTCTCTGGTAGGGAATCAGGTGGCTATGCTGAAGGTTGTTTTTTTATGGAATTTGGAATTAACAGGTACACAGAGATAGGATTCTGCAGCTAATGAAGCGTTGGCTTTTCTGTGCAAGCACTGAAAAGGAATCCAAGGATTCATGGGAAGATTTGCAGATAACCTGCCAAAGTCGCTTTTGATCACACAGACTCGTCTAACACGTGTGGTCATTAAGGGGATCCCCACTAAACATTTCAGACAGAGCTTTTAGTGAAATGGGAAACAGATTTTCCTAGGAGACATCTTGACCTGACGTCCAGGTCCATCAGTGTCTTCCTCCACGATGTAGCTTCTCTAAATGTGTGATGCATTTCTATTACAGTAATATACCGTTAAATCTGATGCAGATTTTTACTTTTTATTGGTTTGATTTTAGGATGTAAGCTTGCTACTTGGGAAACAGCCGGGTCGTACAAGTCGACTCTCGACTCCAAGTCCAGTCTTGTATCTCAAGTTCCTAATCAGACTGTTAACAAGGAGCATAATGGAAAAGGGAGACTTGGCCCGGATGCTGCTGGCTACACTAGAACCACAGTAATATAGCCCTTTGCCCCCTGAGGCTTCTCCATTGTGAGACCGATGTCTGTGAGATTGAGCTTAGATCGAACTCGAAAATGCTAGAAATCATTGCAGGCTTGAAAAAACTTCACTTTGCCTCAAAATTAAGATTTCTTTTCCAAACCGCCCGGCTACCATTGTTGTGCAAATTCAAGCAAAAAATAATCTCACCATTATAATAAAAGAAAAAAATGTGTTTGCTCAGTAATGTGCGAACAATTGCCGACATGAACTTAATGTAAAACAGCCGCACGCCACTGTGAAAACCAACGACGCAGATTATGTTTCAGAGCGCTGTTTGAATATAAAGTTGAAGAGGCCAACAAGCCTTGCATGTACTTCCCATCTGTGTGACACATCCATACATACACACGAAAAAAAAAACCCATACACCCACACACATGTAACCATTATCACTCCATGCAGAAAAACTGCCACGCAGCCCAACGCACACTAATTATTATGGTCACATATGTCAGCAAACCCCACCGCTGGTTCACACAAATTATACCGATGTACTTATAAAAACATTAATCTCTGGAACCATGTCATTTTACATCGCAGGCCTCATGCATAATGAATGCAGTACATACATGCATGAATGTGTTCTGTGTGTGGGTGTGTTAGCCTATGCAAATGAGCCATATGTCATATTTATCAGTGTAGCCATTGTTCCCATGTTGTGTTTAGGACGACACGCATGTGGGATGACGGATGAGTTGGAAGGCAGGCAGGCTGCATGTGTTGGATCTATGAACAGAATCTGCTCATAACACCGTTTTCAGACTAAACAATTAAATATACATTTATTTCTTCGACTGAATGGCTGTTTCCGCCCCTCCAAAATATATTTGATTAAAAGTGAGCTCAAGCATGTCTGTTCAAAACATTTTGAACAATACATAAAGTGCGTATGGGTGTGCATGACTCACCGCCATGGGCATTGTGACAGCCTCCCAGTTGGTGTTGGATGCAGGCAGAGGAGAGTCGTACTAAAGGAATGGACAGAAGAAATGACCAAATATCAGCTGATGAATCGAGCAGACAAGCGAGAAATCACACCGACGAGAAGAAATGGAAAGATGATTATCGAATGAATGAAAATAATTTGTTTTATGAAGCTGGTTGAGTGCTTTAAAAAAGGCCAACGGGCTTCTTTTAAAAAAAAAAAAGTTTCAAATAGTTTAACTTTGAACACAGCTTGTTGAACATGAGGGGTGGAGTTTCCCATGTTAAGTTAGCCAAGACATTCAGGTGTCTGCCTGTCTCACTGATGGACTGTCAGCATGTCGGTTAAATCTGAAGAGAATTTGCAGCAAAGCTGGTCCCAGCATGCCTCTCTGTGCGTCTGCGGAGGCAGTCAGACTCTGGTCAAAGCACGTTAAGATGGTGAACACTCATCAGACTTACATATTTGGCACGCACGCACACATTTTTTGTCTTCTTCTTTCTCTCTCCCACATGCTCACACACTTTCTCTGGCAACACACACACACACACACACACAATCTCACAGGCAATCAAATCCCTCTCCTTGAAGAGTCTTAAATACCATCCCCGGTCAATATGGAACAGTAAATCTGTCTCAACCACACTTCAAAGACACCGTGCCCTCACTTTGTGTGTGTGTGTGTGTGTGTGTGTGTGTGTGTGTGTGTGTGTATTTGAGTGTGTATATGCACGCTAATGTAATAGAGTTGACATCAAAGCCTGTCAGTGTGCAGGCATTTTTTTTGTTTAACAGATTCTCGCATGCTGCCTGGATAAACGTCCTCGTACACGTAAACGCACGCCGACGCCAGCTGTGATTGAGTTCAGGAGGTTTCCTGTAAGAGCGCGCGTGTGCACGAGCGGGTACATGCATGTTTAAAGATTCCTGGTCTCATCTCCTTTTAAGGTTAAATGCTCCATCGAGCACATCTGGGCCACTTAATAGTGGTTGGGAAAAAAAAGTTTAAGAGACAAGGATATCGAGGGAGGACTGAAAGCCTCGGAGCGTGCGAGCTGCGGTCACCTGACAACCGCGTGATCGGACCCTCTCACATGTTTGTGTGTTGCAAACGTACATGTTTGCCGGAACTCAGTAGCATAATCGTGTACGTGCAGATCCCTTCCTTGTCAGTGGATGGATGTTATGTTATGCTCCAAAGGCCTGTGGCCTTAAATTCAGAAGCAATACTTGTAATGGAAGCTAAAAGTACTATTTCAGGCGATGCGGTTATATTCACCCGCGGTGAGGGAACACATTCTTATTTACAGTTGCAGTCAAGTGGAGGGGACACCAGGGAGCTACCCTTTTCAACCTTGATTTTGTACAGTCGGACGATGGAGCGTCCGAGGATTTAGTGTGCGGTGGACGGGGAGGAAGGCAAAAGCGTTTCCCTGTCGACTTTTTCCCCTCCGCATGACCCGTTATCTGGCTCACAGCTAGAGGACGTTCCAGTAAGGAGATAAATCACACCAGCCGCGTCTGTGCCGTCTCGTCTGTGTCCGAGGCGGAGCTCATTTCCAGGAGAACGTTTCTTTTCATGATGTTTACTGTGATAACTAGTGTCTTCAATAGGTGCTGTTTATCATTAAGTGTTATCGCACACACTTGAAGGTGTTGTTGGTTCTATTTTCTGTCATATTTAGTGGAATATCAGTCCATATGGGAAGCAAACATGACTCATATTTGGATCATATTTCCCGATCAATAGTCTTTTTCCCACTGCACCTCAGCAGCAAGAATACCCATCCGTATTACATTAGTGTTACTTGTATCATCTGAAGCAGTGAAATCAATATTGGAAGGAATATCTCCCGTTCACAATACTTTAATGATTTGTGCGCTCGCAGTGTTTCTTTGAACCTCTCTAACCAAAATGAAGTGGCTCTTAAAATGTTTGTCTTGTGCAATCAGAAGCACTCATTACTTCATGTAAGCTTACACTGCAGATGATGAATCACACTCGCTGGAAAAAAAATCATATTTGAAAAGGATCAAAGAATAATGATTTGGGGGGAAAACAGCGACGTGAATAATGAGTAAGACCTCTGTTTGAGTGTTGCAGATGTTGGGCTTTTGTTTCGTTGGAGAGGGGGAGGAGTCGTATTCTTACATCACACATAAAGATCTGTGGAGACCGACCCAACATTTTATATACACACCGTATGTGTCTCCGTAAGCCAGATCACATATCTGATTGCAATCCGTCTTGGTTTTCCCGGAGCTACATGTAAATCTGCGTAAGCCTCCCTCTCAGCACAGCGGGTGGTGTGGATGCTCCTGAAGCTGTTGGGTATCGGCGTCAAGTGTAGAAAAATGAAAATAAAAGAGTAAATTGCCACTTCAGCCGTTGAGTTACGGCGTCGGCGCTCAGCGGCGTCCTGCTGTGCGCGGAACAGGAGCGTGGAGAACTCGCATACGGGCGACGAGCGAGACCGATGTTTGTCTCCGCGGCCCTCGCTGACGCCGCCTCCCTCGCCCGTACGGATCGGTGCTCTCTCGCCCACAGACCGGCGAGTGGCTGATCTGATCAGGAGTCAGACAGGTGATACTTAAACCTTCTGTGTTGTGTGTTGCTTTCTCCCTAGTTTAGTGAGACGGTGAGATCAAATCCAAGACGAGTAAAGTGGCATTTTCCGTACTTGTCACAGTGTCACACGTTCTCTGGCGATCATTGTGACACACATGATGAGAGGTGAGGCTGCTCGGGTATTAGATGAACAAGGCCGACACAGATCTGGAACACAGAATGGGTTTCGTCTTTTGGTCGTCATCCAGTCTCTTTTCCCCGTATGCTTTCAGATGATTCGCTCTCGCTCATGATTTCTCCTCCATCTAGTCAACCCTAGTCTGGCTACCCCACAGACGCTTCTCTGCCTCTCTCAGTTCATGTTGTTTTAGCCATTAGCAGACATGCTGATACCATCTCTGACACCTGTTCTCTCCCTTTCCAGTTCTGCCTCTCCTCATCCTCCCTCTGCCTCTCTCGTCCTCCTTTCCTCTCCCCCTCCCTTCCTTCTTATCTGTTCGACAGGTCTTGAGAGAACAAATTAGACCTGCTAAATTAAGCCACACACACAGCTCTGGTCTAGCTGGAGGCAAGCTGTGAGCGTGCGAGGAAGATGGAGAGTTACAAACCCGCACTCAAACGCGGGGTATCTTTGAAAAAAAAGGTAAAATGGATGAAATAGATAAACCTCAGGAGTCGGATTCTGTTTTGAATGATTATTTGACCAGGGGAGGAATAACAAAGGGTGAGACGGGAGGGGAGACGGGGAGAGAAGCAGTGAGAGTCTCAAACAGACGCTTATTTTTTGGTGTACTTTTACTTTGTTGTCCTCATGCTGGTTGAACGTGATGAATTTAAATCTCTTGTGTTTTTAGTTGAGGTCGTTAAGGGCTTATCTCATTCAAACATACAGTTAATTACTATTTTAATGGGTGTCTATTAAAATAGTCATAAATATATATATATATATATTAGGGCTGTCAAAGTTAACGCGTTAATAACGCGTTAACGCAACATCCTCTTAACGCCGTTAATTTTTTTAACGCGCGATTAACGCTCGGTATTAAAAAAAAAAAAAACGTGCATTGTATGATTTATGGCCGTCGGTGGCACCTGTAGTCTTGATCCAGAGGGAAGGTGCGTGTCCACAGGCAGCGGTGTTTCCCCGCGTCCCATTCATTGTCTATAGGTACGTGTCCACAGGGGTGATTTTAAACGCGTGTGGACGCGCCGCTTCCCAGTATTGCACGCTTGGTGGTCTGCGACTAGAGGATGATTGACAGGCGCTCTCCTTCAAACAACAGATTTTTGCGAGCGTTCGCGAGCGTTCCCGAGGCAGCGAGTCGAGCCCGGCGCCTCTGATTAGCATAAAGTAGATTCGACTTCAAGGCAAATGAGGAGCGGCCAACTCGCGCGCCGTCTCTCGACATTCGCCGCTGCCTGTGGACACGCACCTTATGTGAAAAGCTGTTCACCTTCAAAAGACTGCCGGATGGTTCAGTCAATAAGACCAAAGTCATCTGCGCGTACTGTGGGTATGAAATGAGCTACCATAGAAATACGTCCAGTCTGAGATATCACTTGCAAGCCAATGCACTTATATCCTAACTGTACTTATGTCCTGTTACACTATCTCCTGTGACATGTTCACTTTAATTGTTTGTGATATATTCTTATAACCCAGTTTTGATCCCATGTTTTGGTAAGGGGATATTTGAAGTGTTAAATAAAACTTTTTCATAAATCAAGTATATTTGCCTTATGTTGTTAAAAGTATTAAGAATATGAAAAAAATACATTAAGGTACATTTAGAAGAAAAAAAAAATGTGCTAAAAAATGCGATTAATTTGCGATTAATCGCGAGTTAACTATGGACAAAATGCGATTAATCGCGATTAAAAAAATCAATCTTTTGACAGCCCTAATATATATATATATAAATAAATATATAATATATATATATATATATAAATATATATATATATATATATATATATATATATATATGGTCCACAGTCTTACTACAATATTATGGTCTTGGTCTCTTAGGATTTGTTGACAATAGGACGGATTTATCCTTCAAGTAAAAAAGCTGTTAGTGCTTCTTCGATTTTTGGGTGATAAAAGGATTACTTTCTCGGGACGTGTAGAGCTTTCAAGTACAAAAGTGACTGTGTGAAAGTGAAAGATGGTCCGTAAATACAGGATCTTGCCCTTTACGTCATCTGTGCTCATACAAGTCTTTTGTTTTTCCTTTCCTTTGATAATAAGTGATGCCACCACTTCAGCCCTGCTGTGATGCTGCGTCTCTTCACCTCTCTTTCCTCTGCACTTCTAAAAGGAGGAAGCCAGGGAACGTTACAACAGCTTTCTCTTCCTCTTTTCCCTCTGATTAGAGGGAGGGGGAACATCTTCAAATCAGACTCTCCCCTCTCCTTCTTCTTTCCTCTCCCTGACAGAATGACAAAGCTAATCTCCTTATCCGTTCGTTTGACAGCCTTTAAGAGAACACTTTCTCATCCTCGCCCTCCCTCCTGTCGTCTTTCCCCTATGCCTCCACCTCTCTTCTGCTGTCGGGAGGACGTGTGAGAAGAGAACAATTGGCTAATACGTTTTGGCATTTTTACCGACTGTGTTGCTGGATCCTCCCCTCTCTCTCTTCCTCCCCCCATCTGCATCTCCCCCGATCATCCCATCTCTCATTTTTTTATCGCAGAGGTAAAAGAGTGAAAGAAGCATTCTACCTGGAGCATTGCAGGGGTAAAAAAAACCCCTAAAACTTTAAGCTCTGTCTCAAACAACCGCTCATGATTTATTGTCAGGTGTGTGTGTGTGTGTGTGTGTGTGTGTTTGAGTTGTATCTCACCAGCAGCGAGTAGTAGAGTTTGAATCCCGGCTTTGCGACAAAGTAATCGTCAGACTTGAAGGTGACTCTTAGCATGTTGGTTTTGGAGTTGAGGCTAGGCGGGGCCTTCTGCCCACACCATCGACCCCAAATTATAGTGCTGGTCTCCGATTGGTCCTCCACTTCAACAAAGTCATACCTGGAGTGAGAGGGATGGAGATGGAGAGGTAGATGGATGTGTGGGAGGGGAAAAAGGGAAAGATGGACGATGGTAATTGATATAGGTCAAGAAAACAACTGGAAAACAAACAAACCAAAACAGTAATGGATGGATGTGTCTGCACAAATGGAAGAAAGACGTTAAGGAAAAGCAGTAAAATAATATACTTGGAAATTCGGTGACATAGCTATAAAGTGAGAAAACCAAAGCAAATGGTAAAATGGTCACAGTTACACATCTACTTTCCATACAACAACGTTTTTTTAAATTAATGTGCTTTATTTCGATGTTATGTCAAAATCAAGGCAGTTCTTTGACATTTTGGGAAATACACTAATACAGTTTCTTACTGAGACCTAAATGAGAAGATCCACACTCATGTCCGTACGCTAAATATGAAGCTGAAGGCAGTAGCAGGTTAGTTCAGCGTAAACAACTAGCTATGGCAACGGCTAACCTTCACTACAGGTTTGTTTTGCTAGGCTACTGATTAGACAAACAAGATGGAACGTGGAGGATTTTGTCATCTTTGGTTGGAGCCAGACTAGCTAGGTTTCCATTTTAATGCTAAGCTAAGCTAACCAGCTACTGGTTCCAGCTTCATGTTGTACAGATATGAGGGTGGCATCGTCCTCCTTGTCTAACTCGGCAGGAAAGCTAATAAGCTATTCCAGATATCTGCAACTACTTTGGAGAGTACATTATCAAAAACGATGAAAAAGTATGGCCGGCACTACAAAACTAAGAGCCAAATTGTTTTAAACAAATTTTCCTACAAGTTATTGTCTACAATTTGCATCCTGAGGCTTCTAAGCACAGTTGGCATTCGGGGTCTTGGATAGCAGAAGATACTTCAACTCCATGAAATTTACATTGCATTCTTAAATTACGCTGCCAAACTAGACAGCAAGTATTTTACAGGAAAGGTTTTTTTTGTTAATTTTCCGGCAATGAGTGCCCAAGTCAATTAGTGAGCCCATTTATTAGCACACGTGCGGATGCACACATACAGCCAACTTGGCAAGCAAGATTCGAGGAACCAGGCAAAACTGCTTTCTCCCTCTTCCTACCTTTCCAAATCTCTCCTCCCCCTGCCGCTCCTCATTGTCTTTCGTGCAAAGTGCTTACAAAGACGGCTGACTTGCATATGGGGATTAAAAAGTTTATTTTCTCCTCTCAACCCAAGGACAAACTTCTTAGACTTCTTGCCAAAAAAGCAAACTTCAGCTATCCATCTCTGTCTAAGTGATTCCACCCCCCTATACCTTCGTATACACTTTTCTACCTTCAATTGCAGCTTTTTGATAAGTGAGCTCTCGTGCATGTATGAACACATCACGTTCACAGACGTCACCGTTAACTCTTGTATGTCCTTTAACTTCAGACATCTCCATTAACTTTTAATCTCCTCTCTGTCACTTCAACTAATCCTCTCCATCATTTCCGTACCTCTAACCATCATCCCTTAATCAGGCGTCATCACTTTCCTTTTTGTCTGTTTTTCATCTAATCCCCCCGTTCGCCCTCCGTCTTTCTGATTTTTCACGTTTTACCTGCACACTCCGTTGTCGGCCTCCTCCAGGCAGAAGTGTGCGTCAAACTCCAGGTGTATGCGGCTCCCTGGTGGCGAACGCAGTTTCCATGACAACAGGAGATTCCGGGGGTAAGCGTTGGGGAAGCGTGGGCTGTGGATGGCTCCGCCCACTGCCGTTACTGTGACGTTTTCCTCTTTGCGGTACAAGTCTGTGGTGAGGCGATTGCTGTCTGTTAGTGGTTACAACTTATCAGTTAGTTGGTCCAGTTAAAAAAAATAAAGACAAATAGGACTTTTTTGGAAGAGAGCCCCAAAACATACACAGATGAACAGTACGAATACAAATGTGAGATTTCAGTCTGATGAATTGACCTCAGCAAATGTACTTTAATTCCAGCACATAAAGCTTTTAGCTTAATGTATAAAGATGTAATTTAAATGAATAGTCTTTGAAACAAGCTGATTCACTTTCTTGCCAAGTATTGAATTAGAAGATGATAAAACTCTCAGATCTGTCCCTTCAATATGAACTTACAGCCAGCAGCCGGGTAGCTTAGCTTTAAAGCTGGAAATGGCTAACCAAGCCCCGTCTGAAAGGTAAAATAAAATATATAATGTCTTCATTAGACAGCTTTATGCTAGTAGGTAGAACATTTTCAACCATTTCCCCATGTTTTCAGTCTTTATGCTAAACTGAGCTGCATTCTGGCGGTAGCTTCATATTTACAGATATGAAGAGTGGTATCAAACGACTCATCGGACTCTTGGCAAGAAACGGGATTAACTTATGTCCCAAAGTGATGGGCTGCTCCTTCAACCGTGTCTTCTCTGGCGTGGTTGTTAGAGTTGGTAGTGTGGAGACGAAATAAAATGAAAAAAATGATTATACGGCTCGCCTCTTTCGTGATTCTACAGAAGAAGGCTTCATGCACTGAACATTTTGTTTATGAGGATGTTTATGGATATGTTTGTGTATCTGTCCTGGTTTCAAAGTATAACAGAATTTTTCACAGCCATTAGATTTTAATATCGTTTGTGTGCAAGAGGAACATTTGGTCTGATGGTGGTTCTGGAGAAAAGGTCAAGGCATCTGCAACGATATTCAGATGAATCTTCTGACGATTATGAATATGAACGGCAAATTTGAGACGGAAAACTGGCCATGGGCCAACACGCTGGTCAAAAGGGAAAATAGATTCCCCGTTATATATAATAATTCACTGGTGAACAAGAATCACATCCTGTTTGATAGCAGATCTGGAGAACAATAGATGGACAAACATCAGATGACATCACTGATCTTGGTCTGTTCATTGCACTGCTATGTCAAATCATGTCTCGACTGTTTCTGGGCTCTGCCTACTTTCCTAGCTCACCACACACACACACACACACACACACACACACGAGTTACAATATAATAATAATTAAGACCTGTCATGGGCTCTGTTTAATAGCCTAAGTGCTTTACTGACAACTTCTATAAACTATAATGGTTTTTAAAGTCTTGTTATAAGTATAATAATTACTCATCGGTACTGAGGAACATCATAGTCACACCCACTGAATGTCTCATCCTAATTAATCAACGCGATCATAGATCACATTTTGATTATTGCGTAACAAAAGTTATTAATTTCCCTCATCTTTTTATTGCTGACTTTCTAAAAAATTAGAAACACACACACAGAGACACGCACAGAGTCTAAGGTCAGGCTGTGTGCTGAAGTAGGCTGACAGGGCTGTATTTTCAGAGATGAGAGAGAGGGAGAGGGAGAGAGAGAGAGAGAGAGAGAGATTTGAACGTATTTATTAATGGCCTGTATGCCTCATTGATCTGAGCTTTTATATCTGAATGAATGAGTTCTAAAAAAAGAAATGAAATGAGATGAAACAAAGTTTACTGTTTAGCACAGACTACTCCGGGGCAAAGTTACTGAGGAAATAATCTATCATGTATATACAGTCACATAAAATAACACCTGTTCACAATATTCCAAGAATAACGTCTTAAAATGATTTAATTCAACATTTTTCTCCATTACTAATATAGATTTGTGGGGGGGAATGAAAAGTTTCCCATTAATGCTATACAGACCCAGAACATGAAATCTGTCCATGAATGGTCACAAATGTTAACACAGTCTGAAACAAGCAATAATGCACTGGAGAACTCCCTCTATTAGTGGCGGGAATCGTCAGTCACCTCAGTCAATTCGATTATTAAACGATTCGAGGATGCCAGTGCAAGATGAGTAGGACCACTTTAAGATGGAAGAAAAATAACAACAACAATGAAGAAACTCACCATTTGCATTTACATTTGGCTTCAACTGTCAATTTGGGGGAAGTGTCAAATCCATTTATTCAGCTTTGTTCCCTTGAACTCTGTTGCCCTTCTCCACAATATTGCAGCCTGTCTCTCAACTGGCTGGTGACTTGTGTGTGTATATTGTATTTATATGCTTTTGGTTTCAGTCTTTCCTGTCTCTGCTCTTGTGTGATTAACCTCTGCAACAAAACGTGTAACTTCAGCGAAGGAACATCAGACAGATTTCTGTTTGCTTTCCTTGTTCGTCCATTTGTTGCTTGTATTGTGTGTCTCTGATGCCTGGTGTGACAAGGAAAACGCACAAAACACTTTTAGTTCTCACAACCTCAAGTCGAAGTTTTTCAACGCTGGGAACCATTTAGCATTTGTTTGGATACAAACGTTTTTCAAATTGTTACAGGGGTTGGATGTTGTAAAACGGTCAATCTCTTGGTATATTCATGGCTGTCTTTTAAAACCTTTACAACATAACGTCTCAGCACATTAGTCCGTTTCCCATCACATCCATCAAATCATGCATTTTAAAGCACTTCTCTCCAAAACCAGCCGTACAACACGCATCACTTCTGTACTTTTACAGAAAGTTCTGCAATCTCAGGAATCAAGACGATGTCAGGTGAGCCGATGATATCACCGACAGTCTGACTCACGCCTCGAGATTTAAACACACGCGCTGTCTGACACTGGCAATTAAGCTTTCAGACTCCCGATGCGACACACACACGGTGACGGTGTGACGTGTGAGGTCGTGAGAAAAAAAAAAACATGCTTGATCCTACGTGTGTTTGCACAGATGCGTATGTGGGCAAATTCTCACAAAGTAAACTTGGTTTCTCCCACCTTCAGTGCCGGGGTGTGATGTTCTCCGGCTCTGAGATCTATTTCCGATCCAAGTGTCAATCACACTCTTATCACCCAGCAACCAGTGTGCATCAGAGGCTACGGGAAAAGAAACGATGACAGAGATCAAACTTCCTATTTTTCACCTAATTTAAAGTGCCACATGTGCAAACACTGATCCGTGTCTCTATTCTGTGCATGTTTTCTTGAGTGACAGTTTGCGTCTGATTCGCCTTCGGAGACTCACTCCCACAGGACGTTACCTACAACAAGGAAGCAAGGCATTCCCTACATCTGCCATCCCGTCCAACATATCCTGTCTGACTTTCATCTACTCAAAATGCATTCTCATAAGCCCCGACGCTCGCTAACAGGACACACATTATGCAGCCTCTCAGCTGTGGAGAACTCCCCCGGGACACGCAATGTTGCTGTTCTCACTCTTGGTGGCATTCCCATTTTCTGCCTCCAAAAAAAAAAAATCATAAGTGTTTTAAACTTGGTATTTCACCATACTTCTGAATATTTTTAAAGGAAGTTATTGCATCAGTTTTTATAAAATCCAAACATTCATACCTTTCACTGAACTGAAAAACACTGATTTGCATTCCAGCGGAGAGTGAAATGATATACGACTCTCATGTCTGTCTATTGAAGGCCAACAGCTGATTAGAAATGGCTAGTCTGGCTCTGTCCAAAGATAACAAAAGCAACCAATCCACCAACCGCTTATTTACATGTCAGATCTCTCATTTGTTTGTGTCTGTACAAAAGAAAAAAATAAAGTCAAAATTAAAATTTTTGTGTGTTTTTTACAAGGGGCTATGTGCCAAATAATTTCTTGGCTGGGAGCAGTGCCTGCCTGGAGTCTCATCGGGTTGCCTGGCAACTAAAAGCAAATAAGTGTATTTTTCCAAAACTATTGCTTTAATTATAAAGGGAACCAAATCAATTGTAAGTAAACATAGCGTTGGTTGACATTTCAGTGACAGGAGAAGAAAACCAATCAGTGTGTTTGAATGATGAAGACAAGCCCATGAAAAAGTCTGACATGTCAAGGGAAACGACTATTTAATGAAGTTAATATGATGCACATTAGTTTGTATGAAGCACTGGATAACTTTAACTTCATACCTTTTTGTAAGACGGTTACTGGCTCAGTTAAGTGAGGATAACACTTATAGAATAATTAGAATATATAGAATAATTTTCTTTTTAAAAAACAGATGCTAAAATAATGATCTTTATTATTGTTATTATTATTATTATTACAACAGATACATTTTTCTTGTTATATGCTGAATTGTTTATTCATATCTGTGTGTGTGTGTGTGTGTGTGTGTGTGTGTGTGTGTGTGTGTGTGTGTGTACATCACTATGCTGCTTAACAAAGTCTCTTGCCTCAACTGTTTTGCCACTCTCTTAAGACAAATCAGTCTTTAATATACACTCTCACACACACACACACACACACACACACACACACACACACACACACACACACACACACACACACACACACACACACACACACACACAGGAGGTGAACACTGCATGCCGAGGGGTGTCAGCTTTGGTCAGCATCGTCTCTCGCCCTGCATTTCTCCTCTCTCTCCTTCACTTCCTCTGTTCCCTCCATCCTGCACCATCCTCTCTACACCTCCCCCCTCCCCTCCCCCTCTCTGACCACGACAGAAACACAGAGGCTCTAATCTTTCCTTCCTTTTACACCAAACGGACACCTGATTTACACCGTCTTCTTCTTTTTCCTCTTTCAGATGCTTCACACCTCGGGGACCAAAGTCAATGCTCGTCCCTGAGGCGTGACTACAGTTTGACTTGGCACCTACATGGTTAACTATTAATACATTGAAAATGGTCAAAAAACCATGTCTCCTCTTCTACCTCTGTCTGATATTTTACTTGTTTCCTCCGAAGTGTCATTTAGTGCAGCCCCAACTTTGCTGCTAACAGCAATTAACTTTCATCACTTTCTTTTATGCAAAGAGACAGCATGTTTTTTTTCACAGTCAGTGTAAAAGTGTGGGGAATTGGGATTCTTAAGTGGTGCGATGGCAGAGAGAGGAAGGCAGAATATAGAAGGGATGGACTGCGGGGACCTTTCAGTGACTCTCCAGTCTAACTAAGTGACACGGTGATCAAAAAGGAGAATACATGTATGAAGAAAGGGTGTGTGGGAGTGTCCAGTGCATTAGGCAGGCCACATAGGCATTCATGTGTGTTCTATACATGCAGAGGCAGCTGGAGTGTACATATCCATGAATTATAGAGAACAGCAAGCCTATGTATATAATTATAGACAAGACCACAGCGCATGCATTATGTGCCTTCAGTTGGGCACACAAGAGCTGCTGCGTTAGCTTGATGACAGACTTCTGGTCAGCAAAGTGTAACGTGGACTTCAGTCTTAATGATTTTTGGAAATGTGTTCCAAAAGCATACAACATAAGAAATGCACAGATGGAAACAGCTGCACTGTGGAGTCGGTATGAGTGTTTTTAATGCCATGCTAGCTAGAACCATTGACTTGCGCTAGCCATAGCACAAGCAAACTCGGCAACTAGAAGAACTGAATGAAATTTCTTGAAAACGTCTCCAGACGTCTCGAACACACCGGCTCACTTGGAAAATAGGTCTTATGTCCAAAATTCAGAACTATCCCTTTAAGCCATTGCCTGGCAACGATATAATATAGAACTTTCTGTTTTTAAAGCTTTTGGAAAATATTCTGTGTGCAAACAACTTGCAAGATACTAAAACCAAGTGCATGGTATTTACTTTCTCTAGTAACCCTCTCTATGGTGTTCTCTCTCTCTCTCTTGCAGTAAACGTACAGTACATCAAAGACGAAGTTGTTTTTAGTTCCACATCTCTCATAAAGTTCTTATTGTTATTCAAAATGAAAAAAAAAAAACTCTTTATCCTGGAAAAACCACATTGAATCTGTCTGCAAAATGGAAAAACATTTTCTCTGCCACCTGAGGACGTTTGGGATGAGGAGACACATTCTTCTGTTGTTTCCTGTGATCACATGTTCTACAGTCATGTCATACCACTGAACTTTGGCATTGTGTCAAATGTACCTTTTCTTGTTGATGCTGCAAATGGAGCTGCTGTGATGCAAAAATCTAAGAATCAGTCTTGATCTGACAATGAAGTATGATGATCGTGATGGTTGGTGCACATTAGACAGCCACCCATTTCGCCCCTTCCCTCTCTCTTCTTCCGCTATTGGATCTCTTACCTTCACGCCTCGTTTTCCGTGTGAGTGCGTGGGCGTGTGACGGCGTGCAGGAGAACGTGCATGCTATGTGGGTATCTGGGTGAGTGTATACACCTCTTGGTACGGATTTAGAAGATTTTTGTGAGAGTGCATTTGCGTGTGAAAGTGTGTGTGTTTCTTTGAAGCCGACACAAAGGCATGTCCTGTGACACGGACAGAAGAGGTTAGACAAACAGCCACGGACAAATCAGAGTGAACACATAAGAGGGAGGGGGGGGGAGAAAGACAGAGACAAAACATGCAGAGATGGCCAAAATTAAGGTGAAGAAAGGTTAGTTACATTTATGCCAATAAAGCATATTGAATCAATGTGACAAAGCACAGATGAAAGGCAGCAGGGTGGAAAGAGAAACGAGGACAGCGATTGAACAAGGTGGATGCGGGAGAGACGAACGGCGTGGAAGGGAAATGGAGAGAAAATAAATGTGAGCAGATGAAGAAAAAGGGAGTAGTGGCAGAAAGGAAAACACTGCCGCAGCTACAAAAAAAAAAAACAGGAAAGTCCACAAAGTCCCAAGATACAACACATCAAACACTCCATAGGACACACCAAAGAGCATGTCTGAGTCCCACTCATAAATAAGCAAAGATAATAACTGCTTTGTGATGCAGTTACGTGCATGTTTGTGACCGTGTGCCACTTGCTTTGTTGTGATGGGTGCCGATTTGTGCAAAGTCGTCATTATTTTTGCTTCTGTTGTCTCTTTCAAAGAAGGAAAAACAAATAAGGGAGACATCACTGGGAGGCTGTGACTCACAGTACACTTAACATTATCTTTTGGCACCGGAGCCTTTTAGCTGGTCCTTGCATCTTCACTCAATGGTCCTTTTGGGCCTTTGATTAGCATTAGCATCCACTTAGCATTTGGGAGTGCCTTTCAGGCATCTGTGACCTGTTGAGTCAAATTAGCCTAGTGGGTACAGCTGCACTCCGCCAACTAGAAAATCTGCATTTGAAAAAGTTGAAAAGATAGCGTCCATTTTGGAAGTCATTCTTAAACGCTTTCAGCACACTGATATGTAACTGCGAGTATTTACTCAAGCATATCTGAAGGGCCTTCTTAACAACTTGAGAATCGATACATTGCTTTAATTTGATTATTATTATTATACTAATGCTATGTTGCTGGACCTAAGAGATGCCCTTTTCTCCCTGCACACGGTTATGAATGAAAAGGACCATATCAAGGGATTTGCATGTTAAAAAGCCACAAATTAATTCAACTTCACATTGCCGCCATGTTCCAAAGCATCACTTTCATATTCCCTGATGTACCTGAATCATCTTTAATTAATGTCTTTTCAACCTTTAAAAATCGCAAGTGGTCATAATAACATCCAATGCTCAAAAATCAGCAGATTTAATACCAATACTAACATCTAATCCGTCTGAAAACACCACAGCCTCAAAACAGAGTTGGAATTCGTGTGAATGAATGACGGGGGCTTTCGTCTTGTTTCTACAAGCAAATCTCTGTATCACACTGAGCTAACATCTCTACATTCTCCCCGTATTGTGCCAGTCCACTTAGCATGCTCCCGTCCTCTGCTGTGATGTGCTCCTGTTTAGCACCTTGGCTAAGCTCGCTGAATAATGCAGAGGGGACCAACAGCTGAGTCAGCACTGAGGACAGGTCAGCGGAGACGCTGCGACGCACAAATATGAAGGCGGTGCACACACAAGCAGACGCATGGGTGCTTGGCGGCCCAGAATGTACATATTCATGAGCCGTGTGCATGGAGGCGCTTAAAGTGAGGAGCGCCAACACATGCATGTAGAGAGACACAGAGAGGAAGGGAGGGGGGAGCCCGTGGCACATGAAGGCAACGAGAAGCCGATCTGTGCATTGAGGAAAGAGGTGAAAATGAAATGCATCATCAATGCAGATCAAAGCATGTTGACATATTTGCATTTATAACATACATCAATTATGTATAATAGACCCTAATTTGTATCAGCCCCCAGGTCTGTCCAGTTCATTGTGCCAGTTAGCATCATAGCTAGTCTTAGCAGAAGACCAAGTCCACCTTGCAGTCGTTTATTTAAAGCATATACATTCGTAGGCTGCAGTATAGAGTTGGTAAATGTACGTGTTCTGACAAGCTTTTCTTTCTATTTAAAAAAAAAACTAAAGCAAGGATCATTCCCGCATGATTTCTCAGAAAGCCCAAATCTCCCATTTTTCCACCAGCACTTAAACACAGCACATATTTGTGTTTCCGTGTGGAGCTGAGGACCGTAAACATGTCGGTCCAAATGTAACCTGAACCGTGTGTATCAGACGATCCCTGCACAAACATTTAACAATCTTAATAAATAGACAAGAATGTCACAAATATGTTGATACATTTGCATCCACAGACAGATCTGTGAAGTTGAGGCTTATGTACGTGAAATCAAATTTACACAGAAATTGTAAATCTGGTAAATCTTATTTTTCTAGATACATTTTGAGACTAGTTTAATTTTATCCGTCATGCACGTACACACGGTGTTGCAAACGGAACGGTGAAGGAGGCATTGAAGAGCACGTCTGACAGAGAGCTCCATCTCGCTAAATGAGCAGAATAGGGGGAAGAAAACAAAGAAGGGAGGGGAAAAAAGGAGTGTGGGAGGACGGAGGAAGAGAGAAGAAGAAGAGGGAAAAGAAGTGAATCGATAGGACAGAAATCCATGACTGCAAGAAGGGGAGAGAGTGAGTGAGGAGAAAGCAGATGGGTGTGGGAAAGTGGCCGAAGTTGTAACGACAGATTGTGAGGAGGGTTTGAGGGAGGGACGGCAGAGAGAGAGGCAGCAGATGAGGGATGAGAGGGGCCTGTCCCTGGGTAACCTCCTATACTGTGATGGAGTGTATTTACCCACACTTCATCAGTGATATCCTCCCTGTGTGTGTGTGTGTGTGTGTGTGTGTGTGTGTGTGTGTGTGTGTGTGTGTGTGTGTGTGTGTGTGTGTGTGTGTGTGTGTGTGTACAGAATGTGTGGCTTGATGCAGAGGGTTGCGTTGCGTTGTGCATCATCTTCCATGCCGCCTCTTTGTCCGATACTGGATCTGCACTAATAACAATGTGAATCATCGAAACGGCACGTTTCTAGATCTGATCACCGCTGCTGTTAAAATCAAACCGAGGGAGCATTTGTGTTCTCCGTAACTCCGGCTTGAGGTCGGATTAAGGGTTGGGCCTTTGTTCCGTTAGGCAGGTATCAAGAAAGTCCTGGTTTCTCTGGGGAATTCTAACGTATGTCATTCAAACTGCTCAATGACATCATCTTAGACACATCACGTGTGCTTTATCTTAATGATGCTGCCTCAGTGTTTGCATTTAAGTGAGTCTGTGCGTCTGTTTCTGCATTAAAGGGCTAATGTGATATGTGGTTGTGTGTGTCTGTGAGAGAGAATGAAATTCTGTGTGTGCGTGCCTGCACGCATGTGTGTGTGTGTATGTGTGTATGTGTGTGTGTTTGTAAGGCTTGTTAGAGTAGCAGTTGGCTCCCGCTGACAGCTACTGCAGTCTGAACAGCAGGGCTGACGAGGACAATCAATTAGCGCCGCATACACACACAAAAACACACACACACGCACGCATGTACGCACGCACGCACACACACACACACACACACACATTGATATTCATGTATTATGTTCACAGAATTAAGAACACATGGTAGGCCATATTAAAAAAGCAGTTGAGATGTAACAACTGTGTTTCCTTTTATGCTTTCTGACTTTATATTTCAACACAACTTCATGTAAAACTGGGTTATATTGGCTGTTGCTGGGCCGTGTGTGTGTGTGTGTGCGTGTGTGTGTGTGTGTGTGTGTGTGTGTCTGTGTGTGTCTGTGTGTGTCTGTGTGTGAGCTCAGGCCCCAGCTGGGGTAGCACAAGTTTATCAAATATCAGCCTCTGAGGGCTGCTTGGACGCCGTTTGCAAGAAGTATGTTTGTGTGTGTGTGTGTGTGTGTGTGTGTGTGTGTGTGTGTGTTTGCTCTGAGCAGATGCTGATGTTTTGACAGCCATCCTGCTCTCAGTCTGTCTGCCTCACATCAGCTGTGTGCTTATGTGTGTTTGTGTGTGTCTATGAGTGTGCATTTCTGTATATATGTGTGTCAGGAAGCATGCGTGTGTGTGTGTGTGTGTGTGTGTGTGTGTGTGTGTGTATGTGTGCGTGTGCGTGTGTGGTCACAGCGCAGGGTTAAGCAGTGGTCTGACTGTCAGTGTGTATCTGACCTTCTATCTACCACTGGGATCACTTATCCTGCTGCAGGCTCCACAGTAGCACATAGCACCATCCTCCTGCCATTTCCTTCTCCTTCTCCTTTTTAGAATCCTCCTCTCTCCGGCTTCTCTTTTCTGCCTGTTAACTTTTCTTTTCAGCCTCTCTGGCTTTATCCCCTCTGATATCCCTCCAACAATGGCTTCACCCCTTTCTTCTGTGCTCCTATCCATGCCCCCCCCCCCCCCCCCCCCCCCCTCCTCTATGCAGTATTTGTAGTCTCCGCTTCTCCCCTTCCACTCCCTCGCTCTCTCTCCCTCTCTGCTGCTGCTCGGATACAAAATTCCGAGAGTAAAAATGATGAAATGAGAACGGGAGAGGGAAAGCTAATGAAGACAAGAAGAGACAGAAGGAGAGGGAGAGAGACGGCGGGAGAAATGCTGAGATACACAAATGGAGAATCAGAGAGGGTGAGGGAAATGTGGGGAGAAACGCTGACAGTTGGAGAGGGGAAGATAAAAGTGTTTGACAGAGGAGGGAGGCAAAAAAAAAAAGAATATTTTTCATTTGTGTCAGAGCACCATTGTCAGAGTAACAAAGACATAGCTCTCACATTGCACTAGAGGATTTCTCTCTCTCTTAGACGCGCACACACACATATATAACGCGCGACATAAATACACAGTGTTTATCTCTTTCCTTCAGCAGGGGCGCATCTCCTGGGGTGAGAGCGCCTCCAGCTCTCATCTTTCTGCAGTGTCACTTCTGACATTTGTCATGTTCTCTCGCCCTCACTTAGCCCTGGTGGCAGAAACCCACTGGCATCACACAGTTTTTTTTTTTTTTTTTCTTGTCAGGATCTATATCTTGTACCTTTAAAAAAAAAAAAGTTTCAGCAGGTACTGACAACGTTTGAAGCACTTGATTCCTCGATGTCTTTTTTTCTTGAGAAAACATCCTAAACTACAATATACCTCACAGTCTCTGCACTGGCTTCTGTCAAGTGGTCCTTTTGTATTGTCTGACCTGTTGTTTCTCATTCCTTTTCTTTGGCAGACTGGTATGTGAATGAGAGATTGATATAAGGCTCCATCCATCCATTCAGGGTCGCGGGGGAACAGCTGACAGCTGACATTGTGCGAAGGCAGGGTACACTCTGGACCGGCCGCCGGTCTAATTGATATAAGGGTCCTATTACAAAGTCTGACATGACGATGATGACGGTGGTTCCGTTAGTCATACACTTATTATGTGCATACAGACTATGTAGAGAATTGATTTTTTGGCCTCGAGACTCTGACCTCATCGCGCCCACTCATGGATACACCCAGCTCAGCACTGCAGAGTGGGGAGTCACCATAAAAACATGAATAATATTCCCACCCAGGGTAACGTGGCAGATACAACAGGATGATGCACGATTTAAGGAAGGGCTTCTGAACAGCGGCTGCATGGTCAACCTAACACAGTTTACACAAACGTGGATAGTAAATGCCTGAGGATGTTTTCAAATCAAGAAATTAACAGCCCACCTTGTTGATGAAGCATACATCAATCCTTTATCCTTTATATACAACCTACCTGCAGCTTACTTTCTGTTATCATCCAACTTAAATCCAAATAAAAGCCAAATCGCTGCTCTTTTAATTCCCCTCGTGTCCGTTTCCATGCGACACCTTGCCTGAAGGGATATCAATGTAATTAACACAACAGCTGCAACGACAGTGGCACTGAAACACACCAGAGTTGCTTGGGTAGATATGACGTGTTTTACTAGAAGCTGGCAGCTCCTGGTGATCCAACACTTTACTGCTATGTTTTTAGACTTCATATGTTACGTCCATTTTCCAAAATATCTATCTCTGCTCAATATACTGTTTAAACCCGTTTAAGTGACGTTCCAGATGGAGAGTATGTGTTTTAACACAGGCCGCTTTCTACACCACCAGTCCTCCCCAAACTAGGGTTGCCATGGTGAGGACATTCCCCCCCAGCTTAATAAACTTGTGACAACACCGGCGTTTCAATTCCACCAGACGTTTTACAAGGAATGATATTTGTCAATGACACTTGGCTTACTTTGATGTTTAAGATGACATATTGAGTTTTTCCTCTTACGTTTGAAGCGGAGGGTTATTAGTTGCACCAATACTTATGAAGGTTATAAACTAATAACATGGAAAAAAATGCCACATAGCCCAAACTTTGGCAAAGTGACGCTGGTGGTTGTAGGCAAGTGATGTAACACAGACTATTCGTGTCCAGCACACACAAATACACCGTCCTTCTCCATCCGTCTAACATACTTACACAAATGGATCAGAAGTTTTCTCATGCATTCACCGTTGAGAGCAAACGCTAAGGGAGAAGCTCACTGTCCATCTCATCTACATCCTCTTAAAAACTGCACACTCTAATTTCCCTCCCCTTGTCATCCCTCCTTCTTATTCATCAGTGCGTTTCACTTGTAGCGGTGGCCTCCCTGTGTGTTCACAAACTTTCTCACTCTCTACAAACTTTCTCTCCATCTACACTCGTTTTTCCCCTCGTTTTTTGTTCACTTTCACTGCTTGTTCAGCACAATCCCTCCCACTCATGTATCTCCTTTGTGGGTGCCATGCACTCTCCGTCACACTTCTCACACCTCTGCACTGTCTCTTTCAATATCCGTCACTCTCACTCACTTTGCCTCATTTGATCCATCTTTCCTCCCCCCCCCCCCCCCCCGGCTCTTCACCTGCTTGTCAGCTGTTTTCTTTTTTTAGTGAAACTCACATATTGGCAGACTACGCCATCTCTCTCCTCCCTGCCTTCAGTTCTTTCTTTTTGCATTACCCTGCTCAACCTCTCATCTCCCCTTCAATTATAACTTTCCACTTGTTATTCTCCCACTTTTTCCAGTTCTGTTCATTATCTCCCCCTACTCTTCCTAACTCTCTGCTGTCCTCTCCCCCAAAAACTCTCATTTGCCATCTTCATTCTCTTCATGTTCTACATTTCATCTTTTTTTTTTTCAGCCACTGGTCTAATTAACTTTCTTTCTCTATTGGTCCCTGCAACTCGCTTATCCCGTGTCTCCTCCCATGCACCCTCTACCTCCTTCTTAACCTCTGTCTGGTTTTCCTGCTCCTCTGTTATCTGCATCAACTCTGCCAGGCTCAGCAACAACGGGCGACTAAACATCTGTCTCCCTCTCCCTTTCTGTTTCTTCTAGGCCCGCTCTCTAATTCCCCTCCACCGTGTCCCCAACTCGGTTCAATTTCACAAGAGCTTTATTGGCTTGTAAATTGAGTTAGAGTGGCCAAAAGAAGAAGGCGCACATCAGAGGAGGGTGAATTATTCCCCATAGAAGTATGCATTAACAAATAACTGAAGGAGTTGTCGGTCAAAGAGAACCAAACAGCCGACTACTTTCTGTCGCTGCAATCCGATCTGACAAAAACAGCCATTGTGAAATCACGACAACCACTTTAGATCGCATTACGTTGTAATATGTTAAATCATGCACTGCCACCGCGGAAACAATTAAGGTTTAGGCAACAAAACTACTTTGTGAGGCTTAGAAAAGAAAAAATCATGGTTTGGTAGTTCGAGATGAAAGAAAACCCGAATAAAAACAACATTTTATTGGCATTTGACTGCCTCATTACATTTAATTAGGGGAATCAACAGGCAGTCAGCATAGTTATTATTATTATTAAGACTATTTCAACTCAATTAAAATGGTGAAGTATGAAACAAGTATTTGGACAGTAGGCGTTTACAAAAAACTAGGGTACTTGACATGCAGTCCTACTGCAGCTTCCCCTTCTTGCAGGAACTACTCGATCTGATAGCAAATCCACACACAATTTGCACAAAAATCAATATGACATTGAGGTGGCCACATTCCAGACAATCACAAGGCACATGTCCGAATCAATTGTCTTACTGATAAAAAAAAAAAAAAAGTCAGCACAAGCAGTGCAGATGTACACATTTGAATACAGATCTCTGGACACTGGAGTTCCATTTGATTTAAATGATTTCTTAAAGGCTTTATTATTACATGACAACATTAGAAATGTTTAAATAAGGTTTTCATAATTTATCAGTCTTTTGAGACACTTGGCCAGCTTGATCTTTTGTCTCCTTTTAGGAGAGCTAACCCTCCCTGGCTCCCCCATAATTCAAATAGATACTACTCGGGTTTGGCGGTGTCTATTATTCATACCTTCCTGACGTTTCACCAGGATGTACTCTTCATGACCATCTTTGAGTAAAAAAGAAAGAAAAGCTAAGTAAATCTCTTGAGTCATAAAAGTGAGAAAAGTCAGTCTACCTTAGATGTTAGTCCACCTTAAAGGTAAGTCCACCTTAAAAGAGCATGAGCTGAAGCTGTTGCTAACAACCTTCACTTTAATGAGCGGGTAGCTGGCATCAAACAGGATCTTAGTTTGGGTCTTGTGGAGTTGTAGCATTCACTCACCGACAAATAAACTGTACAAACACTGCACTGCTATGCTAACAGCTACGTCATACTCGCCATCACACACGCTCGATGAAAGATGTTGCATTGAGTTAGTTTTGCTTTGAAATTCTTACATGCAGCTGGAGCACAAAACTTTTAAGTGTTATGTTTTTTGTTCTTTTTCCACAGTCCAAGGTCTTCACCTCATTATAATTGTAATAGTAGAAAAGAAGTCATGATGTCTGTTGACCTGAACTCAAATCATCAGTGCAAAATAATTCAATGTTTTTCTTCTGTATAACGATATTTGGCGTATTTGGGCAATCTCGAGGAATTCATTGTTTTTGAACAATCACATTTGGGGCATGAGATGAAGAAGCTTAATTATGCTTCCACTTCAGTGAACGGACATAGACTGACTCCCGATCTGGGAAGCCAGTGTGTAGCCTTCATCAGTGTAGTAGTACGGAGCCCTGGAGAGGCCATCCAGAGAAAAATAAATAAATATTCAGGCCACGTTTTAATACATTGAGAGCATGAGATACAACTTGTTCCCACGTTTTTATTCATTTGTGGGAGATGAGTTAGGGCGCACTCTGGGCACAATAGAGACCAACACAGAGAACATGACTGTAACTTTACTGACAGTCTGCACATATTTCTATGTAATATATATGTCAACACTCAGCCTGCATCGGAGCATATGAACGCGAGCGGACTTTGGACAGAGTGCAGAGCGGCATTTTCATTCTAAAAGTACCGGTCCAGGGCGCGCAGGTGGCCGAGTGGTTAGAGCGCATGCCATGTAAGCACGTACGCATACGCAGCTGACCCCGGTTCGAATCCCGACTGGAGGTCCTTTGCTGCATGTCACCCCCCCTCTCTCTCCTGTATTTCCTATCTGTCCACTGCTAATAAAAGGCGTCTATGCCACAAAAAAATTATATATAAAAAAAAAAAAGTCCCGGTCCGGTTCCGCTCCAGTACCGCTCACACCACCAGTCTGAGGCCCAAACCCGGCCCAGAATCCTACTGTGTCCTACAGTCATCAACAGTATGTTCAGTCATAAATCGGCTCGATAGTGGGGGGGGCTTGGAACAGTGTGAGTGCAAGCTGGCAGTGGAGAGGGGAGGGGGGGCGTTCGTGCACCCTAACTTATCTCGGGGCCACAAATTAAGTAAAACGTGGGAACGAATTAACTACAACGTGGGAACGAGTTGTACTTTGTGCACTCAATGTAGTTAAACGTGGCCTCAATCTATATTTTTTTTTCTGGACGACGCTCTGAGCTGGTCGTGCATTTTTTTTTCCCTTTATGATTTAACTTTCGATCAGATACATTGATCAGATAATCCGCTGATGTTTGGCACTGTACTCTGGCCGCTCTCCCTCTCCAGAAATACCTTATCTCCCCCCTCCGTCCCCCTTCCACTCCTCTATCAGTCCTGCTTTCTTCCATTTCCTCTTTTATACTCCGTCCATTTGGCTTGCCGTCGGTCTGGCTATCTTTCTCTCGAAGCTGACGGGGCAGAAAAGTGGAGGGACAGGTCTTTCAACTTGGCATATCTCTCTCAACACACCTTTTCCCTCTCCTCCTCCTCTGTGCCCTCCAGCTCGTCTAAGCTCCCTTCTAAACTTTCACGTCTCTCTCGCTGCCCTCTCCTCCTGGAATTTGAGCACAACCACATATATACGAGCTGTCATGGCAAATTAAAATCAGTCGCCGTCCGGAGCGTCAGGCATCAGTTTTCTCACAGACCTTTAATCTGTGCATGCATGGTGTCCCTCCTGACATGTGAGCATGCTACCAGGAGTTATATAAAGATTTACACAGTTGAAGTACAAAGAAAACCATACAAATACCTCCGTGCCATGAAACACATCACCGTGCCAGGTGCCCCCGTATAAGCAGAAAATATGGAAGGCATAAGGAAATAAAGCTTTAACAACACAATGTCCATGACGGAGCATAGCACTCACTTTCCATCATCATCTCACTCTTTGCTTCTCCGGAGTGGTCACCACCCTATTTCCTCCCCTCCTCACTGCAGGGGAGGAAAAGACTGCCTGCCAAATGTTTTGGGGTGGGGTAACTTTAGCTCATGTAATTTCTGTGTGTGTGTGTGTGTGTGTGTGTATGTGTGTGTGTGTGTGTGTGTGTGTGTGTGTGTGTGTGTGTGTGTGAGATGACAAGTGTTTATTGGGGGATTCCCTTGAAAGGGAGATCCTGTAATTGTGTTTGTGTCGGCCTGGGTGGGTGGGGAGTACTTCCATGCCGGGTGTCCTGAGAGTGACTCATGAATTCCAATAACCTCAGCGACACTCCTCCCTGCTGTCGCCCTCGCGTTGAACATGGTGACACAAAATAACCATGAGGAATCCATTCGCATCTCGTCTTAAATCATTCAAGATGTTGCGGGCCGTGGCGATGGCCCTCCACTACACACCTCAAAGAGTGAGAATGCAGATTTTTAACATTTTACAAATGAGCTTAGATTTGTGTGTGTGTGTGTGTGTGTGTGTGTAGGATCAGAGACAAGGCCTCCTCAAGTTCTGAGAAACAGTCAAGGGCCATGACATCACACTGATATCACCAACGCCTAGCTCAGCTCAGGACCGGAACACACATGCTTTTGTGAGCCCAGTCACTCATGTTTCCCTGTGTGTTTTACTGTATGGTGTTCCTTTTATTTATCCATGTGTGACTGTACTCCCTTTTTTTTAATAGTGTGACCTTTTAAGTATATCCACAATGTCCTTTGGGTCTACAAAGGTTGACTAACTGTATTACACATGCGCAGGTAGCTTTGTGTTGTTGTCTGGGACACTGTTTGCCGCATTATAGTTGCACATAGAGCCAACAGGGCGAAATAGCTTTTGATTAAAAAGAGCTGAAACAGATGGGAGAAGATGGGAAGATAAAAAGAGAAATGAGAGAGGGTGAGATTGAAAGAGGAGAGTCTGGAGAGATGGAGTGATACGTAGCCAGGCATGGACTGATAAGACGGCATTGAGAGAGGAAGGTAACAGATAAGAGAAGAACTATTGGGGGGAAAGAAGAGGAGGGATCAGAAGGATGCCGGGAGCCTTTATAAAATATATTGTGGCTCGTCCCTAAATGGAGGTTATATTCTCTGTTTAGCTCAGTGGCGATGATGACTGCATGACCCACTGTATGTTTGCAGGGTCTGTTTCTTCAAAATGAGGTGTGTGCATGTGAGTGCTTGTACGTTCAATCAAGTAAAGTGTGTGCAGTCATTTAGTAGTGATTTTAATTACAATAAACGGATTACAAGGATGCCGATATAACTACATAATGCCATTATGTTCCTGTAACTTATTTATAAGTTATAGTAATATAAGTAATATTGATATTGTTATACACATTGTGTGTGTGTGTGTGTGTGGGTGTGTGTCAAAAGTGAAACTATGATGGGGCGACTTCAATTTGGTCTATTAATCTTATAATAATATACCATCATCAATCCCCGAGATAATCGTTTATTGGTAACACACACACACACACACACACACACACACACACACACACACACACACAAGTATGTATAATGGTTTTATTCTATCTGGTCTCTTCAACAGAGATAAGTCCAGGGCAGAAAGGCCAAATAATGTTTACTCCACACTGTGTGTTTACATGTGTATTTGTGAGTTTCCTTTTCTATAAGCACACCCTGTGACCCCCCCCCCCCCCCCCCCCCCCCCCAACCCCTTGAATGCTCACACAGTCACACTTCACGAAAAGAAAGAGAAAACGCTGCACAAACACAGGAGAAAGAACCTTGGGGGGAAATTCCTCGAAGTGAGCCAAGACATTCTGTCACAGCACTCACACACACGCACACACACACACGTTTAAATACACAAAGCTTCACACACAGACACATTGACTCCCAGCGCTGTCTGTAAGATCCTCAGAGAGACTGACAGTGTTCAGAATAAAAAAAGTTAGGCCATCTCATCTTTCAAACTCCTGTGATAGAATAATTAAACACTCATTGTTTTACTTCCAGAGAACAACTCTTCTCTGAAATATTAACGGCCATCCTTTCCTTCAGTGAGGGATCATTTTCTGACAACATCAGCACAGGGAGTACCCTAAGTGTCGACCACACAGGGAAATGTGCATCGGTGAAAGAGTGTTTTCTTTCAATTTAAATTTTGCCAAATGAATGTGTTTATACATAAAAAAGAGAATGTATTAATGCCCTTGGTGAACCTTTTCTTCTTCAATGTGATACATTCAGAGCATTCATATCAAATCAAGCAACTGTGCTTTGTTTCTGTCACCTCTCTAGCTGCACATGTACGTTAATGCATGTGACTCCCATTGAGTGTGCCCCACTGGCTAGCTCAAATGTCATGCTCACTGTTAGTTGTCGGCACGGTTGCCATTATTTGCACTGTTAGCTGCAAGCTGCCGGCACAGATGTCGACATGTTGGGAGCTGTGCAGAGGCATTAGATAGACTCCCAATGTGGAATTTTGAGAAATCATTCTTTCAAAAAAAGAAGATGAAGTGTGTCATTTTGAACAGAATGTGATAATATGTAGAACATTTAATTTGTATTTTACATTTTTCAAATGTCTAGAGTGGTAATTGTCGAATTTTGAAGTTGTTACCTGTCAGAGCTAAAACGATAAGAACATAGTGTACATTTTCATGTCGTCTTAGACTCTTAGCAACAAGAAGGCATTTTCTGGTGAACAGAGATGCAGATCTGAATAAATCAGGTTGGAACAAGTGATGAAAACTGGACCTTTATAACCGCTTTCTCCAAACTTTTTCAGTGAGAGGACGGAGACTTGTTTTTTTAATCCTGCTGGTATTTTGAACCTTGCCCAAATAGAGTTAGTGCAGCTGTCATCTCCTAACAGTATCAACTTTTATTTGGTAACAAGCCATTTCTTTGTCTTCGCCGCTGCTTTTCTCTCACTTTCTGTGTGCTCCGTCTTACAGCACAGCTGTCACTCTGTGTGGGTGGCATCTGGGACGTCATCTATACACTGACCTGGCAACTGTTTTCTGACAGGTTGCAATCCATCAGTCAAACATCTGTGGAAACCGACTGTTTAGACTTGAAGCTAGATACACGGCAGGCTTGGTTCAAATAACAGTAACGAGTCTAATCTGAAGTTCAGTTTCAGAGGTATTTGATGGGGAGCTCCTTCGTGTGTAGACAGTCAGACTTGAAGTCTTGACCTACCCCTCTATGTTATTCTTTTGTTATTAACACACAGTGTGAGAGGTGAGCCCGGCCTCAGGAGCAGTCGCCCAGGTTAGAACCTAATACAGCGGTATTTTTGAAGTTTCCGAGCCAAAAGCAGCCCTGCAGCTGTGTGCGTGTGTGTGTGTGTGTGTGTGTGTGTGTGTAATCAAAGGTACTGCAGCGCCATGATTTTAGCCTCAGGGCCAAATGAAAAGTAAGCATGGCGCACCTGCAGGAAGTTAGATAGGCAAGAGGCTAAGGGAGTCTGAAAACTTCAGCTCCAATCACGGAGAGATGCACCGTAGCACCGGTGGAAGTCCCACGCTTTAACCGAGGCACCGCCGTCTGCTCCTAATTCAGGTCTGAAAATGTGCAGCAGCCCGTCATCCTCCAGACTTTGCTTTTGTCTCCTCTCCTACACGCCCACAACACCATTTCACTTTTCTACTTCTTACCTCCACTCTGCTCTCTCTCACCCAACAGTGTCAACAGGTCATCCACTACAACGATTACTTTCAAACAACTCATTTCTATTTTAAACAACACAGTAGTCCACTAAAAGAAGAGTAAGAAACGTGTTTACCCCCTATTTGTCATTTAAACATCTGAATGTATTCTTGATATTTTCAAATCAACATTAAAAAGGTTAAAAAATAGACCCAACAATGTATCTATGAAAAAAGTAGCCATATCTAAAGATGGGCAAATGATGACAGAGAGTCACAAACATGGGCTAATCAAGTAGTTTTTCCTAGACAGTGACTATCACTGAGTGAAATGATAAAGACTCACCGTCTCTCCTGACGTTGCCCCGCAGCACTTTGGCGGAGGAGACGTCAGCCGTCGCGACGCCGCTTATCGCCCCCAACAACAGAAGCGTCCACATCTGGCGCACCATCGGTAAACTCATGGTGATGTCAAAACTTACGCACGAGCTCTAGAACGCGTCCTCTTCGGCTTCCAGCGGCTGGAACCAAAAACGTGAATTACTCCGCGACCGAGGAAAACCGAACTAACTCTCCATTCGGCGACTTAAGCGCGCTTTTATGATCTCTCCCCTCCACCCGGCAGCACCAGACACACTTGTTGAGCCTGACGCGGTCCCGTCCTGTTGCCAAAGTGCCCCCAAAATTCCAAGTATGCGTCCTCGTCTGGAAGTTACGCGCCCACAGACACCGAGAGGGAAACTCTGAAACAATTAAGCGCAGGTGGAGGGTGATACGGCTCCTGTTCACGGTCAGACGCGAGCTGACAGGCGCCGGACTTCTTATCGCCGCGGAGCGCACAAATTCTCTTCGGTCACTGGCAAATATCCCGCATAGTTTCCCTGGTGTCTATCAGACGCGTTTGTGTCGTGAACGTCGGCGCGTCAAACTTTGGACAACTGAGTGGTGCGCGCTCGCGGGGCGCGTGCGTGTGTGTAGCCCAATGTCGGTGTGTGGCAGAGATGCTGGGGCGGGAGATGAGAGGAAGGGAGATTCTTTTGAAACAGACACTTTATTTAGAAAAAATGTCTGCCCACTTTCTGTTCGTGTTTGCATACTTTCGTCTTCAAAGTGCGCGGAGGAAATGCGTCACATTTGATCGGGAAGCTCTCAGAGAGCAGAGGGAGGGGGAGGGGGTCAGCACAGAAAGTGGAAGTCTAGAGTTCCCTGGAAGGCATCTCACGAGAAAGCGAAGGAAACAGCTGACAACTGATGACAGAAGGGAGCCCATTTAGTTGTGTTGGTAAAGCCTGTGTAATGGGGGCATACATTAAAGTATTTTAGGAATTATGTCCATATATATTCATATAGTCATTTTCTTTTCATTGAAAAAAAGGCTTTAATAATTTAATAATTTACTTGTAGTATTAAATGACAGCATTTGTCTTTATATCCCCTCGGTGGTATCTTCTTCACATCCCTTACGGTTCAAAACACCCCCAACTTGTGAGACACAACGCACACATGATTGCACTCGTTGATGATTCTGATGAGACAAATTGTGATGATGGATCGCCAGGAATCGTTCAGCATTGCCTTCGACAAACCCGCTGAGCTCATAACTGGGTCTCCTGTCCCATCAACCCCCCCTAGGTTGGGTTTATTCATCACTATCTTTCACTTTCCGTTTTGACCACTTTCACACTCACACTCAACAATCTCCCCCTTCACCGTCACGTCCCATGTTAAGACTTATTTCCACTTTATGGGAGGAACTTGCCAACTTGGGTTTTTTTGCTGACTCAGCGCAATGCCTTCCCCCATTAGCCAGCAATTGGCTAATGTGTAATGCAGCACCTTTTAAAACTTGGAACCACTTAGGGAATGATATAGGTTATTAATAGAGAGGGAAAATTAATTAAAATTAAAAGCTATTAGACCACCCTGCTGAGCTTCAAAGGCATAATGCACCCGGGGAGTGAATTTCTAAGTACACATAAAGATCGCTGGTGGGCACAGATGTATCGTACGCCAAGCATGCTCATGGCGCACGCATGCACACACACACGCACACACACACACACACACACACACACACACACACACACACACACACACACACACACACACACACACACACTCCTACACATTTGAATCTTCTTCCCATTAGCCAAGGCTGTTATAATACAGAAACATGGCCAATATCTGGATATCAATATAGACACTCATTTCACAAATTAAGGCAATAAATTGCATTAAAAAACAAAAACAAGACAGACAGAGCAATGAGAGTCCTATAAATGAAGCTTTTAACTATGAAGTTAGAGCACTGCAGTATCATTCATTGGATTACATTTAGGGCATTACAGCTCAGTGTGAGTAGCAGATGTAATCATTTATCTCACTGCATTTCCACCCCTTCTGTCTTTCCATGAGTGTGTCCGCAGCATGCATCTGCTTGAATGATTTGGTATTAGATTCTTCTTGCCGTCACAGACCTCATAATGAATAGAAGTGGAGTAACCTTCATGTTTAATGTATGAAACTTTAAGCACTAACTAAAAAGGTGCTGGTTTAATCCCCAGCACTGATAGACTCATTGTAATTGCTGAAGTTCCCATGATTGTGTGTCTCAGGAATTCTGAAATTCTGACTGTGTGGAAAAATACATTTTCTTTAGCTATAATAATAACAAACATCATTTTAGAGAGCTTGGCCTAGAACCAGCTGTATTATTATGCGCAGTGTTTATGTTTGTGCTCTGACTCTTGTACTTTACTTCCTGTCAGGTGTTACAAATATTTTGGACAAACAAAGCTCATGTCAGAGAAATAGATGCTATCCACTTACACACATGGTATTATAATAGACTTTCTGTTTTTTTTTCTTTCAACTGGGCTTGCTTCCCAGATTTGGTGTGGTCCCGATAACCGAGTGTGTGTGAGAATAACAGACCTCCTCAGGTGGTGTTTTTGAGGCCAGCGTCTGATCCATCAGTGATATGAAGACTTTGGCAAAAGGAGTGAGCAAAGATGAAAAAGAGGGTAAAAACAAGAGGAGTGTGAGATGAAAAGTCAGAAAAATAATTGAAAGAAAGGGAAGGAGGAAAAGGAGGAGAAAGATACATTTGGGAATGAAATACAGAAAGAGGGCAAACTGTTCTTTTGGGGGGAAAGAGAGGAGGCTTGATTTAGAAAGATGTTGTTGTCAGACATTTATACTGCCTGTAAGTTTGCACAAATCTGACATATCTCAAAATGGTTACAGATGTGCACAAAGTGTGTACAACCATCTCTGCCTCGTTTTAGTCGTCACATAAAAACAAGCAGTCTGGACGCATGTCAAAGTTTTACAAATGCACAACCTGAATAAGTATGAATATTGAAGGTCTGGACAAAAATCAGATTTACAGATTTGATCATGCCAATGTGACATTTCTATGTATGTATTTACACACATTTGTGTGTGGGGACACACAGATTTAAGTGCTTGTGGACATCTGGGCGTTTTGGGAAATGTTGTCGTGGAAAAGACAGACAGAATAGCTCATCAACCTCCATAAGAACACACACACACACACACACACACACACACACACACACACACACACACACACACACACACACACATACATTTTCTGGACTTGACAATGACGATGAGGTCACTGAGACCCTAATAGCCATGGCAGCCTGTTGTACTCATAGTATATCCCCTGGAAGGCAAAACACAAGAATGGACTGATTTGGAGCCACCTCAACATCATTCAGGTCGATAGATTCATTTGGACGCCCATGAATGGGAGGAGGGAATCCTTTACATCCATTCTGTTAATGTGCAGCTTCGTCGCCAGGCTTGTCTACGCCCTCTCTGCCGCCAGACCCTCAGCGAACAGAAGGCTGGCCCATCGGGGACCCACATGGCCGAGCGATGAGGTCCACGAATGGATCACCGGCTCCTCCAGCAGACAAGGGATCACTGTGTTTACCTCTTGTCTCCCATGTGGAGATCAACAAGTGAGGAAGAGACATGTGTCTCCCCTTCCCAGGGTTAAGCTGGATCACGTCTCGCTTTTAAAATGTTGAAACATCTTCCCAAAATGCCACATCTCTGCACTCAACAGCAGATGTGCTGCACCACTAATAGCCCAGGCATCACACGGCAAAGATGAATAGGGCAATGAGCCTCTCTTTTCCTCTCTTTTCAAAAAAATCTCTGTCTATTTCTTCTTTTGTCCTCTCCACCTCATCCCCTCCCCCGGCCCTCGTCATACTTCCATCCTTTGGTTTAATGTCAGATGAAGGGGGATTATCTCTGGTAGAGGCGGACGTGACCAGTGTTTTAGTGTGGCTGTGTGTGTTTTGGCTTAAACGTGTGTATTTCCAGTTTGGTAGAAGTATTCCGCCGTTTTAACAGATCTAAGTTTAGCTTGGTAATATGGAGTCGTGTATGCATGTGTCCATATCCATGTAGAGAAGAAGCCGATTATGTTGCACACGTGTTTTGAGACATTTCTATGGTTGTTTCCACACTTATTTTGCAGAGAGTACTTGTTACTTTTGCAGATACACACATTCTAGCTGACCACAGCAGTTTTCTCCTTGAAGAGAGAAACCAACCAACTTTTAACAGCCACTTTAAAGCCTGCAGGAAGTTACTCTTTTGAATCTCTTAAAATCAAACCATTCGGGGCCCTACACTACCTAAAGCTTCCTAATGCCATTGCAGATGGACTTTAATTCACCTTTACTCTAAATCCTTTTTGATTTTGTGTGCGTTGACCTACGTAGATGCCACCCAGTAATACTAATAGATGAGATTTAGTTAGAGCTGGAAAGCAAACAATTTACATAGACAATAGACTGTGGCATTATCTCGAAATTATCTAAGTTAACCCTTCAAGTTGCCAAAATAAAGCAACGTATAACCCTCGTCTATTGTTGAATTTCCTGCAAGTCTTCAAAAGTGTTTGTTCAGGTCAGAGTGGCAGATTCTTCCAGGTTCCCACAGTGGCCTGCCTTTCTTGGCTACCCTCTGGGAATCTCTTAATGAGCTCAACATCTGTGTGTATGAACACGCAACTTAAGTGTGTGTGTGTATGTGTTTGTGTGTGTGTGTGTGTCCCTACCATGTATGTGTGTCACCGTATGAGCAATGGAGCATGCACTTCTTGTAGGGCTGGTGTGTGTGTGTGTGTGTGTGTGTGTGTGTGTGTGTGTGTGTGTGTGTGTGTGTGTGTGTGTGTGTGTGTGTGTGTGTGTGTGTGTGTGTGTGTGTGTGTGTGTGTGTGTGTGTGTGTGTGTGTGTGTTCTGACATGCTCCGTTCAACTGTGTTTCACTCCCAGTTTTCAGTAATTAGAGATTCTGTTACTCCAGACTGAGTGATGGCATCCTGTAGTCCAGAGGGATGTGACCTAGTGACCATCTGTGTGTGACGCATGTTCACACACACACACACACACACACGATAGACAAGCATTTGCACGCACATACAATCAATTTCGTTTTGGCAACAAAAAAAGTATGATGCAATATTGACTGATGACCCTTTTCCACCATTACAATTAAGATTCTGTATTTCCGAAGTAAATTTGAACCATATGACGAATATCATTTGTTTTTCTACTTAATGACGCATATGGACTACTAAAACGTTCAGACAATTAGATTTGTGTAGTTATCTATTTAAGGTTACAACAATAGTACATTTCCTCGTCAGCTGTTAGAACAGCTAAAGCAAGTGTGTGAGTGTGTGTGAGTGTGTGTGTGACTGTTTTCTGATGTGTTTGTGGCAGATTATCAGTAGATGTTTCAAGATGGCAAGACGAAGGGAGGATTATTATGACAAGCTTATCTGTCCACTGATTCTTTACGCTCCACTGACACAGTTCACTTGTCTATAATCTATTGACACACACGTTCATGTGCTGTGTATGAATTCAACAAGTAGGCATTAAATGCAATCCTACTATGGTGGTGTATTAGTGATTTTGTAGTGTAGCCGTTGTCTGAATTTCGATGAAATTTATCAAATACATATCCGCATTTTCTGTCATCTACTTTCTGTATTATTTTATGGACAGAAATAAATACAATTATTGATTCATTAATTGATTGCGCACATGGCAGCTCGCATAAGCGCGGTGTTTCACGTTGGTGGTTTTGGTGGCTTGTGGTTTTCCGAGTTTCTTTCTTGTAAAATTTGTGACTTGACTTATGACTGTTTTTAATTGTTTTTTATACCTTCAATGACAGTAAAACACTGTCATAGACATACACACAGGCACACTTATATATGAACAGACATATTAATTATTTCTGAATCACAGACACTAGCATCATGAATAAAAACGCGTAGCACAAAAGCAGCCCTTGTAAACATTAATGAGTGCACTCATGTCAATGCATGATTACACACACAAACACACACACACACACACACATACACAAAGTTGTGTACAAAACATGGTTTTATCCACCTCTTCCGTGGACAAATAAAATACTAAGCATACACAACGCTCCCCGACAGAGTTGATAAGACTAAATTGCCATAGTTCCCTATTATCAAGCACACAGCAGAGTCATAAAATGCTAAATAAAACCCTTTACGGTCATTACAAGAAAATAAAACACTTTATTTAGCGCCGTAGCTTTGAGTGCCACAATAAAACATGTACAAAGGTTGCTCACCAGGACGTAGATACAGTTTATGTTGCATTGAGTTATTATTTTCTTAAACTTGTGTATAGTCATGGTGAGATCGTTTTTCACCCTCACTTTCTCCGCATGTGGTCTTAACACACTGTGGACCTTGCAAAGAAACTGGGAGTCATGATACTGAAAATGAACGAACGTCAATCAAAACAAACAGCAATTATTCCTTCGTTTAAAAGCAAACCAGAAGCTCCAATAACACTAAATGCGTCGCTACAAATATCAACCACCAAATCACAGAGCAACTGCTCAGCGGGGAGTTTTGAGGCGCGAGGTGTTTCTTTGTCTATGGATAACAGCATGTGGTGTTTGGTCAGTATTGTGATGCATATGTTGTATCATCATAACAATATCTGAAAAGTACTACTTTTATAAGAGAGATGGTGAAAAACACAAAAGATGTTTCAATAGCAGCATAGTTTACTATTTTTTTAAACTGGGAACAAATAAGCCTTTTCTTTCGTTACTGACTGTTATTGCATGTCTCCCTATTATGAAGTTGTAGTTAATTTACACAGATTCAACTTTTACTAAAAAAGTGGGCTCCTCCTGTATAGAGTGTTGATGAAGTGGCTCCTCTTCCTCCGTGAGATGGATGCTGTGATGTTCGTCGCACCTCGGGAGGCAATATTGTCTCAATTATGCATATTGCGCTCCGTGTTGAATTCTAGTTATATTAAAGCGATGGCAAAGATGAATGGCCAACCATTTTACATGACGGGCAGAAGTAAAATGAAGGAGGTCTGTGTATGCGTGATTCTTTAGGTTTTGTTTCATTACAGGTTTAACTTATCTTGATTTAGCTCGTATGCCAGTGCCTCATCATGATTTATAAAGTGCACACAGTGTGCATAATTAAGCCGAGTAGAAGGTGTCTGACTGATATTGACTGATTATAAAGGATAGACTAACCCACTTCTACAGTATATTAATCAATAGTATTGTGTGTGTGTGTGTGTGTGTGTGTGTGTGTGTGATGAACTGTTCAGTCTTCCCCCTTTTTATTCAGGCTGCCTTTTTAGAGTACTATGTGTGTATGTGACCAGAGGTATGGTATGTAACATATTATAGCAAGCATTGTTATGGGATATGAAAGTCTGGTTGTATAGAGAAAGGGGGAGAGCACAAGGCGCCGCAATGTCCGTGAAGATACACAAGTCAGCAGAAAGTGTCCAGATAAGCCCCCCCCTCCCCCGCCATTCAGAAACACAAAGTGAAGCAATGGAGCTGTGTACATTGTCACAAAGTACTTGCCAATTGAGCTATTCAAGTTAGCAGGAAGAAACCAGAGCTCTCCCAACTACAGTTTGTATGCTTGTGTGTGTGTGTGTGTGTGTGTGTGTGTGTATGGCGTCAGAATCGTTTCATATTACTTGCGCAACTATCAACTGAACGCGTCACACCCACGTGCTTTGACGCCTGTGCAGCACACAGCGCCTGACGTGTAATGTAGTTTCCTCATTGACTTATAATGGTCACGCGTTCACGCGCACGTTCACGCGCACGTTCACGCGCACGTTCACGCGTGATGGCTGCTGCACGCCTGTGATCACATTACGCGGAGTAACTACGCGTAACATTCATGCGTTTTTTAGCGAACGCACGCATTAACGCTCGCATGAAGATAATTGAACATTTTTGTCAGGCGCTCACATGTACGCGGAAACGACGTGCGCAGACTCTGTCACGCGTAACAAGAAGCTGCGTACATATGAAGCAGCGTGCGCACGTCTGTCTGTCACTGTTTGACAAATGTTGTTACGCGTTCACACGCACGTGCGGTCGCAGATTCTGATGCTGCACGGCCGGAATTGATCTGCTGTGCGCACCTACTCCGCGTAACTTGAACGCGTAATGTAGTTGCCTCCCCTGGTTGACTGAAATGAACAGGCCAACTGTGACAGTGACAGACAGACGTGCGCACGCTGCTTCATATGTACGCAGCTTCTTGTTACGCGTGACATACAACCTGCGCACGACAACGCACGCACGCACGCACGCACGCACGCATAACAAATAACCATGCGTTCACACACACGCTGCTGCGCATCTTTCTAAGTGTTTTGACATCGATTTACCTTCATAGTGTGTGTGTGTGTTTGTGTGTGTTTGTGGGTGTGTGGGTGTGTGTGGGTGGCTGGTTGGTCAATTCCTGCAGAAGAAGAAATAGGCATCAGAAATGTCAAGTAGCCTCCAATGGCCCATTAATCCCTGTGCTTCACTGGTGGTCTTCAGAGACATTAAGCATGTTACGTGACAGGATAACCTGTCACACACACACACACACACACACACACACACACACACACACACTGTGCTGAGGCAGCTCAGACGAGGGAATGCTTTGAGACAAGGTCTCCACTTCTCTGTTTTATCTGTCTCTCTTCTTCTTCTATGAAGCTGTGTACAGTTCTGGTACATCTGAGGATTCAGGGTGTGTTATATGGAGTCCTCATATAACACATCCTGAAGGGCATCCATTCAATTTAATGTAACAATTTAACCTTTGATGGAAATGTGCCACTGCCTGTCAAAACGTTTTTTTTTTTTTTCACTCTCAAACTCTCGATTGCCATCAATCACATTTACGGAGTGAATGTCAGTAAGAAGTTTATCACCTGTAACTTACACCAATGCTGTTTTCTCTCCACCTTTTAAAATCAGTTCTGTATGGCACACAGTCTGGGTCGAGTACAATGTTTGCGACATGAAATTCATCGTTTATGTGGCCACAGACTCCTTTTGTGAGCTTGATTAATTAACCAAGTAAACACAACATATGTTGTGTAACTTTGTGTAATTACAGGTACACACTATTCTCATCTGGCTGTAGTCGGCAAGTCTGGCAGATCGAGTTGACTCAGTCAAATTTCGAATGTTTACAACACTCAGGCCCCTCCCCCTCTACCACCGAGCTCCTCCCATCGAGTGCTCGTCAGTGTGCGTGCACCAGATTCTGTGAACGTGTCTTCTCTCATCGATAAACGGCATGGAGTACACGCTACACACAGGTAGGCTGGCTAACTTACTCATAGATAGCAACTGCTAACGTTATTTAGCGTATGCCTAGCTTGAGGCGTGTGCCTGTGATATTGTAACATGCGTGAGGGGGGATCTGTGGCGTGTGCAAGAACTGTGAACTGTGCTGAGTGGACGGGCTCAACAACAAACAACAGTCTCTACATGAGCGTAGAGGCGCGTTATTTTTCTAAAACCGGATGATTTATGTTGTTCTATCGGAGCATAGTGTCGGTTCCAGTGAATATGATCAAACAAATGTTGCCGACTGCGACTTTAAAATCAAAAGTATGCATATGAAATGTGAATACACTGCACCATCTCTTGATGCTCGCTAATTATTCTGGAAAAATAATTCTGAAATCCTTTATTCCTTTTTTGGGGGCTAAGTGGAAACAGGTCAGTGACCTTATTTTGCATTTAATTTAACATTTCTTTAAACTTTATTTATTCTGGGAAAGTCTTTTCCAACCGTGCTCTACTTCACATTCATGGACTTACTTTTTTTTTTTTTTTTTTTTTTATCTTCGCAGCAGGGAGCTACTGTTGACCGCTGAACTGCTCCATTGAAGCAGTTGGGGGGTTTAAAGGCCTTGTTTTTGTCTGTGCTAGTTAGTTTTTTTTTGCCAATTTGAGGGCTCAAACCCGATGAGCCTCTTCTCAAAGCCCTTTCTCTCTTAGGTCACTGCTAGCCAAATGTATGTTAAAAAAAGAAAAAAGCTCAGATGATCTTGCACAGTAAAGGAGTGCTTCATGTTATGCATATAACATGCATGCATATTAACAAGCTTAAAACTGCAGGTGTAATGCTGCGTGTCAAAGGAACACGACTCGGCTGAGTAGTTCAGGACAGCAGGGTGTCTGATGTTGAACACTCTTTGGGAAACACAAAGGACAAATGAGTCTCTTTTTATTTTATTTTTTTTATTATATTTTTTATGTCTCATGGATGTCTAAAACTATTTTTATTTTTACAGACTTAATTGTTTCTTAAATTTCTGCAGAGGAAAGTAAGACATAGGTACTGTCATATTTCAATTTAGAAAAGCAGCTAGTAATTTGGACAAGTTGATGTCCTTAATTTGATCTAATTTTATGGCAATTTAATTTGGTTTTATTACAATTTTATGCAAGTTAAATTCTCTGAGGGGTATTTCAACAAGCAAAAATGAATTAATAGATATCCTTTAGAAAGAATAATGTAATTTATACTATAATATAAATGACTTCTTTTCATTGGCCCAAGCCCAAACTGTTGCTGATGAATAGTAGAGATTGATATTATTTAGTTTTGCCCCCCCCCTCATATTCCAATCATGTATCCGCTACGTATTCATTCCCCTCAAGCTTGTAGAGCAATGTGATTGACACAAGTAAGCGTGCATTATGAGGAAAGATGGTGAAATCCTTCCTCCACAGAGTCACACTTAGCTAAAAAAAAGATGTATTGTTTAGCCCGTCCACATGCTGGTGTCATTTTGCTCACTGCACCTTCAGGCACTCTGAATGAAAGAACCTACTTACATTCACTTAGTGTGTATTACATTTTACAGTACATTTTCTTCTTATTCTTATAGTCAAGGCCGCGGGGTAAATCATTTTTGGCAAATTTTCCCTCACTGAGGGGGAATAAGTAATCGTATCTGGGTGGTTCTCTTTGTGTGGAGGCAAAATGAAGAAGATGGGGAGAGAGAGAGAGAGAGAGAGACACAGAATGAGGAGTGGAAAAAGACAAGTTACGTCTGAGTGAAAGAGAGGAGGAGGGTGATGCATACAAATGAATAGCAAACTCAAGTGTGTGAGCATCAAGTATATCTACATTCAGCCACTGCGGATTCAAGATCAAACACTCTAGTCAGGCATGCACACTTCCTCAGTCTTTATCTCTTTTGTCTTTTCATCTATTTCTCTTTCCAATATCTCTTTATTTCCCTCTCCCCTTTTATTATCCCCTCTATCCCCGTTTTTAATGCGTGCAAAGCTTCGTACAGACAATAAGACGGCAACCTTCAGAATTCAGATGTGTGTGCTGCTGCCCGGAGGGACGGATGTCCGACTCTTTATGTTCCTATCCCCTGACCGGTGGGCTGTAGTAACCAAGTTTAGCATCAACATTTGGCTGTAGTGCTAATTAGCTCATGTTAGCAACATAGCCAGATTGTTAAACAGGTATCATATGCTGATGTTTGACCATACACGCTTAGTCTTTATATAGTCTCGTCCACCTTTTCTTGGAACTAACTCTTCCTTCTCTCTCATTCATCACATGGATCTTTTTCATTTATTCTATTTCCTAACTCTTCCAACACCATCTTCACCCTCCCTTCAATTCCTTCTTCCCTCCTCTACCCACCTCTGTTTCCTCCTCTATGCCCTTTGTCCCTTCATCCCTCTCTCTGTCTCTCTCTGTCTCTCTCTCTCTCTCTCTCTCTCTCTCTTGCCATCTCTGTCTTTCTCACAAGCCCTTTCCTCCTTCTCCCTCCCCTCCCATTATGCCTTTCATCCTTCGTCCCTCCATCCCTCTGTGCTCTGCCACCTCCCTCTTTCCTCTGTCCTCTAATCATCTCTCGTTTTTTTAATTTCCCCAGCAGACAGCTCCAGTGCTGGTCCATTTAGTCACAGGCTTTTAATTAGGAAAAAGCAGATTAGGAAGGCCACTCTCTGCCCTGCTAATGGTGTACAGTAGACGCACATACGCACGCACACACACACACACACACACACACACACACACACACACACACACACACACACACACACACACACACACACAGGCACATAAGGGCAATTTTATTTACTCTGAAATGCCATCTCCTTGTTTTGAGTGAACACATGTCTGAGCATATGCTGGCACCCGACACAGGTGAATTATTTCATTTGAAATGTGAATGTATTGTTCTGAAATATTAATTAAACACACACTTATGAGAATCACTGAGCAATGGTGATACTTGGTGTTTGATTTAGGCGTAGTGTTTCTATTTCCCCGATACATGTGATGCCAGCTGACTCGTTTCTACAGATGGTCCCATCATAGTGAAGCATGGATTTTGATCCATAGTCATAGCCATTTCAATAACAGCTGGTTGGACCCATCAGGACTCCCCTGGCGCAGTTGTTGAGTCATTTCGGGGGCTTAAGAGGATTTAGAACAAAGTCTAACTGATCTAGTTTAAGCAGTGAGATGACTTATTGAGCAGCAATATGGCAGATTGACAGGAAGAATAACAATAACAGTTATTCCGATAACAGTATCATCTTCAAGTCGAGGCTTAAAGTAATCCTACTTGATCAGGTAAAAAGACAGGGTGAAACGAAGGAATTACCACTCATGGCCCACTTTTATTGGTGTGTGTGTGTGTGTGTGTGTGTGGGTGTGTAACGTGGCCAATCACAGCCATCATTACCTCCACATTTCAAAGAAACTGCTATCTAATGTATAGCTTACGTGTGAACAGGATCTGTCACATGCTTTAAAAGTGTAGCTCACGGTAATCTTTCTCCCATGGTTTGAAAAAAAACGCTTCAATCAAGCCTACATGGCTGATCAAATTCACATTCCCACTGTGTAGTTGGCAAAACTCAAAAATGCATTTATTTCCAACTTGTACCAAAAGAAGATTATCACAGCTGACAAGAAAGTTCACTTTCTATCCAATCTAATTCTGCATTCCTGCTGCAGCGACTGCAGATTAGGGATACAACCTTATTTAGATTAGATGAAATATGTGCCGCTTCCTCCCAGCACCTGACTGAGTATAAACATAGTTCTTCGGGGAGGAGATGTTGTGTGTGCATGTGTGTGTGTGTGTGTGTGTGTGTGTGTGTGTGTGTGTGTGTGTGTGTGTGTGTGTGTGTGTGTGTGTGTGTGTGTGTGTGTGTGTGTGTGTGTGTGTGTGAACAAGCTTTCTAACATCCCGAGGTGGTCATCAAACCCTTGTTATCTTCCAGTTTTCCAGCAGAGTGCATGTGTCTTAATGTTTGCATGGGCCAAGTTCGAATGCCTCAAGCATTTTAAGTGCTTTCTGCGCGTATATGTATTCACTGCACACATACACACATTAGATTAAAGCACATCATTTGTGTGTGTGTACATGTGTGTGTTTTCCTCCTAATGGTGGTGTGAATAAACATGAATTCATCCTTTCCTGCCTAGCAGGCAGCCACTGTGGTACGCAACGTCAACAGCTGTTTCTTTCTGCTATATAGGACAACAAAGCCAGACTTGATCATGACACAGACTTTGAGGGGGATGTTTTCTGTTCGAGTATTTGCACGTTGTGACTTTCCAGTGTGCAAAACAATCGCAAAACTTTGTTTTTTTTTTGTAGAAAAATGTCACGCGAGGCTGTGTGAATGCTCTCAGTTTGACTTCATCACACTTCCCTCCTTATCTTGTACAACCAGTGGTTCCTAAGGCTTACTTTTGCTTAAGTTTACTCGAGTTGCGCTTTTCTAATTTAAATCAGTTTCTCGTCTCGTAACCTTTCCTTCTGTTCCCTGAAAACACCCACGCACACCTCCAAATGCTGAAACAGTGCTCCTGTTTATCATTACAGAGGCTGTGATTCATGCCGTTTGTGTGAGCGGCTGGCATTTTAAACAATACAGAAGAAACACCAGTTTTCCATTTTGCTCATTAAAAGATAGTGATGCCACTATTAACACACATTTTGTCTCATATTTTAGCTCTGACCACGATTCATTTTCACCCCCCTTGATTTATGCTTGGTAATGATTCTCCAACTTCACTTAGTGGGAAAACCAAAGAAGAAAACATCATCGGTTGGTTTATTCATTAGAATAAGACAAAATGGAGAAAACGGTGTGATTCACTTGATGTCAAGTTTTTTAATGATTGTAGTTTTTTGAAGATGTTGAATTCAAAATTCGGAACATTAATTTAACAGCAAATGTGTGGCTCTTTGCTGCTGAATAAGAAATAGTGGACTCTTCCTGAGCAGAAAATAAAATCGCTTTCCCTCCGTGTGTGTTGTGATCCGATTCCTCTGCACTCTGTTTGGATAGCCGGTCCGGCCCCATTGACTAGCTAATCACTGGTACTGGTTAGCTCTGTCAGCAGTGTTGATGCCGTTGCACCTGTCCTGCTGTTAACACCGTTAGCTGCTCGCCACCAGCTCAGCCGTCGCCATGTTAGGAGTGCAGTCCCACACAGTAAGTTATGATACGTTAATCTGTGCTTGTTAGAGCTCTCTGAGTGTGCGTATATTTCTGTCTGTGCATGTATGCACATATGCGTGGTGTTTGTGTATGAATGTTATGCTCGTGTGTGCATGACAAGCCAATAAAAGAGCAGCTATTACTAGAGCAGGGGTAGATCAACTCTGTTTACATACACACGCGGAGACCCAGATATTAATTCCAGCTGTACCGGCTCCGTTCAAACTAGACTAATTCTCTTCAGGGCTGTTCTTTTCTTGCATCTTTCTTCCAGCCTTGAGGCGAGGCACAGCGTATCGTTGAGGAGCAGGCCGCCCTGTGTGTTTATCTGTGTACTTTCAAATTCAGTGTTCCTTTGATGAGCGCTGTCAGGTAACGTAATTATATAATCCTGCTGTCAAAATAAACAGTGATTTAGGGTCTGGTTCGAGCTACAACTTTGAATGCATTTTAAAGAATGGCAATTAGATTCCTCCAAAATTACCTCCAAATGAGGTCCAATTTGTGGAAGATAAATAACGTCAACATACGTGAAACAATTGTGGACACATACAATGTACAGTTTGTGAATTGAGTTGCTTTATCTGAAAAGACCATACAAACCCTCCTTTTATGCAATGATTTCAATATTATATTATATATGTTTGACATCTAATATTGTATATCGGGTCATTCTGTTTCATAAAGGCAACTGTATGTTCAGTGTATGTTTAAGTACCGAAGTAAATGAAAATGTTAATGTATTAGAATCGTCGTACATACTGGGGAAGCAACTTGAGGTTCAGTCAGTGTCTCGCTCAAGGACACTCTGACACGTGAACAGTGGGAGATGGGAATCGAACCCCGCAACCCGGTGTAGCAGCAGAGGAAGGTTCGTTGAAGAAGTTCATTAATCCACAGTTCTCCGCCTCGACCAGACAAACGGTCTCCTGTCTCTTCATCTCTGTCTCAAACCGCCATACCAAACTGCCTTCATCAACCACTTACTTTCAGCCTCAGTCGGCCTGTCTGTTGCTCCCTCTGACACACACACACACACACACACACACACACACACACACACACACACACACACACACACACACACACACACTTAAGTGAACTTCCAAGTTCTCAACCTTGACGTTTTGAGCAAAGTTTCAAACAGTTAATTCGTATTCAAATACAAATGTAACACATCATACCAAAAACACTGACGGACATGATGAATATTTTCTCTTCAAGTGTCTTCTTGTTAGCGAGAGTAAGTACACGGTGTGGCATGCCGTCTGCGAATGTTCGTGTTCTCGCCTTGGATTCCTCAGGAAGGTCGGTGTTGCCTCAGTCAAGGATTTCTTTGCGGCTTTATCAGAGACTTCGGTCATGGCACACATTCTCATGCAGTTACACAAGTGTATTGGGGAAATTCACAGCTATCAAATCTCTCTTTGTTGAAACATGTCATGTGAATCTACAGGTGTGTGTGTGTGTGTGTGTGTGTGTGTGTGTGTGTGTGTGTGTGTGTGTGTGTGTGTGTGTGTGTGTGTGTGTGTGCGCTAGTGGCAGAGCCCTACGCTGCTGATATGGCTAATGCTAATTAAGCTGCTGCAGTAGAACTAACACAGTCCACGCTGATAGTCCTGCCACTTATTATTCAAGCCCAGCAGGCCACATTAACCAGCATTAAGTAGTGAACATGTCTGTAATATTATAATATGTAATAATACAATTATATATCTATATGTTGTTGTACATGTACACATTGTTTTTGGCTATACAGTATTATACTATCTCAGTAGAGCTTGGGTTAGTGCAGGTCCAAGCAAGTAATACATTGGGCCAATGTAATATCATTACATAAACCATCTCCTTGACTCCCCTCTTTATTTATTTATGTGACAGGAACATTAAAGGAGAATACGTGAGAATGTTTTCACACAATTTATGTTATAAGAGTTACAGTGAAACATATCTTTGAAATGATTTGACAAATACAGTATCAAGACCATTAGTGCTAGCAGGCTTTATTAATACCCGATGTGTGTGTTGCTCAGGTACGTGCTGGTTTGGTAGCATCACATCCCAGTGGTATGTATACAGTAAAGGAAAAGCTGATTACCTTTGCTCCTGTGTGTGTGTGTGTGTGTGTGTGTGTGTGTGTGTGTGTGTGTGTGTGTGTGTGTGTTAATTAGTGTTTATAGTGTTGCTCCCCAGCCAGTAAAACGAGACCAGCAGTAAAACAACCTAATTGCCTTCACAGCCCCGTGAGATAGAGAGGGACAGAAGGTAACAGGGGATGGAGTGGGTGAAACGGGGATAAAACTACACCAATTAGTGAATAGAGAGACGCCTGTTTCAGAGTGAAAGGATTCTGAATTACATTAAAGTATTCCTTCATACAATTAAATGACAGGAAGATGAAATGGCAAGCGTTTTCACAGATGCACCAAAAGTAAGAGATACCAATCGCAGTATGTAAATTCACACACAGAGGTGTTATTATTAGTAGAACTGAAACGTGTGGGTGGGCCATTTTATGAGGACGATTCATGTTTTGTAGGCCTGCACTTCATCCATTGGAGGTAAAATGGTAAAAACAATATTAGCATACTGAGCAAACCCTCCGTGACCAGAGAGGCTCCGGATTATCCTTCATTTGTAAATGTAATGTCTAAACAACCTATAGGTGAGTGTATTAACTTATGACATTTGGTTTGGTCTTAAAATATGCCTTTTTATAATCTGTTTGAAATCAAATAGCAACTTAAATCATTTCACATTTCCCTATGAGGTTGGCGGTCCAAATGCGAAGATTCCCTTCCAAATGGGATCCTTTTGTGTGGCTGCAGTATCACTCAAGAACGCCACCTCTGCCTATTAATATATCACTGAATGGCATGATTAATAGTCTGTGCATAGGCAGTTGAACATCTTTTCATCTGGCTCTGTTAGACGGCGGCAGCAGAAACATTCAGACGTACGTGTGAGGAATGTACAGCATGCACAGTAGACGTGTGTTTTATACGTGTGTGTGGTTGAACATACATGAGATGGCCGCACATGTGTGTCCTTGCATGTGCATGCATATGTCATGGTACGAATATCCTCTCATCTTGGACGTGTGTGTGTGTGTGTGTGTGTGTGTGTGTGTGTGTGTGTGTGTGTGTGTGTGTGTGTGTGTGTGTGTGTGTGTGTGTGTGTGTGTGTGTGTGTGTGTGTGTGTGCGCGTACGTAGCCTGGCCTCGAGGTTCCCCTTGTCATGCATTCTGAAATTTGCCCCGCGGCTGTTCCACTGAGCAGCTGCTCTCTCCTCAAAGGCTCTCGTCTTCTGCTCCCATTCCTCTCAAGACCCATCTCTCTGTTCCTGTCTGTTTCCCTTTCCTCTCTTCATGTCTCACTCGGAGGCCGTCCGTCAGTCTCGTGCTCATGCACTCCCGTCCATCCCATCTATAAACTCGCACCTCCACCCCACAGATCTCATTGCACCTTCACGCACTCTGCGTCCGGAAGGTTCCGATTATTTATCTATTCCCCACAGAACAATCGATCGGTGTGAGGGCATTTTTCTTTTTTGATATCCATTGTTTGTCATCTCATGTAGAGACCCTTTGACAGCCGGCGTTATCGATAACATGTGATATTCCAACAGCAGATTTGAGGATGCGGCCGTGGTTGCTCATAGTAACTTATGCAAATGGTGGGCATCGGTCATTAACACAGATTGGTGTATATTTTACATTGATTGAAGGCTTTTATGAGGACACCTATATGACAACGACACGGGTCAAACACGTTGGGTGAGACTGACCTGTTTACATGTTACACGCTATGTTCCTCCACCAAAATAGAGTTATATATCTGGCCACTAAATATTGGGCCAGAGCCCCATCATCAGTGACTTCACTTAGACTTTTAGCATTTGATGTGGAAATAAGTTGATGAAGCTAATCATCATTTAAAGTGTCATGTTACTGCTGAGCCAAAACCCACTTCATGTTCTCCACAAATGTAACCAAGCTGTCAGTAGGTTATTAATACTGCATACCTAGTCGATGGTAAAATAACGTGATTTCCCCAGAGGTGGCGCACATTGAAGCATCCGCATGCACATACAGAGAGGCGAGGGTAAAAATAAGAAAGATGATCCGAGATCAGTCGGAGGCTGAGCTGCCGCACAAAAACACACTCAGGCTTTCCATGCATCCGATGCTAATTAGCTCCCAGCTAACGCATGTGTGCGGTCGCTACAGCGGCCGTTTAGAGCGACAGTCAAAAGTGCATATATGAGTGTAAGTTTAATTCTGCTTCCATTTGATTTTTTTTGATGTAACATGTCAAAAGATATTTCTTTAACAATGAACCGTATTAAACTGATCCATCATGTGAATCACATCTTCCTTTAGTTCTCCATCCCTCTTCGTTTCTCCTCCACCTTACTTTTCAATTAGAGAGGGAATTGAAGTGAAATATTACAATGAGACCTCTTTTTTTTCCCTATTTCTGCTGGTCGAATAAGAGCAGGCTATTGAATACTGGATGAGTGCAGAGAATTAAGAGGAAATGCAGGCAAGCTGGTGGCTGCTATGTGATGGGGGTGACTTGCTTTTCTCTCCGGTGTGGTCGAAAAACAGGATTGCCCCATTGCTCATTCTGTTCGCGTCCCTGCATTTTTCATTATACCTAACATTACTTTCCATTTCTCACCATCGCTACCCCCTCATAAAATCTCTTTCACCTGTCCATCTCTCCCTCTAATCTCTCTCTCTCTGTTCCTGACAAACCCTTTCCCCATCTACACCCTGCCCCTCCCCCTCAACGGGCCCTTTAGATTTTTAATGAGCCTATATTTAGCCTTTTCTGGATAGGAGGAATATTTCTGAAGCATTTTACCCTGAACAGCATTTCTCCTGTCACCTTGGACATTTTTACCCATCTGCCATATTCAGTTCATACACAAGTGTCTCATCCGTATCTTGTAACACTCCCACTACCTCTCTATCTTTACTTTCAAGAGATTCATTATGACACATTAGATGCATTTGTGGAGGAAATGGGGCCAAATATGCTTGTATCCGAATAATAACCTCGTTTTTCCATTAAATCTCCCTCCCTCGCTCATATATTGTGTGTGCATGTATTATCTGCCTGCATGAAAAGGGCCAACATCCATATTTTAAATGTCCAGCAGAGATTTCACCAACCCTAGTAGACTGTGCGGTGGATATATTCTTCTTTGATATGTTTGAAAGCATTTCCCCAACTGAAGCGTCCCTGAGCAAGACTTTTAGGTGGTGGGCTGACCTCTTTTTCGTCAATCCTCTATATACCACAATATGCTTATGTGTAGGAACACATTCCCAGGATCATGGGAAAATTGTTGGCAGTGTAAGCTCCTAAAGAAACCGTCGAAAAACAACTCATAGACTTCTATTCTGTCTTTGTGCTTGCTGTTTAATATGGTGACTTACCTCCCCTCGAGTTTCATACGTTTCACCTCCTGCCCTTGTGTCTTTTTCTTTTTGCCAGTAATCTTTGTCGGCCCTGTCACTGATGCGGTCCTACACGTGTCCAGTTAACCCCTGCTCCCCAAAGCCTATCTGGGCCTCATTTAACTCCAGTTTCTTCAATTTCCCTCCACTCTTCCTTTCTGCTAATGTATTTGACCTCCGTCAGACATGTTTGGACCTCAATTTGCAGTTTACACCTTTCCATTGACGTTGATTGCATCATACCTTGGGCCAAAAATCATATTACCCGGCGGCTGGTATTTTCTTTGGTATCGACACACAATTGGCATCAAAAATGTTTTAAAGGTCAGGCAAAATGGTGCTGAGATGATGAAATTGAAAAAAAAATCTAGCTTTTTCTCATGAAGCAATCTAGGTTTCGAGGAATTGACCCACAGTTCTGCTGAAGTGTTATTAAGACAAATATATTATTTAAAACAATGGAATGCGGCTGTAAGTGCAGCAGGGTGTCTGCTTGGGAAATCTCACAATTGGAAACTTTAGTAGAACAGACAGAAGAAGCACTTTATATTAATGCATTACATGATCTGTTTTATTCAGTCATTAAGAACACGCATTGTGTAGATGTTGTTACATTTAAAGGCAACGCTGTGATACCCAGCCCCGGGGGTGTTTTTTTCCCCACTTAGGCTGGCACCTTGTGTATGTTCAGGACCGGAAAATATGTTCATGATTATTATGCTCATAAAACAAAGAAATCAAAGGACGATGTGCTTTAAAAACAAGACCCCCTGGACTTTTATAACACAACCCCCGCCGACCCATGACAAACACTCACAGTCCCATCAGAGGAACTGAGAGGTTCCTTTTGCAAACACACACGCACACACACACACCCACCCGCACACACACACATGCATACAAATGAGTGTGGGTGTAAGCTGAAGTAAAATACAATAGAAGGAAACACACACACACTAATGAAACTGTGGAAACAGAATGGTCGATACATAAATGCTCAAGAGAGAACAAACGTGCTGAGCTAGGAAAAGACAGACACACACACACACACACACACACACACACACACACACACACACACACACACACACACACACACACATGCAGGGCTTTTATCAACTGTTGAAGCTGTGATCCAGTGTTGGTTGGTTGGGCATCAGTGTTGTGCCATTAAACTTTAAAGAGAACCTGCTTCTTCTCTTATCACCTTGCTGTCAGGAAACAGTTCACCTCCGGATACAACATGAACACATCTACTTCACGTCTGACCGTCTTCTCCTTCGTCCTCTTTCAGCTCTTCTTCTAAATCTTTCACATCTCCCACTTCTTTTCCCCTGCTCACCTTAAGTCCCTTCTTCATCTCCTTTAGACAGCAGTCTGTGAGATGTGTCAGATGATTTCATTTTGGTTTTAAATCGACAGGTAGTATAAACCAACCATCAAATGAATAAGCGATAAGAAAAATAACAATGGACATGTGTAACATGTGAAAGCCAGAAAAGAGAATGAAACGGAACAAACCATTAGACGCGGTGACACGTCTGAATTGCAAACTAATCAACATGTTTTAGATGTGTGATGAAAATCGGCCTGCTAGTCTACTGTCTAATAACCACTCAGCTCTGTGCGCTGATCTGCATCTAACCCCCAATATCATTTAATTACATTCAATACAGTCATTAGTATGCAGCCAAAAAACCTACTTTCCTTTTCTTTGTTAGATTCCAAACTATATTTTCTCTCTGGCTGAAAGGTGGTGAGGAGTCATCGAGGACAGACTCTGACTTCCTCGTTGTAGCATGAACAGGCACACACACACACACACACACACACACACACACACACACACACACACACACACACACACACACACACACACACACACACACACACGTATGCACACACACACACATAATCAGGAAAGGAGTGGGTTCCTTTTAAATAGATCAACATGTTAGGTGTGTGTGTGTGTGTGTGTGTGTGTGTGCCTCTTTGCTCCAGTGTGTTAAGCATGTGATGGAAGACAATAACAGGTGATCAGGAAACTGGGAACCCCAGGAAATTCTTCGGGGCATGGGAGAGAGCAGCCGCAGGAATGTGCAAACGCAACAAAAACCTCCAGATGAATGAATGCGTGCTCACATGCTCATTCAAACCCAAATCAAGGTACTTATGTAGATTCACAGCTGGTTGGCTTTCAGCAGGAACTCTCCATAATTTAGCTTTTTGCTGTAGTATAAAATGTACTTTCCCCAGAATGTCCCATACATGTAAGAAGAACAACATTTCCAAGTTTAAAGGCATGTGCACGATCTCCTTGTCAAGGTTAGGCTTTTGGAATTTCTTTATTTATACCTCATAGTCGTTGTTTTATTTGGAATCCAGTGTGACTGTAGAGCAAAAACAGTGTTTTCAGTTTCAACATATTTTTGGCTGAATACAATGATTTCTCTTGAAGATCTTGTTGCAAAGTGCAAAAAAACAAAACTCTATGACTGACATTGACATAAACTAAGAAGTCCTCATCATTGTCTTAAGATACATGTACAAATATATTTCAGGACAGACATCATTTTCAGTAAACGGATATTTTAATTGACATGGATGAGAAACGTTTATAGTATTTGGTGATTAGATCCCATCGTAACATCAAGGATGTGGTAAAGCCGTGAGTAGAATAGCAACCCCCCCTATGGAGTCTAGACAATGATGGCGGTGGTGAGATGAGGAGAATACTGAACATCTCTGATGAGGAGTGGACTTCTGATGAGCTCAACATGGGCACTGAATATAATGACTGGAGGTGATTGGGTTTGGAGATTTTGCCTGAAATGACAGCTGACAGCTACAGAGAACAGAAGGGATTACAAGTTTGACAGCAGCGACGTGGTTGGAGGATGGAGACTGTGGCGAGACCAGGTTGGTTTTACTGAAAGAGTGAACAGTCATAATGGGCTGAGAGAGTGAGAACTGTTAATTTTTTTCTGATTGCACACTGAGCTTCATGAAGTTAAATGCATATAAACACACTTTATTGGCTATTTGCATGCAAACTACATTCAGAGGCAGAAGCGGAATCAGTTGTAGATCTACAATTAGTAGAGTTAAACCTTTTTTCAATCATCATACATACAAGTACAGGTAAATTTAACCTCCACATTCAACCCATCCCAGAGCAGTAGGCCTCACTTCCTCTACCCCCCTACTTCCAGCTAACCTGCTCGGACACACTCGTCTTGGGACTCTCCCATCTCCCATTGTGATACTTGTACGGTTGTGACAATCTCACTGTGACAAAAACTGTCCACCGATCAGAAAAAGTACTCATAGTCACGTCTGTGCTATTTCCTGCTGCAGTAGTACTAGCTAAGAAATCACTTTACTTTTGTATTTAAATACAGCCTTGCTTGCTATCTTGAACCCAATACACTGACTTAAAAAAAAATTCTAATGCCCCAACTATGCTGCTAACATAGCAAAAAGAAAAAGATAAATTAAACCATCTATACAACAAGACTTAAAAGACAAAGAAGAAACTTGCTCCCTGACTGGCTCTCCCCTGGAAAGAAGTGAGGTCTATCCAACTGGAGGCATTGCCCCCCCGCCCCCCTTTAAACCATTCCATCCATTTTTAGATAACATTAATCAGACTAAGGCTGCGCTTATTGCTCTTGAACCCAGCTGATTCATTGTCCCGTAAGAGTTTTGTATCCAGTGGACGGCCTGAGATTCAAGCCAGTAAACCACATATCAATCAATCCACAAGTCCCTCAAGCCTTAATTTGATGATAATGATAATGCCTTGTTCGGTGGTCAATGGCCTTCCCAGCAGCGCGGCGATCAGCAAGATCAAATGAGCACGCTAACGGGAAGGTGTAACAGGAACCATGCTGCAGTACCGGAGAGGAGGTAGAAGGATGTGGGAGAGCAGCGTACCAAGGTGGGTAAGGGTTGCTGAACATACCTGCTGTCTGCAAGAGAAGGTGAATACTAATGAGACTGAAACAGACAAATGGTGTGTGAGGAGGAGAGAGAGACGGGGAGGCAGGAGTGGATGACAGAAAGCAGGGGGAGGTAATGGGGGCGCTGAGAGGGAGATAAATGGTATGAGGAAAGTTAATAGCGAGCGTTGTGGTTCCTCAGCTCTGAGTAGGAGAGAGGAAAAAAGGCTGAAATGTGGATTTTTTTTTTCCTGTGGCCTTCCTGTGTGATAGAAGAAAGAAGAATGAGACGGGCAGATAATGAGGACAAATAAGATGAGGGACACGGACTCACCTTGTTTGATATGAAATAATAACAAGCGAGCACAATGTGCAAAATAATAACGTTCATGGAAACTGTAATCACACCCTAAAGATCACACCGGAAGAAAACTTTACAGCGAGAATACAGCACAACCAACGACTGTTAGCAGGGGCGCAACTACCCAGTGTAGAGAGGTATGCAGCAACAATTTTGTCCCTCCCCCCCCCCAAAAAGAAAAATCATTGTAACATCATCGTGTATGGGCTTTTATTTATTTTATTTTAAAGTATACTGTATATAAATATACAGAAGTTTCAGGCACATAAAACCCCAGGACACATACAACATGTGATGGTGCACATATGTCAGCCCTCCGTCAGCCTCCTCTGAGTGAGAGACGGAAGAGAAAGGTGGCTAAGTGGCAAGGGAGAGGTGGACGCAGAGGGAGGCAATTAGTGTGAGAGGCAAAAGAAGTATGGGAGTGTGAAAGATCGAAAGTGACGCTGGGGAAGAGGAGGCGGCTGTAAATGGGGGGGGGGGGGGGGGGGGGTAGAGAAAGAAGAAAAGGTAGGTCGTGCAATGGAAAAAAAAAAATGATATGCAATCCAATTCAACAACACCACAAACTACAGGCCTAAAAGTATGTCTCTGCCTCAACAAAAAAGGAAATCATCAAAACACATCGTTTGTCCATGGCCTCTAGAACGTCAGATAAAATGTTTTTTCATCAGACGGCCCCATCGACAGGAAGAAATCATTTGTCTGTGCCTTCAAAAACCTTTTTCAGAAATCACTGTTGAAAAATAAATCTGTTTTTATAATCCACTTTGGTTGAGGTTTGGTTGGACTTGGGTTCAATGTTTGGGTTCATAAGAGAAACCTTGTGGTTTTTGTTAAAAACCAACCAAATAAAAAACTGGAAACCCAACGTGGGTCAATATAACACCAACGCTTTACAGCGTTAACCTCGCTCAGTTCAAAGTGGCTGTTTTGACTCGTATTGCTGGTCGGCTGGATCAAAAACAACCACTTGTCGTTGCCCCGGCTTTGCCAGCTGCAGCATTGTTCAGTGATGACGAAGCCTTGCGCTCTAAGTTGCTTCTATTACATTGCTTGTGTCTATCTCATTTACTCAAAGGCTGTTCTCCTGTGTGCGTAAATGTGTTTCGGTCCGCATCTCAAACTAACTATTTATTGCACTTTTATGTGTGTGTCCTGGAGTTATTTTGCGCGTGTGTGTGTGTTTGTGTTTCTTCCACGCTGCTATATGACCTGCTGCAATCCTTGAGCCCCTCAGGGTTAACATCTTAGAAAGAGAGAGAGGGAGAGAAGGACAGAGTTGCATAGAAAGGAGGTTTTAAAGGGAGATGCTGAGATACAAAGAGCCGAAGAAGGGCCGGGGACAGATAGTGTTGCAAAGATGAAAGAGCGACTGACATTTAAGGAGGACGAAGGAGGGAAATGCCAGTATAGACTCATGCATGCAGAAACACTCGAAAATGTTGTGAAATATAAATACTTTTTTGCTGTTTTAACACAAAAGCAATTAAAGCCTGGCATTAATAATGTAAAAGCGCGATTGCAAAGAAATGCGTGGTCACAACTGAAGAGAGGCATGTTTTACCAGTTCTGCAAATGTTTCTGCAAAAGTGGGAAAACAAATCAAAACAAAAGACAAAAATGCACTATGGAGACAACAATGAAGGAAGGGAACAACTGAACATCATCCTCAGTGAGAAAGGGTGGAGTAAAAAAAAGAGGCAAAGGAGGTCAGAGAGAAAGCGTGGGTGACAAAGCCGTTGAATGTGAGAGATGAAGAGTCATTTACTGGTGGTGCTTCCTAATGTTGGTGCCAACACCCAGCAGCACCTCGTCAGAGCTGGAGTTGTATGGAGGAGACGAGAGAGAGACAGGAAGCAGTGAAGCGGAGACACAGACATGGTCATGCTTTGGGTTTTCAAATGAATTTGCACCGGAAGCTTCGTTGTTGCAACAGCAGGTGAAGTCAAAGGATTAATTAATCTTGTGCTCTCGGTTTTATTCATTCTTTTCATTGTCATCGTCATCAATACAAATTCCAGGACCAAGAATGTCTGCAGCGTATTTGTTGGTGCTCTTTGGCCTCGCTATTGACTGTTTTAATCTCAAAGTTAATTCACTTCAGTTTCACTCAAGTCATCGGCTGATATTTTACAGGGCTCAAGAGATGGAATGGAAAGCATTTCAACCCAACACTGATGCATATGGCGATTTTCTTTTTGTAAGTTTAATTAGTGTGCGATCCTCCCTCCATCAATGAATGAAGACTTGCTGTTGTGACGAAGAAAAAAGAGAGGGGAACATTGCTGAGGTCAAAGGGAAAGTTCCAAACTAGTGGGAGGTGTTGAAGAGGTAATGTAGGGCTAAAGAAAGGGAGAGATGAATGAAAGATGAGCTTTGGAACGTGGGGAGGAGGTTAATAGCGAGTGCTGAAGTTCAAGGTGGTTCGGAGAATAAAGTAAAAGGTATCACACGGGAGTGAGATGTCTTTTTGAAAAGTTAAATCTTTAAAGCCTGCCGGGAAAAACACGTAGTTTTGGGGATGGGTAATAGTTGGGTAAAGAAGTGTCTTGCGAATAGAAAAATAGAGCAGTTTAGTGATGTATAATGTCAGTTAGATTATTCTCTTTCTCTCTATAAGGAGACGACTGACCAGACGTAACGGATCTGTTCTGAAGCTGCTCAAAAAACGCTCATCAGCAGAACTGGTGGGGAGAAAAAACCCCAAACAAAGGCACTTTGATGTAATCTGGGTTCTACAGTTCTGTAAAACCTCTGGGGGTGTGTGTACCTGGAGGCTGACAACACGTTTGACTGCAGCGCCGGTGGAGCAATCTGAAGCGTTGCATTGTGAACTCCTGATTCTCCTCCACAAAGACGAGGCGGTGCTGCAGCCGCCGGGTACAATATCAGCGAGGTGGTTTTTTCTTCTTCTGTTGCCACGGGACAGTGACTATACAATTTCAATTTCATTTCATGCCTGCAGTCATGGGCATTATGAATCTGGTTCTCAGTTCCATTTTCAACCCCAACCCCCACCCCCACCCCGCCAAAAAAAAAGTCACAGACTTCTTCTAGCGGAAAAGTCAGAGTCAATAATGAGGATGTCGATCTTCTGCATGTGTAGCCTCGGGGAGTTGGCTCAAACATCTAATGCACCAATGCATTTTATTCATTTGTATGTTTTAAAAAAAATTCACTTACACGTCCGAGAGGGAAATATGTCCACCCAATTGGCCCTATCAGATACCACGCTCTCTCCCTCCCCGTCTCTCCCACACTCTGATATCCCAGTTAGATTCCTCTAATGGCCCGCTTTACATCAACTCACAAACATGGAGAATAAGCTGTCACTTTAACAGTTTCAATAATCCGGAACCGGATAAGAACCGGTTAAGAGAGTAATTCACATTATACTGTAACGCATGGAAGATACAGTGTGTGTACACACACGCACACACAAACAGACCTCATCCAGGATGCCGACGTAACTGAAGTCCCCCCCTCTCTTCGGTGCGTTCGACCTGTTTCCCACACGCCGAAGAGTTCTGCAGTCTGTTTGAAGTAAGCTTATCATTTTATATTTTATTTTATTTTTTATTTTTTTATCTTCATCTCCATCTTGGGGGCAGTATACTGCCACTGTAGAAACTGTTTCCAGTGGTGGGGGAACATAAACAGCGACTGCTAGAAGTCTGCAATGCAGCTGCTCAATCCTATTCCACCTGTACATACAGTCCTGTGTGGTTTTACACCGTCATCATGAAATGGATTCAAAATGTGCCAGAAAATTAGACCTCCTACTTAGTGCATCTCTGCGCGTCCGATGTCATACTCCATCGTTATCTTTTCTATCCTGCCTCTCTAGATTGAGAAAAATCCATTCAAATTATTATTTGAAAAATGCCCTCCTTCAATCTCCTCCCAACTCTCTGACTCTCATTCCTCTTGTCTCTCCTCTTGCGTTGTCTCCTCACCTGTCCTCCACCCTCTCTGCTTATTTCACTTATTCTCTTGCCTCGCTGCCCTCCATGAACTCCTCTTTGTGTGTTCCCCCCGCCCCTCCCGAGCCTCCTCTCCTCTAGCTCTCCCTCAGCGCAGGGAGGTGAAAATTGAACGAGAGTGAATGAGCCCAGCAGAAATCCCATCTGAGATTCAAAGGTCTGCGCGGTTATTAATTACCTGAGATATTTATATCGGCATGCTGCGGGGAGGGAAAACATTGATGATCCTGCTCGTAGATAGAAATGTATCCGCAAATGTACGCACACATTTTAACAACGGGGGGAGGGAGGGAGCAAACGTCCTTATGTTGTAAAATACATCTCAATGCAGCAGGGTTGGGTGGAAGAAACGAGGAAACTAGAGGAAAGGGGGTTCGAGGCTTTGTCTTGAGATCTGGCTTTAAAGGAATATTCCACTCAACACGTTTGAGTAAAGATAGGTTTGAAATGTGCGTATTAGACTTTTCAGACCTTTCGAGTCTGAAACAATCCATTGAAACTTCTCAAACCACTCCTACGGCATGTTCCACTCAGAGACTGCAAAGCAAGAGAGAGATGGTTTAGCTCACATGTTATGTAAGAACCTCAATGACAGCTGGCTTAACAACCAAAACGTTTAGGAATTAATTGAGTAGTTACAGTGGATAAATGAGCCTAATGTGTGATGATAAAAACAAGAGACTGGGCCCTCAGAACAGCTGTGCAAACCCTAATAGGTTGTACTGTATATTTACCAGGTGTATGTCCATTAACAACCCTCTTTCACAGGCTTGTAAAAGGAGATCATTTGCCAGAGGCGCTTAAAGGTGAACATATTTAGCACTGATCATAGAGTGATAAAATGTTTAGCACAAGACATTTCGAGTCAAGCAGAGGATCAAAGCTTCGAGATTGAGCGAGAGGATTTTCATAGCGAGGCGAGTGCCGAAAGCAGGGAAACCACGTAACTCTGTATTTACAGCTAAATGCTTTGGCCATGACAGATAGCCCTAGGCTGCACTATTTGTGCAAAATAACGCTGTCCCCCGAAAATAGTTCCCTTAATGTTTTGGGGGGATGTCAACAGGTAACAAGAATGTTCACCCTGCCGGTGGAACCCAATATATTTGTTTGAATTTAGCCAAATTGCTACCATTTCAATGCCGAATTAGCTGTTCTTGTTTTCACTGTCCTCATGGATGGAGAGACTTTAAAACGTGATCATTCTCAAGTCTCATTTTCTGTGATTTTCTGTGAGTTCACGGCCAATATCAAGAGATAATGAATCAGAAAGTGTAAAAGTCACCCTAATTAAAATATATATGTGCTTTATGACTGTGTTGAGATTTGACTGAGCTATATGACGTTTTTGATGCTGTTTCATTTTCACCATAATTGCCTTCACGGGTTGTGAGCCGCTACTTCTGCTGGTGCTGAGAATATGAGTTCTGTACGGCTACTTTGAGTTACCATTTAATTTCTCCTAGTTCAGCGATTTTGCCCATTTAATCCATGTAAGCCACCACCTGAGTCATAATACCGTTTGTCTTTTAGGTTAAAAAACGTTTTTTCTTCTTGTCCTTTTCTCCTTCCTTTCCCTTATTATTTAATCTGTATTGTTGGCTCCCTCACCGGCTTCTCCTTCCTCTCTCTTTAAAGGTTGCAGTGTGCCCTCCTTCACCTGTAAAATATTGATGTTGACCCATTTTGGCCCTTTTCACCCACTGTCACATTCACTTATATTGATCTTTGCACTGCTCACCTCTCACCTGTTCAGGGGCGTCAGCAGCATTTGATATGTGGGGACGTCTGGGGCCCCTCGTCCAGCAAATTTTGCAAAAGTCGATGTAATTTCCTACATTCTGGTTCATACTAACATGTTTTTAGAAGATGTCTCTTCCATATTTAATGTCTCTTGTTCCTAGAAATGAAAATGAGAATTAAATAGGCCTATCAGTGTTATACTGACATTTGTTATAATGCCTTTGCAATAGTAGTTATACAACTGACTACAGAATCAAAACCAGATTTTGCACAGTGTATATCACATGGTGGCATACACTCATGATAGCCTAAATATTAATCTGATGTGGCACACCAGTGCCCCAGCTGGGGGGGAAACACCCTCACCACCATGGGCAGAGGCCCCTCCCACAACACAGGCCACTGGGGAAAGTCTTGGCTGGCCAATATTTCCCCAATGACCTGCTCACACTCTGGGAGGACAGCAACAGCTGAAGCTGACCTCAGCTCATTAGAGCTGAGGGAAGCCACCCTGGACCTTAGCTGGACAGAGGAACGAGGAGCGGCGTTACTCAGTGAGAACTATTACCCCACCGGTAGGAATTTAAGTTGTTTTTCGCCACTAACCTTCTGCTACTTTCTTTTGGCAAATAAAACTATATTTTTTGGACATTGAGCCTTGAATGTTGTTGACTCTATTCCAGTGGTTGGCTGAACTCACCTCGACCTAGGCCAGGCGTCTCACACTGAGTGCATTGTTGATTTACAGGGCTTTTTTTCAGCTACTTAAATTATCCACGCCACCCATTTCTTTCTCATCTCCATCACCTTTTTTTCAGTTCAACATGTTCTCGTTTTCTCTGTGTTACTACAGAGGGAAGTAAAAAGTGGAGCAGTCCAAGTTGGTTCGCAAAATCTGTGTTTGGTGAAGAGATTGGGTTTGCTTTTTTTTTTAATGAGTATGGTAAATATTTGTTTACAGCTGGTGTTGGGCTGTGAAGAAAAACAAAAAAAAATCATTTGACTGATTATGTACTATATAAAGCACATTGTGTGAATTTCCATGTCAAGTCTCTTCCAGCATATGGTAGTGAACAGGGCAAACAGATCATCTTTAAGACACAAACTTGAATCAATATGACATCAGGATGTGGGAGGAAACCCATGCAGTCCTCAACAGTACACATTCTACTGAGTTACTCAGCTTTAGAGAGACGGATGTGTATGTTGCAATACAACATATGTAAACACACACACACACACCATGCTGGGTTGATTTGCGGATTTGTTGTGGATGAACAGTCATCGGTGTGAAGCAGTTGTATCGACTGGCGGAATGGCCTTTATTGATAAGGCCGTAAAAGACGAGGCGTCGTAGTATTAATAACTCACCACAAAGCTCTTCTCCGTATATAACACAGATATCATTAACCGTGGCACTGCTGTCACACTGGTAATGGCTATAATCAAGCTTCCTGCAGCAGTAAAGTGTGTGTGTGTGTGTGTGTGTGTGTGTGTACACAGTTTAGTCTAATGAGGGAGTGTGAAGCAACCCTTTGAGCCTTATTTTGACAGAGAATGGATAAAGCAGGGTTGTTTAAGGCTAATTTTGTCTGATATGGCAATGGATGACTTAAGTATAATTCTGCATTACTTCCTGTAAGGCCTCAGTTTAGCCCATAGTTTTTTTGTACTTATTATTCTTTCTGGTTATAACTGTTTATGACGTGAATTGTATACGTGTTCAAGATGAATGGGGCCAGATTTGAATCACAGATTTTTCAGTATTGCCAAAAGTTATTTGTCATGATGTTTTGTTTTTGTTTTTACCATCTTTGTGCCGTCAGAACTGCTGTTTCTTAGCTCACTCATTAGCTGCCTGATGGACCAACCGGTCTGCTTGAACCAATGCACACACCAGCTCATGCATTCAACCATGTTGAGAACACGATGGGATCTGCTGCCGGGGTGTGAATATCACAACATGTCTTCCACTTTTAGAGCCCTGAAAGTGTTTGTACTGGCTGTTGGACATAAAATACAATCTTATTTGGTAAAGAAATGGACAGATGGACATTTGGTTGATGCTGAAGAATTGCTGTGAGATGCCTCTGTTGACATTTTGACACTTTTTTTCTTTAAACAGCTATTTTCGCAGGTTAATGGTGTCGTGAAAAATGACAGAAAGATTAAGACTATTAGAACGATGATGATGATCTTGAACATTTAACTGATAAACTTCTTCCAGAACGTGTCTTGCACAAATGGTGCTGGGTGACAAACCCTCAATTGGAGTTTAAGTAAGTTTAATGACCCCTCCTTTCTCATTTTACCAATATCTGCATCCAGACAAGACAAAGAGACACATTCACTTGTGAATAAAAGACGAAAATTAACGTTTTAAACAAAATTGAAATGTCCTTTAATTCCGATTATATGTTATTATGAGCTAACGTGTTTAATAATGTGGAGATAGCTTTGACAAGTTGGTTTTGGACCTTGCTCATACTAATAAAGAATCATAGTTCCTCACAGAGGTATCCCTCTGTCCCCAGAGATCTGAAGCAGAACGTTGAATGCACACTTATTTTTAAGTAATGTATGATTAATGTATGTAATCATAGAAAATTCAGCTTGTGTTTTCACTAAATATGGTGTCTTTATACAATAATTGTGCAAGCTCGACATTTACCAAGTCTCTAAATTTGAAGCATTCCAGGTTCTAAATAATAGTTAAATTCCTGATAATATAGGTTTTTAAGTTTCTGAGTAGCCTGATGCTCTGTTACTTCCAGAACATAGATGCATCCCAATAAAAAGGGGAAGTTACTCAGTGGTGTGGTGGTAGTTGATGAGGTGGGTGTACTGCTAGGTAGATGGGTAGGTTACAGAGGAGGAAGTGGGTATACTCTCCCATATATTCCAATGGCTTTCTGGCTGATAGGTGGGTATACTGTAAACCACCAGAAAAAGAAGTGGGTATACCTGCGTATACCCTCCACTACACCACTGAAGTTACTCCTCCCCCTTCCCTTCTTGTCTCTCACTCAGGACACTGATTTGTGCAATCTGTGTAAAACCTTTCCTTTCATTTCTTCGTAATCTTCATATCTAGGTATGCCTGTTGTAGCTCACATAACAAGCGCTTCGTCTGTTATGTAATTGTTTAATGAATTCTACTTCAACTAATTCACTGATTTATATCAAACAATTTGGTACTGTTCTGCAGCTGAGAGGGCTCGACTCTCAAATATGAAGGAATTCAATCGACTATGTAAATAAATATTATTTTAAAGAGGGTTAAATGAAAGCCAATCAGCATGCTGAGATCCAGCCGATCTGAGCCTGAAGAAGCCTCTTCTTTCACCTACGTTCTAATATCCTCCAATAAAATAACTTTGAATCCTGCATGCCAGAACTCTCCCACCCTGCTTTGCCGGGTCGGCCTCTTGTTCTGGTCATGACATGTCGACTACTGCAGCCTGTTCTCGCCTTAGCTGATTGCACCTCGGAACCGTGATGCAGCAACTTGCCTCAGACTTGTTCCAGCAGCTATGAGCGGAAAGAGAAAATACTTCAAAACAAAAAAAAAGTTTTGAGACTCTGCAGCTCCAAAACGGGGTGGGTAAGATGATTAAGCTGAGAAAGAGAGAGACGAGACAAAGACGATGAGACACGACCAGGTCTGAAGATCCCGGAGAAAGAGAGAGATGCAAGGCTGCATTCTAAAAGAACGGAATTTCATCCGAGATGCAACATGCTGAGATGCAAAGAGGAAACTGCAGACACACTACAGAGCAACCCATCGTCCCTTCAGAATGATCTGTCTGGTGAAAACAATAGTTTTTAATGAGAACAATCAAAGAGTCAATTAATGAAGTAATTCGACATTAGACGTTAAACAAATTAAGGATTCGATTAGCGTT